>NW_012107631.1:813429-864940 GCF_000951045.1 Mandrillus leucophaeus
TGCAGGGGAACCCTCCTTGCTTCATGCCAGGCAGATCTCCAGGCATCTGGAGCATCCATTCTCTTGGATTAGGAGTTTAGACCCCTCCCCCGCCACACACGCGCGCGCACACACACACACACACACACACACACACAAGACACATCCCCATGCAGAGAAGTTGGGGCTGAGTAGGCTTCTCAGCTCCGTGCCGAGGCACATTTCTGGGTGCCTAGTGGCTACCCACTGGATTCTCCCACAGTGCAGGTGCTTGTGCCTGCCATCAGGGGACTTGCCCAGTTTAGTCCCACCAATTGTTGCCTCCACTGCCTCAGGGCTGAGCAGAGAACTCACACCACTGTGCGTTCCATGAACCAGCACATTGCCTCAGGTAACAAAGAGCTTCTGCCAGTAAACAAGGATCAAGTATATACCCGGCCACATTGGCCACAGCCAGCTCTTACCTATAAGTGCCATCTGCTGGCTCATTGGTCAAACTGCACAGCCCAATATAAAATCTGCCAAAAACAGTGCATAAAACTATAGAAGTAAAGCCAAAAGACCCTATCCAGCATCCTCTACAGTTGCATCCCCTGGTGGGGTAGAGGGGGTGAAAGAAACAGAAAGGAAAAACATATATATTACAGGGAAAGAAAGAAAAAGAAAAAATCCCTCCTGCACAAAAATAATTACAAAAACTAGAAGTGCCAGTGTCTCCAGATGAGAAGGAACCAATGCAAAAATTCTGGCACCATGAAAAATCTGAATGTAGTAACACTACCAAAAAAATCACACTAGCTGTCCAGCAATAGTCACTAACAAAATGGAAGCTCAGAAATGACAAATAAAGCATTTAAAGCATGGATTGCAAAGAAGCTCAACAAGCTCCAAGATAAGGCTTAAAATCAACACAAAGAAACTTCTAAAGCAATCTAAGAAATGAAGGAAGAGATAAACATCATGAAAAGAAATCAATCAGAGTTTCTGGAATTTAAAAACTCACTTAAGGAATTTCAACATACAGTTGAAAGCTTTATCAATAGCCTGATCAAGCAGAAGAAAGAATTTCAGAGCTGAAAACTAGTCTTTCTAGCTAACCCAGACAAAAATCAAGAAAAAAGAATTTTTTAAATGAACAAAGTCTTCAAAAAATATGGAATTATGTAAATTGACTAAACCTACCAACTATTGGTATTCCTCAGAGAGAATGAAAAGAGAAGGATAAAAACCTGAAAAACATATTTAAGGGAATAATTTTAAAAAAAATCCCTAATCTCACTAGGCAGGTAGACATCTAGATACAAAAAATCCAAAGAACACTTGTGAGATACTATACAAAATAACATCACCGAGGCATATAGTCACCAAACTGTCCAAGGTCAACACTAAAGAAAAACTCTTAAAGGTTGCTAGAGAAAAATGTCAGATGACACACAAAGAGAAGCCCATCAAGCTAACAGCAGAAATCTTACAAGCAAGGAAAGATGGGGGGCCTGTTTTCAGCATTCTTAAAGACAAAAAAGTCCAGCCAAGAATTTCATGTCCCACCAAACTAAGTTTCATAAGCAAAGGAGAAATGAAACTTTTTCCAGACAAGCAAGCACTAAGGGAATTCATTACCACTAGACAAACCATATGATCATCTCAACAGGTGTGGAAAGAGCTTTCAAAAAAATCCAACATCCCTTCATGATAAAAAATTTAAAAACCTCAAGAAACTCTGTTCCTCAAGAAGGAATATCCCTCAAAATAATAAGAACCCTCTCTGACAAACACAGAGCCAAAATCACACTGAATGGGTAAGAACTGGAAGCATTTTCTTTGAGAACTGGAACAAGAAAAGAATGCCTACTTTTATCACTGCTAACATATTACTGGAAGTGCTAGCCAGAGCAATCAGGCAAGAGTAATAAATAAAAGACATCCAAATAGGAAAAGAAGGAGTCAAATTATCTGTCTTTGCAAATATGTTTCTGCACCTAGAAACTCCCTAAAAACTCTGCAAAAAGCCTCCTGAAACTGAAAAATTACTTCAGTAAAGTTTCAGAATACAAAATCAATGTACAAAAATCACTAGCATTTCCATGCACCAATACATTCAAGCTGAAAGCCAAATCAAGAATGCAATCTCATTTACAATGGCCATGCAAAAAAAAAAAAAAAAAAAAAAAAAAAAAAAAAAAAAAAAAAACCTTAGGAATACATCTAACAAGAAGATGAAAGAACTCTAAAAGAAGAACTACAGAACACTGCTAAAAGAAATCATAGATGACAGGAACAAATGAAAATATTTGCATACTCATAGTTTGGAAGAATCAATATTGTTAACATAGCCACACTACCCAAAGCAATCTACAGATTCAATGCCATTCGTATAAAACTACCAACATCATTTTTCACAGAACTAGAAAAAAAATTCTAAAATTTATATGGAACCAAAAAAGAGCCCAAAATAGCCAAGGCAATTCTAAACAAAAAGAACAAAGCCAGAGGCATCACACTACCTGACTTCAAACTATACTACAAAGCTACGGTAACCAAGCAGCATGGTGCAAAAACAGACACATAGACCTATGGAACAGATGGAGAATCCAGAAATAATGCTGCATACCTACAGCTATCTTACCTTTAACAAAGCTGACAAAAATAAGCAATGAGGAAAGGACTCCCTATTCAAAAAAATAACTACCTAGCCATATGCAGAAGAATGAAATTGGACCCCTACCTTTCACCATATACAAAAATTAACTCAAGATAGGTTAAAGATTTAAATGTAAGACCTCAAAGTATAAGAATCCTAGAAAAAACAGAGGAAACACCATTCTGGACATTGCCTAGGGAAAGAATTTGTGACCAAGTCCTCAAAAAAAAAAAGTATAAATGGGACCTAATTAAACTAAAGAGCTTCTGCACAGTAAAAGAAACTATCAACAGAGTAAATAGACAAGCTAGATAGAAAAGGGGAGAAAATACTTGCAAACTACACATAAGACAAAGGTCTAATATCCAGAATCTATGAGGAACTTAAACAATTGCATAAGCAAAAAACAATCCCATTTAAAAATGGGCAAAGGACATGAAGAGGCACATCCTCAAAGAAAAGATACAAGTGGCCAAAAAACATATTTAAAAATGCTCAGTGTCACTAATCATCAGAGAAATGCAAATCAAACCCACAATGAGATACCATCTCACACCAGTCAGAATGACTATTATTAAAAAGTCAATAACAACAGGTGCTGGCCAGACTGTGGAGAAACAGAACAATTTTACACTGTTGTAAATTAGTTCAACCACTATGAAAAGCAGTTTGGAGATTTCTCAAAGAACTTAGAATAGAACTACCACTTGACCCAGCAATCCCATTACTGGGTATATACCCAAAAGAAAATAAATCATTCTACCAAAAGACACATGCATTTACATGTTCATTGCAGCACTATTCAAAATAGTAAAGACATAGAATTAACAAAGGTTCCCATTAAAGGCAGACTGAATAAAGAGATTGTCGTACATATACACCATGGAATACTATGTAACCACAAAAAAGAATGAGATCATATCCTTTCTCCCATTCTGTAGGTTGCCTGTTCACTCTGATGATAGTTTCTTTTGTTGTGCAGAAGCTCTTTAGCTTAATTAGATTTCATTAGTCAATTCTGGCTTTTGTTGCAATTTCTTTTGGTGCTTTAGTCTCGGAGTCTTTGCCCATCACTTGCAACTAATTTTTGACAAGGACACCAGGAATCCACAAGATGAAAAGATAACCTTTTGAATAAATATTGAATAGAAATCTGTGTATCTACATGCAAAACAATGAAACTGGATTCTTATCTTACACCAAGCACCAACATCAACTCAAAATAAAGACTTAGAGAAGAAGATATAGGGGAAAAGTTCCTCAAAGTTAATTTTAGCAATCATTAAAAGAAAAAGCAGAGACAACAAAAGCAAAAATAAACTAGTAGTATTACATCAAACTAAAAAGCTTCTGGATAGCAAAAGAAATGATCAGCAAAATGAAAACGCAACTTATGGAATGGGAAAAAATATTTGCAAACCATATATCTGATAAGGGATTAATATCTAAAACAATAAGGAACTCATACAGCTGAAAAGCAAAACATTAATAAATGTGACTACAAAATGGGCAAAGAACTTGACAAGAAATTCCTCAAAAAAATACATACAAATGGCCAACAAGTGTACATAAATGTGTTCAACATCACTAATCACCAGATAAATGCAAATCGAAATCTCTAGATATCACCTCACACCTATTAGGATGGCTGTTATAAAAATAAAGAAGCAAATAAATAAAACATAAGTATTGCCAAGGATGTGGAGAAAAGGGAACCCTGTCCTGTTGATGGGAATGTAAATTGTAAAGCCATCATGGAAAACAGTATGGAAGTTTCTTAAAAAATTAAAGATAGAACTAACATATGATCCAGCAATCTCACTTCTGGGTATATATCCAAAAGAGTTGAAATAGGACCTTGAAGAGACAGACATCTGCATTCCCATGTTCATTGCAGCATTATTCACAATAACCAAGATATTGAAACAACCTAATTGTCCATCAATGGATGAATGAATGAAAAAGTCACGGTAGATACATACAATGGAATATTATTCAGCCTCAAAAATAAGGAAATCCTACCATTTGCACAACATGGATGAACCTGAAGACATTATGTTAAATGGAATAAGCCAGAGTCAGAAAGATAAACACTGCATGATTTCACTTACATGTGGAATCTAAAATAGTCAAACTCACAGCAGCACAGAGTAGAATGGTAGTTGTCGCTGAATAGGGAGAGGAAGAAATGGGAAAAGAACAATTAAAAGCTACAAAGTTTCAGTTGTGTAAGATAAGTTCTGGAGATCTATACATCATTGCACCCATCACTAACAATACTGTATTACATACTCAAAATTCCTAAAAGGGTAGATCATATGTTAAGTGTTCTTATGGAAAGACAATAACAACAACAACAAAGAGGGCAGGAGGACACTTTGGAAGATGATGGATATGTTTATGGCTTTGATGGTGGTGCTGGTTTTATGGATGTCTACTTATCCCTAAACTCATCAAGACGCATATATTAAATGTATACAGCTGTTTATATATCAATTACACCTAAATAAGTTGGTCTTTTTAAAAAAGAAATTAAGTAAACAGAAAAGATGCAGCCTCTACTTGATAAAATTGCCACATACTATGTTTTAGGGGAAAGGGGAAAAAAAGCCTAAAGGGCTTAAAAAAACTTAAAGAGTTGATAGAATGTACACCAAGGTAATACAGGAAAACATTTTGGAAAATAGGATTTTGATAATGTTTTACAAAAGGAGAGTTAACACTGAAAATTGTGCAAGCTCTCTTCTTTTGAAATATGAGGTAGAACAATTTTTTTTTTCATTTGAATAGTCTCTAGGGCTATTTACCTCTAGGACTATTTAACTCTAACACCATATCATGTTTTCAAAGAGCTATTCAGGCAATTGAGGCCTCTACAGAAGTAACTCAGGTTAAATGAGGTCATAAGGGTGGAGCCCTGATCCAATAGGGTTAGTGTCCTTATAAGAGACACCAAGGAGCTCTCTCCCTCTTCACAAGCTCACAAAGAGGTTCTGTGAGTACACAGCCAAAAAGCAGCCAGCAAGAGAAGAGGCCTCAGGATGAAACCTACCTTGCCAATATCTTGATCCTAGGCTCCTGAGACTCTCAAAACGTTCAGAATAAAATCTGTTGTTTAGGCCACCCAGGCTGTGGTATTTTGATATGACAGTTTTAGCAGACTAAAACAGGGCTGTTCGCATCTCCACTCACCCATTCACAGTTCCTCTCCGAGGTTGTATTTCCTAGATCACTAGATAAAGAGGATTCCATTACCACACTGATTCTAATTCTAACTGTTTATCCTACAAACATAATCTTACTTTTATAATCTTATAAAGTTATAGACCCATTATCTGTAAGAAAATTATATGCATGTTGCAGAAAGAGGATCAAATACCAAATAGTCATTTCAGCAAGTAACTAACCTGCCATTTAATCCAACTTTGCCAGCATTATGAGAAAGCAGGTTTAATTTGGGAGTAGAGGAATAGAGCTACTAGGAAGGACTGGATCAGGGCCTCTAATGGACACTGTGAAAAATCTTTGTGTGAACTGAAAAAGGCAATCCTTCCTCAAGTTAAAAAAAAAAAAAAAAAAAAGGATAATTTATTATTATACAACCAGACCCAGGGTAAATGGTCATTCTGGTGTGGGGAAAATAGGAATGTAGGCAGCCACCCCACTTGGCATCATTAGGTAATCCCAGCCAAGGGGGATGATGAGTGGTTATCTCATGTCATTATTTCTCTCGGTTAAAATTAGTCTCATTTTGGGTTCATCATATTAAATGATGATTCTAAAAGGCTCTGTGGAAAGAGAATCTCCTCTACTGCTCATGGAGAATACTATTCATCCTTTCTAGTTACTCCATGCCAAATCAATTCTGGTTCAAGACCAAAGCTAATATTAGAAGAAAAAAAGTTTTCAAGTGTTTGTTTATTTTAAAAGAACAAAATCTACTCTAGGGAATAGTGGAAAGTGTAATCCTTCTTCCCACAGGGGTGTGGTAAGGGGTGTTATGTGAGGCCAAGCCTAAGAGAAAAGACAAGGAAAGGTTGTTTTTTTTCCCCTCATTTTCAGACTAGCCATCTGTGACTTAAAAATAAAAAGAAGGAAAGAAAAAGTCTTGGAGAATCTTGGCTTCCCCTTTGCCAATATCTTTGAGAGTTCACTTTCTGTTCAAAATGTGAAAGGGACATAATTATTTCCACGTCTGACTAATATGCACTTATTTGTGAAGGGCCATAATCCCGTAACCCATCTGGATCAGGGTCTTGGTTGTATTGAAAGTCAAAAAATGAGGACTGTTTTCATCCTGGCTCCTCTGCTGACTGAGTCACCATGTCCTTGGGCAAGTTATTTCCTCTCTGTGTACCCACTTTTAAAAACAGAGAGATAATAGTGTTCCTGACCTCCTTACCTCACTGGGATGTTGTCAGAATTAACAAGCAATAGACTCATATTTTTAGAGTAGACAGAAGGAAGATTGCTTAAATTTTAAAATATTATTTTTTTCTTCCCATAGATCTATTTTGTTCATCTTAAAGGTCCTAAATGGATCACAGGGGACAAATCTTTGGAGTCTGTCCAGTTTTCTTAAGAAAAATATGAAGACCAATGACATTAATTTATTTTGGGGGAGTTTTTACAGACAGTAAGTTACCAAACAAATAAAAATCATGGGATGAACTATTAGGAAAAAATCATCACAATATAGCACTGAAAAATAGCACTGAACTGAGAGTTGAGAAAAAAAATCTCAGTTCTAGATTTTGATTACTAACTTCAGTCAAGTTATGCTTCTCTAAGCCTCAGTTTACTGATTCAAAAAATGAGAGCCTATGATAATAATAGTTATCGGGTCTAGGGTACAGAATTTAACAAGATTAAAATAAAATAATATATGTAAATATTCCTTAAAATTATAAAACACTGTGCAAATACTAGATTTTGTTGCTACTGCTAAGCATACCAGCCCATCTCTCTGGTCACCACAGCATCACCTCATTTGCTTCAAGGACAGTGGTTACACCAATTTACTTGGACATGAAAAGAGTGTCCAGCATGTTCTACATAATTAGAGCTCCTACCCGGCCATTTTTCACTTTGACAGGGAAAAAAAAGGAAGGGAAGGGCTGTGTTCCATCTTTAGGCCATCCTTTGATTCAGATATAAAATGAGAGCTTTGAGGCTGAGGTGATGGGTCTGTGCTGACTCAGGAAATTAACTGTCTTCTTCCGAGGAGCCTTAAGTTCTGCCCATTTCAGGGTGTGTTAGCAGAGACACAGACAGTCAATATTCCATACAGTAAAGTTTGAAGCACTGCTGATCTACTCAAGGGCTGAAGGAAAGGAGTGTGGAAGAAGGTTTCCAATATTTTCCAACATTGGATGGCAAGAAAGCAGTTTTGCTAGATGACAGCTACAGTCTCCTCCAACCCTGCAGCTCAATCAGTCTATGAATCAGCAAACCATAAAAATAATTAAGGAAGTACACATAGTCTCCTTGACTCCTTTGTTCTTTTTTTGTGACAGCCATTCTGAGTCAGTTCAGAAAGTAACCTGGGTTTTCAGTTTACCAGAGTTTGTTAACCTTTGTCGGTCACTCCAAGCCATCCTTATAATTCTTAGTTCTTTATAGACCACCCCTCTCAATTCTGCCCTTAATGATCTTCTTTCTTATATCATTGTCTGTTATTCTCTAAGGATCTGCCTTAACAACCAGATTGTAAAGTCTTTGGGTTCACAAAGGCATCACACTTCTGGCTTTTCATGGCACTTTGTAATTTTAATTCTCTGAGGTTCATACTGGTTGATGAAATAAATCATTCCAGGGTCATTCTTTGTGTGTTTTTGCCTTTGTTTCACTGGTCCTTGAACATCATGCCCCACGTCACAGCATTTCCTTCTGATGCTTTGTTCTGAATTTCCCTTCCTCCTTACACTGACACTCCAGAAAACTTAAGTACCATCCAAAGATCATGTTCACAAATGCCTAATGGGAAGTGAGCCATGAGATGCTAGCCATAGTGCGTCTACGTGCTACAGAAAAACTAAAAAAGTACTCAGTGTAGGAAAAATTTCACAACAACTATTCCATGGTGAAAAATAAATATTGGCAATAGGCATGAGAGGGAAAGAAGAAAAAGAGACTCATTTCTCAAAACTGAATGGCAAGTGACAATGGTGCATTGCTTTGACTATGCAGTGATTCCAAGAGCAAATGTACAAGAAAGAACTTTTAGAAGTTTAAATTCTACTCTCATATTTTTGCCCTACCTCTTTCTGCACTTGATTTACACTCTTCAGAATAGAGATGATCACTGAGTTCAAAGAACATTTAGTAGGAGGCAGGAGAGTGGGTGAAAAAGAAGAGTGGAAAAGAAGGAGAGAGCAGAAACTCTGACCTATTCAGAATACTATGTTCATCTTCCTTAGCACCTACACCGGGAAAATGGTTGTTGAAACACTGAAAGTTTTATGTTCCAGTTACTAAGTCAAGAATATTGATGCCCAGAGCTAATGATTAATTTAGGGTGAGTACATGGTAAACTGATGGCCCCATGTGTTCACAGCTCTCTGTATCCGTACCCTTTGCAATATGCCTTTGCATATCTGTCCTTTGCTAGTTGAGGTCTATTTTCACGCCTCTTAAGCCTGGGCTGCCTTTGTGACTTGCTTTGGCCAACAGAATGCAATACGATGGAGTACCAATCAAGAAACCTTGCATGCTTTACCTCTCTCTTGTCTCAGAACCCAATTTCTAGCATGAGAATAAGCCTAGGCTAGCCTGCTGGATGAGAAGAAACACACAGTCCCATCCTCCACATCACCCAAACTGATAGCCAACCATGTTAGTGACACTATTCTATATCAGCCTGTTTCTAACTGACCCAACAGCAGACATAAGATGCATCAGTAAGCTTAGCAGAACTAAGTAAAGATCAGATAAACAGGACCCAAAACTATCTAGCTAGCCAACAGTCTCATCAGGAATAATAAATGCAGCAAAAGATCATTGATACAGAGTCATTCAATCAATAGTTTGGCCAGACACCTTGCCTACTAAGAGAGGCATGTACATAAATCTGGAGGTAGCCAGGAGCCTAAGCCAGTAGTTTTCAGAGTTTATACTCTTATCACGGCTGTTTGGAAACCAGAATAAGTAGTTCCAAAAATAAATTTAAAGCTCCAGAGAACATTTTTAGTAATAATGATCTTAGAAGCTAACATATGTGAAATGGTTAGTACAAAGCCACAATCTCCTCTAATTTCATCAAAATAAGCTATTATTATCCTGGTTTATGGGTGAGAAACTGAAAGTAAAAGAAGCTAGGTTGGTAACTAGAGCTGAGATGGAAACCTTTATTGAGTCTGATGCTGAATCCCAGGTTATAAACACTGCACAATGGTGTCTTGCTGGAGATGTGGCAGTATTGTCACAGCTGGCAACCAAGGACCAACCTTGGAGGCAACTCTCCTATCCACAGTAGAAATGGTATTTGGGGTAACTATCTAGGCTTATTCAAAGGAACAGGAGGAAAGGGGGCTGGAGAGAAGGTAGTTGCTTAACACCTGACAGATGTTATTGCAGCAATAAACAAGCCCAGCAAATCCTGCTTCTCTCTTTAGAACATTTGTCTCCATGGTGAAATAATGCAAAACTGGGCAAGAATCAGTCATAACCTGGGAGACGGGAGGGCTCAGGGTCACAGAGGCTCAGCAGAGTCCTCTCTGCCGACTCTGACTCATCAATCCCCGAGGAGTTCAGCACTTGCTTAACAGCTCTCCCAGTCATTTCAACAGGCAATGGGAGAAGGGGACAGAGCAAGCAGGAATCACATGCCATTTTAAAGTTTTTAGATTTGATTTGGGATTTCTCAATCTCCCCCGTGAGAACTGCAAAATATTTCTACCCATTCTGGGTATGATTAATCTATCCAATCCACATGAAAATTACCATACCAAGTGCTCCAAAAAAAATCCTGTTTTGAAGAATCAGTTTATAAGTTAATTCCATTCTATAGAATTCATAATAATTAATTCTACTCTCAAAAGCAACCCTATGATGTAGGTATTAGTATTTTCATTTTAACAGATGAAGAATTTAAAGTTTGGAGAGGGGATAAGCAACTTGCCAAAAAATCACAAAGCTAGGCCCCCAGTCAAATCTAGTTTGGCAACCGCCAGAACCCATGCTTTCAACCATTCCCTACTGTCTCTTATGACTATCATGCTAATAGAAATTTTATTTTTAGCATACTAGTAATTTTCTGGATGTCAGGGTCAAGAATAAGGTTCAGTTTGAACTCTTGCCTATATTCTCTTTAGCAACTTGGAAATGGCACTGAAGATAGAATTCCAAAGTTGTCAGCACCTTGACAGGTAATTCCTGAGCATCTTGAGACTTCATTACCTTCCAAATTATCACATTTCCAGATTCCTTACAGCTAATTTCAACTCTGCTGAAACTGAACAGCAAAACCATCAGACTTATCTTTAGGTGTTTATAGTTTTTTGTTTTTGTTTCTTAGTGAGCACTCAAGACATAGCTCCTAGTTCCTGAATCAACCATGCCAGTGTTTCTCTGAGCCAAGCTAAAGGTCTGAGATACGTTCTCACCCAACTAATCTGTTCTCATTTGGGACACAGGAAAAGAAAGCACATTCCAGGAATAAGGTTGGGTGCATTCAAGTGAACGATACAAGTTGGGGGCATCCAAGAGACTGAGCATGTTCTGTGGTTATTTTCTTAAACTTAGTTGTGTTATGATGAGCTTTTGTGTGTCGAATGCCTGAGTTACAGGTGGGCAATATGAATGCCAGATCTCTAGAAAATTCATCATTTTCTTATCATTTCCTTCTTCTTATCCCTTTACACTTGCAGACAGTGCATGTTTAAAGTTCAAGTTTCCAGCCATCACAAGTCTCATTGCGTACGACTATAGCAAAGTGGAGAAGGAATTCATCAAAGTCCTCCAATACAGCCCTCCCCTCATGCATGGAGTCTAACGCACTCTTTTAAGGAGAAATCTAACTTATGTTCAAATAGTTCTAATACAGACAACTCATGAGCTTGCAGGATGAATGATTAACTAATTATTTGAATGGTTCAATTTACTAGTAATTACAGCAGGCAGATATCAAAAACTTTCTCTATCTGTCAAGCATTGCCCAGTGACGGAGTTAGAGAGATGATAAAACATCCTAATCTCAAGAAACTGACAGTCCAACATAAGAAACACAATCAGCCTCCCTTTAGCATGTCACCCTTCTTTCATGCTTCTCTTTCAATGTGTCACAGAGTAAGTTCAGTCCTTTCTCTACTTAACACCCTCAACTATCACACCCCCTTTAGGTATCATCTCATGTTTACAATCCTGGATCCTTCAAACTATAACATGGCTTAAGGTTTTGTCCTTAAATGGCTACTAGGATTACCCTAGTAGTTCTTCTCTAGCTGTACCCTAGGTCAATTGCCCTTATAAAATCAGGAGCCAACTATTGAATTAAACATTTAAGGATGCTGGAAGACCATGGTCTTTTCATATCAATGGATCCAAATCAGATTTAAAGCCAAAATTTCAGTTTTAAATACTTATCTCTGGAAATAAATGATTCCTATGAAATGCCCTTACAAGAAACACAATGTGAAGTTCCTATCAGTGAAAGATAGGACTATCTTTGACAATGAGCTGTAAGTTCTCTACTTTGACAGAGAAGAACAGAAGAATAGTTTCTGAATAGTTTCTGACTGAAGAAAAGTAGGAAAGAAAGTCCACTAGTGCTGGAAAATATTCATCTGGGTATTGACTTCATTGATGTAGCATCAATGTTAACTGTGCTAAAGAATGTGAAAAGAATGCAGGATTTGTTATTACTATATTCCTAGATGTTAATGACTAACATTTAGTATTTCATGACTTCTATCAACTACTTTCTACTTCATTTTTTTTTTTTTTAGCACCCATGATTGCCCCTTCTCTACCAGCTTCATTGGCTTTTTATTTTGTTCAGATATTTTAAATGCTAGCATTCTCCAGTATCTGAATTTCATTTGTATGTTAAGTTTCAAGCCTCTTTATGAGCTTCCCATGGGTTCCATCAGTCTAAAAGCTGGCAACTCTACTCCTCAATCTGTATCTCCAGCCTGGACCTCTCTCCTGGGTTCCACAAGTGTATTGCCAATTTCCTAACCCACTGTATTGCCTTTGAGCACATCAAATCAATTATTCTCTTTTCCAAATATGTCTCTCCTTCCATATTCATAATCTCTGTTGATTTTGTCACCACCCATCTTATTAAGAAGCTAACAAATCCTGTCTATTCTGCCTCAGGACTATTCCCTGATTGTAGTGTTTCCTTTATAGCTGCAGGTATTACAATTAGAAAATAGCTTATTTTTCTGTTCTTGTTTCTCTGCTGTTGATTCCATCTTCCACATTGCTCCCATAATTATGCTCCTAAAATAAATGAATGAATTGGTATAATCTGATCATGCCAATCTCCTTCCTGTAACTGCTCTTGGTGCCTGTCACCTTTAGAGAAAATAGTCTAAAATTATTATATAACAAAAACCTCCTTCACTATCTGTCTCCAACTGTACCTCTTCTACATAAACCCAGCCCCAGACCATTCCCTGCACTTCAATATACCCATTCTATACACATACAAACTCCGCTCCAGCCACCATGAACTTCTTACTTGATCTTTTTCTCAAACAACCTATAATGATTTTGCCTCTGACTGTGCTGGTCTGTTTTCCTGAATGCTTATCTTTTTTCAAGCTGACAAGCTCATATTTGTCACTCAAAATCCAACCCAAATCTTTTCTCTTCTGGGAGACAATTTCTGACTCATCCAGACAGTTATAAATTTCTTCCTATGCATTGGTGAATTGTCAAAAATATTATTGTGCATCAGACACCAGATATGCTAGACACTATGCTGGATAATGGATATACCATGGTTAGTTAGGAAGATAGAAAAGTCGCTACTTTATGGGATGTAAAATCTGGTGGGCAAGATGGGGCAATATAAGTAATTCAAGTACATTGACCAGTATAAAAGAAACTCTGTTTTACAGAGATCTGTAGTCTAGTCAATGCTGTTCAATAGAATTTTCTATATCTGTAAAATGCTCTATATTTGTGCAGCCCAACATGATAGCCACTAGCCACATGTGGCTATTGAATATTTGGATATGGCTAATGCAACTGAAGAATTAAATTTTTCATTTTATTTAATTAATTTAAAAGCCCTGATGAGACCACTATGCAATCTATGCATATAACACATTTGCATATGTACCTTATACATTTGTGGCAATTTTAAAAATAAATAAAAATAAAATGGGCAAAAAAAAAAAAGATTTCAACAGCCAGCTAGTGTCATTTTCACAGGATAGTGAAGTTCTAGATGTTACGGAATTATCTGAAAGAATGAGATCGCTTGGATTTGAAGGATGAACAGATCTGACGGGCAAGTGAGGAGAGGAAAAGAATATTAGAAGGGAGTACTCTGAAGGTCCAGATTTACAAGTTCACCCTTCTCTGCTAGTCCTACACCTCCTTCTGCTCTTGTGAACTTCAATGGTACCTGAGACATAGTAAGCATTCAACATATAGTCATTATTATTATGTAATTAAGTTTTTCTGGTGTATAGACTTCTCCATAAGCTTTATTAAATCATTTGCATATGTGTGTACCTTCAGCCTCCATTAAGTTCATAAAAATGGAAACTATCAAAGTATTTTCTATTCTGACACAGTTTCCCAAAGAGTGCTATGCAGGAAGATTCACTCTTTACCTGAAACATTCTGCATTTTAAGAAATACAAATTAGTGAGGACATAAGCAGTCAAGTGATGATTATCCCAGCACACTGTGAGTCTGAACCTTGCATTTCCAATGTCAGAGCATAGATTCAATCATATATATTTTGAGGATTCTGGGTTAGTGTTTAAGGCATATGCTGCCCATCCTCCTCAGTCCTGGAGTTATCTACACTAACTTTTCAGTGAGAATTTTGTCTCTTACCTGAAGTATAATCCCACCTGAAACCCAGCTTCACATTGTTCTCAATGGAAAGGCATTGCCATCCCATTTTAGAGTATTGTTTTATCTTATTGCAATACGGTTTTATATGGAACATGTAGAAGGTATGAGCAAAAGAAATGCTATTTCGGAATGCACGCTTATCAACACATAACAAGTGTGCAATAAAAATTGCAAAGAGCTGTTTTTAACATAATATGGCAAATCCCTGAGAGTATCTGGAAGAGCCGATAGTGCAGGTGGTTTGGCAATCTGAGCAGCTGACTCTGCAACCTCACCTCCAAACCTAAAGAGGGCTTCAGGTTATTTTTAAACATAAACTGTTATCTGTATTCAGTCAGATATCTGTATAATGTAAGAGGAACAATGGGTGTATGGAGAGAAATTGGATGCATAAAACTGAGAAAGGCGACCGTCAATGAACTGAAAGTTCACCAAAAAGATGGAATCAGCAAATGACCAACAAGGCCAAAGTAAGTTCCTTCTTGCTGCCAAGTCTGATGCTACCCATTTTTGATTGAGAGACTTTTCCCAAATTTTGACCCAATGTTCAAGGCCCAATTCAAATTCCGCTTGCTCTACAGATCTATGATGACCTGTTACTGCTGAAATCCTAGAGTATTTGTCTTTACTTCTCAGTTTGGAACATCATTATATATTCTTTTTTGTTATTTGCTAAGATTTCATGTGCTTGGGTCTTATCTCCTCAGCCAGAATATAAGTTTCACAGGGTGAAACAGCTGTCACATAACCATCCTGAATTCCAATGTCCCAGCATAGAGCAGGGCACTTCATGGAACCCCTGATAAATATCTTCTGATCTGTTAAATAACATGCTACAGGACAGACCATTGCCAAGCAGCCAGAGGAAGAGGAGCAAGGGAAAAGGAGAGTGGGGTGCAGGGACTGTGTCCTCATGAAAGCAGCTAAGATTTCCTGAGGTGACTCACAG
The DNA here is from genome assembly GCF_000951045.1 of Mandrillus leucophaeus. NCBI lineage: Eukaryota > Metazoa > Chordata > Mammalia > Primates > Cercopithecidae > Mandrillus > Mandrillus leucophaeus. The sequence goes on from NW_012107631.1 coordinate 829,038, forward strand.
AACAGGAATGCCAGCACTGATGAGTAGAAGTGGCTACATGTCTTAGATACTTGAACTCTGATATCCTCTTAGTATTAGCTAACTCCTGGATTACTTCCTCTAACAGTGTATAAGGGGCAAACTTTTTGTTAAGAAACTTCTATCCTAGGTGTTAAGAAAAAGTCCACATGTAGGGATTTTCCCCTCGAGAGCCCTGTAAGAATTACTAATCAGATGAATCACCTGACCTGTGGTCCTGGAATGTTAAAACTGGAAGGAGTGTCACATATCATCTGATCTCTGTTCCAGAAACTGAGGCCCAAAGACATGAAATGACTTGTTCAAAACAATGTAACTGGTTAGTAGCAAAGCTGTGTCTAGAACACAGGCTTCCTGGTTTAAAGCCCATGATCTTTCCATATCCATTTCATGAGAAGTAGCAGAATTCCACTGGCTTAGTTGGTGAAACTGCCAATGACTAGTCTCTATTCCTCCTCACTTGATTTCCTCTTCTCACCAGACTGGGCCTTCATCACTTAAACCATTCTGCCATCAAGACTGGATTTCAGTTTCCTTGTCTATGTGTCCTATAGCCCCCTACACTAGAAGCCTTAAACACGGAGTGAATCCAATAATCTACCTCCTCCATTCCTCCGCAATATACTAAACACAAATGGAAAAAATCATGCAATCACAACAAAAACGTATGATTCTCATTTCCTGTGCCCTTGACAATGAACAGCATTCCTTTGACTTCTTCCTGATCGGCACCCTCTCCAGCCCCCTTGGTGACTATTTCAAACTCCAGCCCCCTCTTCAGCTCCACATGACTCATTCTCATTAATGGCCACACCTGCTACTTCACAGAGGGAATAAGTGCGTTCAGTGTAAACTTTGTCAGCCTTACACCCAATCTACCAAGCTACATTCACCCCACTGAACTTTACTTAATTCCTCAGGACCTTGTTCTATCGACTCTGTCTTTCTGCTGTATAACCAACCTCCCCCTTTTTGCTGGCTTCTCTTCAGCAGATAAATGTGCCCAAATATATCTCCAAGAAACTATTTCTTAACTCTGCATTATCCCTATAGCTTTTGCTCTATCCTTCTCTTCACAACTGTTCCTGATGACTCTACCATCTTTCACTGTAAATTTGTGATTCTAGCCCTTACATTCTGAAATGGACTAGGAAAGGTCAACTATAACATCTTAAGGCACAGAAAATCAAAACCACAATGAGATACCATCTCACACCAGTTAGAATGGCGATCATTAAAAAGTCAGGAAATAACAGGTGCTGGAGAGGATGTGGAGAAATAGGAGCACTTTTACACTGTTGGTGGGACTGTCAACTAGTTCAACCATCGTGGAAGACAGTGTGGCGATTTCTTAAGGATCTAGAACTAGAAATACCATTTGACCCAGCCATCCCATTACTGGGTATATACCCAAAGTATTATAAATCATGCTGCTATAAAGACACATGCACACGTATGTTTATTGTGGCACTATTCATAATAGCAAAGACTTGGAACCAACCCAAATGTCCATCAATGATAGATTGGATTAAGAAAATGTAGCACAGATACACCATAGAATACTATACAGTCATAAAAAAGGATGAGTTCATGTCCTTTGTAGGGACATGGATGAAGCTAGAAACCATCATTCTCAGAAAACTATTGCAAGGACAGAAAAACAAACACCACATGTTCTCACTCATAGGTGGAAATTGAACAATGAGAACACTTGGACATAGGAAGGGGAACATCACACACTGGGGCCTGTCATGGGGTGGGGGGAGTGGGGAGGGATAGCATTAGGAGATACACCTAATGTAAATGACGAGTTAATGGGTGCAGCGCACCAACATGGCACATGTATACATATGTAACAAACGTGCACATTGTGCACATGTACTCTAGAACTTAAAGTATAATTTAAAAAAAAAAAAAGATACCATCTCACGCCAATCAGAATGGTGATTATTAAAGAGTCAAGAAACAACAGATGCTGATGAGGCTGTGAAAAAATAGAAACACTTTTACACTGTTGGTGGGAATGCAAATTAGTTCAACCATTGTGAAAGACAGTGTGGCAATTCCTCAAAGACCTAGAACCGGAAATACCATTTGACTCAGCAGTCCCATTACTGGGTATACACCCAAAGGAATATAAATCATTCTATTATAAAGATACATGCACATGTATGTTCATTGCAGCACTATTCACAACAGCAAAGACATGGAATCAACCGAAATGCCCATCAATGATAGATTGAATAAAGAAAATGTGGTACTATATATACCATGGAATACTATGCAGCCATAAAAAGGAATGAGATCATGTCCTTTCAGGGACATGGATGGAGCTGGAAGTCATTATCTTCAGCAAACTAATGCAGCAACAGAAAATTCAACACTGCATGTTCTCACTTATAAGTGGGAGCTGAACAATGGGAACACATGGACAGAGGGAGAGGAACAACTTACCCTGGGGCCTGTGGGGGGAGGGCGGGGGAGGCAAGAGCATTAGGGAGAAGAGCTATTGCATGCCGCGCTTAATACCTAGGTGATGAGTTGATAGATGCAGCAAACCACCATGGCACACATTTACCTATATAAAAAACCTTCACATTCTGTACTTGTATCCTGGAACTTGTTAAATTTAAAAATTTATTTACTTCTCAATCAAAATTAAAAAAAAAAAATCTTAAGACACATAGCCATTTTTTTGTATTTTTAATATTGTTACTGTGGTAAAATATATATATACATAAAATTTACCATTTTGAACATTTTAAGTGTATAGGTCTATGGCATTAAGTACTTTTTACAGTGTTGTACAACCATCACCACTCTCCATTCGCATGAACTTTTACATCATCACAAACAGAAACTGTGTACCCATTATATAGTAACTTCCCAGTCCCCTTTCCCCTCAGCTTCTGGTAACCTCTATCCCCTTTCTATCTCTATAAATTCAGCTACCCTATGTACCTCACACAAGTGGACTCACAATATTTGTCCTTCTTTTGTCTGGTTTATTTCACTTAGGATAATGTCTCCAAGATTCATCCATGTTAAGGAATGTGTCAACATTTCCCTCATTTAAGGCTGAGTACTATGCCATTGTATGTGTATACCACCTTTTGTTTATATATTTATCTGTTGACAGACATTTGTGTTGTTTCCATCTTTCTGCTATTGTTATTGATGCTGCTATGAGTATTGGTGCACAAGTATCAGACTGAGTTCTTTGCTTTCAATTCTTTGGGGTGTATGCCTAGATGTAAAATTGCTGGATCTTATGTTAATTCTATGTTTAACTTTTTAGGCACCACCTAATTGTTTTCCACAGTGACTGTACCATTTCACATTCTGACCAGTAGTACAAACTAGTTCTAATTTCTGCACATCCTCATCAAGATTATTTTCTATTTTTTGGATAATTACTATGCTAATAGGTGGAAAGTGGCATGGGGTTTTGATGACTAGTGATGTTAAGTATCTTTTCATGTGCTTATGGGCCATTTAGATACTGTCTTTGAAAAAAACATCTATTCAAATCCTTTGCCTATTTTTGAATTGGGTTGTTTGTGGCTTTTTCCTTGCTGAAAAATTGCTGTTTTTAGTTCTTACCTTATTTGATTACCTGTAGCATTTGCCCCATTCTAACCAGATAATCTCATCTTCTGAATCCATGACTCCACTCTCTCCCACTTCTTCTCTTCCTACTCTGATCTTTCCTGAGTAATATTCTAATTCCTGAAACATTTAATCCTTTTCCACTCTAACATTTATTGAGTACTTTGTAAGTGCCAGACACTAAGCTAAGTGTTTTATGCACGTTCTCTTCCTTTATGTTTAAAACCACACATTAGACAGGTAGGGTTATTTAAAAAGTCATTCAATAGATATGAAAACTGATGCTCAAAGAAATATTCTGTTTAAGTTTATTAGAGTAATTAGTGATAGAGTTAGCACTTAAACACAGTAAACTGATCCCAGAGTTTATGCTCTTAAGAGTATCCTGTCTAGTTTGATGACAATAACAACTAAGTTAAGCTTATACAGCATTGCATCAGTAAGTTATATAATTGAATTATATAGTTGCAAGCAATGAAAACTGGCTCTGACAACTTAAGCTGAAAAGGAATTTGTGGTAAGGATATGAGGTAACTCACATAATTGAAGGGGAAGCTAAAGACTTGGGCTTAAAAATAGACCTAGATGGAGTGCAGCACCAAGCTTGTAGGAACTGAAAGAAGTCTCACCAGGACCCAGCAACTTCAAGAAATTGGCTGAAAATTATTTCAATTCTTTGGTCAAACTGAAATTCCAGAAAGTGAATATCATATTGGTTTAGCTGGGACATACCACAATCCCATGGGTAAGGGAGACAGGAAGAGCATATGTTGATTGCTAATCCAAATCTGGCTGTATCAAAGAGGGAAAGGCTTGTGCCTCAAAGGCGAAGGAAGAAACAATGAATAAGAGGGTACAAAATGACAAGTCTACTATGGTCCCATCTTTAACTTTAGGCTAAACCTCTCCTCAGCTCCAATGACTGACCATTTCTACTTAAAGTTCTTAGCACGTTGATAACTACCTGCTCCTCTTTAATTGGGTAGAAGTCTATCTTACAGATATCTTTCCTGCTGCATTTCTTACTCCGAACTAAAAATATGTGTCAGTCTCTCTCTCTCCTTCATGAGATTGTGAGCTCCTCCACTGTGTCCCTTAGCATTAAGCATGGTGCCATGTATGCAGCAGGGGCTCAGTAAATGTTTGCTGCCTGCTGAATGACCCAAAACTGCAGACTTAAGGAGAACTTTCAAGTTACAAATTATTGTACTGTAAAGTAACAGTCACATAGCAAGAGACTTGAACAAAAAGGACATTGAGGTTTTAGTTGAAGCAGGTACAATATAAGCCAAGATACATTTTATAAGGTGGTCAAAATGTGAATGTTATCTTGGTTCTATTGATAAAATATGGTATACACAAAAGAAAAGAGTAGGTCTATAGTACCTAACACTAAACAGACTACATCTTTAGTATTATCATTATTTCTGATCAACACATTATAAGGAGATTGAAAAGTTTGACATGTTTGAAAACTACATTAAATGAAAAATGTTAACTGAACAGGGAAAGTTTACAATAGGAAAGAAAAGAATTAAGAGGTTTGATCACCACAATTATTCAGGAGAACCACGCAAAACAGAAAGTAAGAGTTATTCTGTATGACTACAGATAAAAATCAAGATGAATGGCTAGAAGATAGATTCATCTTCTACTCTGGAAATGACAAATCATTTGTCACACAACATGTCCAGATTCAGGGTTCAGAAGCTGTAGTCAATGTGGTGTTTGGAAGGTGAGAGTGAGTGAAGTTTAACAGGACTAGAGATGTCAGAAGGGTTTGTACATGTGTTTGTGTGTGAACGAGAATAGAACCTTAGTGCGAGTGCTACAAATTAATATTCTAGAATAGGAAATATACTTCTTGGACTAAAACTATTAGGAAACAGCTATAAATTGGCACAAATGCAAGTGGGAGGGAAATCTCTGGTACAATTTAGCAAGTCAAGAAATAGTAACTATGATGACTATAGTTAATAACAATGCATTACATTCTCTAAAATTGGCAAGAGTAAATTTTAAATGATTCTCCTTTAAGTGTAAATTTAGCTAATTAACATATGTATTGCCTCACCACAAAAAAATGAGGTAATGCATATGTTAATTAGCTAAGTTATTCATTCCACAATATATACATATTTTAAAACGTGATGTTGTACACGGTGAATCTACACAATTTTTATTTGACAATTCAAATAAATACATATTCTAAAATAAATAATAAACAAATAACCTTGGGAATTCGCAGTAAATTGTCACTTTTCTTTATGAAAAAGAAAAGTGAGGCTGTGAGTCTATAGAAATGAAATTTTGAAACTGCTGGTTTGGGTTTTTGAATAGAACAGTAAGTTTGAACAAAACAGAAGCACAATGATATGAATTCATAATGGGAGAAGTCAGCTGATATTCTACATTGTATGTTTACCAAAGTGGGATGGAGCTTCTCTGATTGAAGTTTCCAATCAACAGACAAAAAGGGAGCAATGGAGCCCAAAGCTGTGGGGAGGGCCACAGGGACAGAGCTAGTGCTGATCCAGATAGAGCAGAGTATACATTAGAAAGAACCTAAGACCCAAACTTTGGGAGGTGAATGATATTTGGGAATTCTATGATCTCTAAAAACTAACTTTAGAGAAGACGGTTCAGTTAGGTGGAGGCTGTTGAGATGGACATGCAGCAGAAGGCATTTTCATTCACTTTAAGCTCCCCTAAGGCTGGAGAAGTACTTGCAATGACTTCAGCAATTCTCCTCTTTGTAGTTCAGTGAGCTTTTGTGTCTATTTAGTGCTGATTAAAGATGGGAGCCTGACAAACACTCATTTTTAGTGAATTATTGGTCAAGAACTATATACCTAGGGTTTACACTGCATCTCCAGCTGTTATATTTGACCAATCTAGTAATGATAAAATTAAGCATTGATAGCTGAACATTCTTGAATCAAAACAACTGGGGATTTTGTTGTTGTTGTTGTTTTTGTTTGGGTTTTTTTGGTTGCTGTCAATCTCCTTCTCCTCCCTCAGCAGTTACAACTTGTATTTACCTGCATCCCCATTATGAGTTATATTCCACTAAGACTGTAAACAGAACCTCTGCTCCACTGTCTATCTTAGTGCTCATCTGGCTAAGTCCTCATCTCTAACATTCATTTCTAGAGATCACAGGACTAAGGTAAGGAAACTTAAAATGAATGAAAATGCTCCAATTGACAATAAATGAAGAAGACGTGGGCTCAGAGTCAGAGAATTTCCTTGAATTGATCTAAATTTATACAGTTGGAAGGCTTTTAAAAGTGCCATCCTACTCAACCTTCTAAAAGTATAATTTTTCTTTTTAATAGAAAATTCACATTTGATTGAAGAGATGGAACATAGCAATTTCAGTTTAATGTTTCCCAGAGAAGCTTGTCATTCACTGGATTATATGCTTAATATTAAATTCAAAACACAGATTTTAGATAATTTATTTTCAGTAAAGAAGATGAATTTATATTCAACTCAAAGAACAAACTAATAATGACAACTTTTCTTTTGAAGCACACTTTAAGGTATTATTCAATAAACATTTATTGAACACTTTTGGTGTGCAAAAGACTACCTTGAGAACTTAAAGAATATACAAATATATTTATGATATGGTTTCTTTCTTCAACATGCTTACAGCCTGAGAAGAGAGATAAACACATAAATATTGTGGTTTTTATTGTGGCAAATGTCAAAGGAAACATGAAAAAAATACCATTAGAAATTTGGAGAAGGATGCGATTTTTCTGAATGATAATTTGAGGAGCATATTGGAGGAACTGGCAATTGGCTAATTTTTTAAAAATAAAATGACTACAGGTAGGGGTGAAGGGGTGGGGTTGGAGTCATAGGAAAAGGAGGCATTGGAAAAGCATGGAAAAACAAGGAAAATCCCATAGCGCGTGTTCATGAACTAGCAAGAAAGACAGTTTGAAAATGTAATACCCAAATGGGGAAAGTATACAAATGAGGCTTAAAACATCAGATCATGGAGAATTTTGAATGCTAGGAGTTATTCAAGGTGTTTTAGAAAGACAATGGCATTATTAGAGCTATGCTTCCTCAGGATAAGTCTGGAGTTAGAATGTATAATCGAACACAGAGGCAAATAAAATAGACTACTGAGATGGTTCAGGAGGACAAGGGTCTTAATTATCAAGATCTTCAGGTCCTACATGCATAACATCTCCTAAAGCTGTATATTGACTGGGCATCTGCCCTGTCTCTGAATACCATGCTCTGCCTGCCTGGCTGGATTTTTTCCCATGATTTACTGCTGGATCTGTTCCTCTGAGCCTAGTGTTCAGTGAAAAGTCAAAGTCCCAACTCTGCTAGATCTTTGTCTTTCTGTAGCAGTTAACAGAGCCATTGCTGGCAATGTCTCAAAAGATTAGAGACAGAAGTGTAGGCAATACCTATATAAAAGGGGAAAAACTAGTGGAGAGGTCCAACAGCCAGTGAAGGAGGCAGAGAAAGAGTGATCCCAAATGTAAGAACAAACCTAGATAGTACAATGCAATGGAATGTATAAGTCATTGTTGCAAGAACCACATATGCTGAAACCATTTATTTCTGCAAAAATGAATAAAAAAGACTATGGTATTTGGGAATCACCATGTCTTGTAATGCCACATTTGTACTAATAGTTATACTGCAGGGCAAATATTCCCCAAAAGCATGGATTGGGGTCTTACTCCCAACCTATCATAGTACCTGTCACAGGACAGTAGCCAAATAATTGTTTCGTAGATAAGTTAATGAATTTAAAAATGGCTAGTCACTCAACATCATCTTTAAAAGAAAATATTTTTAATTTTGAAGTGGGGGAGGAGGGTAAAGAGTGAGTGGTAAGGAATTAGAAGTAATCAATGCACGCTGAAATGTTCTGAAAGGAAATAGTGAGATAAACTAACAGCACAAGAAGTTAGCAGATGTTTTTGGTTTTGTTAATGGCAGTTGATGTTGCTGTTGTTTCCCTTAGCCTTTGATTGATTGATTGATTGATTGATTGATTGAGACAGTCTCACTCTGTCGCCAGGCTTATGGAGTGCAGTGGTGCAATTTTGGCTCAATGCAATTTTCACCCCCTGGGTTCAAGCAATTCCCCTGTCTCAGCCTCCCAAGTAGCTTGTACCACCATGCTCAGCTAATTTTTTGTACTTTAGTAGAGGGTTTCACCATGTTGGACAGAATGGTCTCGATCTCCTGACCTCGTGATCCACCTGCCTCGGCCTCCCAAATTTCTGAGATTACAGGTGTGAGCCATCACACCCAGCCCTAGTCTTTTAAGTGTGAAGGAGATTTGGGCCCTTTTATAGTTTGTGAATAACGAACAATGATGAGAGAGAGAGAAGGAGAGAAATGAAAAAAAAAAAAAAAAACACTGTTTATGGAAAAAAGCAGCCAGAAAAGATCACAGGACATGGGATAAAAAGAACAAGTCCTCAAAAGTGATACTTCTTATTCAAAGAGAGGAAAAAGGAGAAATGCTGTTATGTGAGAATCAATAGATCATTTTGGAACATAAATCTTGAGCTAGATCAGAGAAATTCTGAGCTGAAGAATTTTCTTGGCCTTAACCTCTCATGAAAGGAGAGAGAGATTGTGCAAAGTGAAGTTTTGTGATTAAGAAGAGGCCGGGCGCGGTGGCTCAAGCCTGTAATCCCAGCACTTTGGGAGGCCGAGACGGGCGGATCACGAGGTCAGGAGATCGAGACCATCCTGGCTAACACGGTGAAACCCCGTCTCTACTAAAAAATACAAAAAACTAGCCGGGCGAGGTGGCAGGCGCCTGTAGTCCCAGCTACTCGGGAGGCTGAAGCAGGAGAATGGCGGGAACCCGGGAGGCAGAGCTTGCAGTGAGCCGAGATCCGGTCACTGCGCCCCAGCCTGGGCGACAGAGCAAGACTCCGTCTCAAAAAAAATAAATAAATAAAATAAAATAAAATAAAATAAAAAGAGTAGAAAGGTTAGGAATAGCAGTCTTGAAAATACATTTAAGAGACATAATACAAAGTTATTAGTTCCGATGGCCCCAGGTGAGGGCAGATGGCTGTGTGAATTGTAGGAGACTCAATCACTTTGGTTTATGGCTCCCTCTAGCCAGAAGCTCAGGGATTTGTAGGACAGGTACAAGCAAAGGTCACAGAATGAAGGACTTCAGATTACCAGTGAAAGAAACCTTGTTGCCAATAAGCAAGAGACATCATTTCTCATAAATTATTTTTCATAATTAGTTCTTTAATGGCTCTCTCTCCCACTTGAGCGTAAGCCCTGTCAGGGCAGGGTACAGTGCCCAACCCAATCACATAGTTGGCCCTCAATAAGTAGCTGTCGACATATCAAAGAAAGAAAGGGAATGAGAGAGGACAGAAGGCAGAAAGAGATTAAATGAGGGTAGTAGGACTTTACAGCTTTTGTTAAGAACCAGTGATTATGTTGTCATTAAGAATATGTGAAACAATATTCAGCTTTATCAAAGTAAACACCCACTACACATTTACAGTGCCAAATAATGTGCTGTGAACTGTTTTCCAATCTCTCACTTACTTATAAGAGAATGTTAAAAACATGTTGGTTGTATATTAACTAGAGCAAAGTCATAAAAGGCAGTGAATACAGTGTTCATGTAGTTTTTATTCTTAAGAAAAAGTGAAGTTCATTTCTGACAGCAATATCAGATTAATCAAGAAGTCTGTTAGTGAAATTGGTAAGAAAAATGGCACAATTTGCTATCATTATCAAGGATATGTTCAAAAATAAACCTATCTCACCAGCTTTTTGAGAAATGTGTGATAGCAACTACAGCAACCTCAAGCATTAGATAAAATGTATTTCTGCCTATCAAATATGTTCTCAAATAATTATTCAGAGGAAACGGGTGTTAGTTATTTAAATTATGGACCATCCTACATAAAGAGTCAGTTTAGTGAGTACATAGTCTGATTAAAAAAAAAAAAAAATCCCCTTTAGCCAAATTTGTGAAATAAAAGGGAAACTTAAAAATAATCAGAAGTTATATCAATGTTCAAAGTTTAGCAGGCCAGAAGGGGTTCTGGTTAATAGCAAAGTGGTGTAGAAATAATTATGACCATAGTATCAGGAACATTACAGGAGGAATTCAGAGTTTCACTGAGTGCCTGATTTTTCCAAGATTAACATCTTCCAGAAATTTCTGACGGCCAAATGTTGTTTCTTCTGCTCTATCCCCTAGTCATAGGCCCTCCCTGGCACGATTTATGGAATGCACAACTCTAATCAGTAGCTTTCAGCTATCTTCTCCACAATTTGATATTAAATAGATGCAAGAGAAATAGTGCAAACAATTAGTGGTGACTTAGAAAAAACACCAGCAGGCTCAATCTTACCCAATTCCTAGATTAAAGATTATGGAAACAATCTTGGCCTCCCTCATCTTCTCAGCCCTCCTGCCCACCACGCCTTATTCCATTCTCACCAGAATTAAAATGTGGCTGCTCTGCCCAACACTCTAATTGCAGTCTAACTTGGGAGAGGGTTAACAAAAGGCTGACCCGTGAGTGCCTGTCATGCTGTTTAAGTCACATTTCTGCATGCCTAACAGATAACTCATTCTGATAACACTTTTCTGCTCCTGAGCTCCCCAACCCAAGGTCTCTCTTTGTGACTTCCTTAATAACATTTATTCTAATAAATTCCTGGGATCCTAGCTTCCCTGGAAAGCCCATTGTCCTGCCTTTATATTTCCAAGATAGCTTTAAAGAGTGTGATGATCTGACCCAAACCCAGCCCAGTGCTTTATGTATTGCCTACCAAAACTGCCAACACTTCAGACAACAACTGGCACATAGCAGCTACCTGATAAATATTAGTTGAATTGAATTGAAACATGACCTGCCCTAGTTCTCCAGCACCGATGCCAACCATGTGCCTGAAGAGTGTCTGAGGACTGCCACCTCCAACCCACACACTCTGCTGTTCCTTGTTTGTATTACTGCAGCTTGGCTGCCAATCAGGCTGTCATCCAGTGAGGATGACCTAGTGTCAGGTCTTCATGCATCCACTGCCATGTCCTACTTTAGGCAATAGGCAGGTCTGGTCAACAAAGACAATCTACTCTGGGTCCAATGCCTTTTACATTTGTCTTACTATTGACAAGGAACCTATTTTGAACTTGATTTCCTAAAACAACTCAAATTTTATCTGACACTCCTTAAACAGCTAAGTACTGAGTGTTTTCGCGTATTACATACGGAACTTATTTTCTCTAGTGTGATACAGTCTCATAAAAATGTATACTACAATGCACATGACATATATTGGTATTGGCTTATATTCTGTCATCTTCTAGAATTATCTAGTCAAAATGTGATAGGATACACCAGGACATTCTGAAATTTTATCAAGTCGACAAAGGATAATTATAGTCAACACTGAGAAAAAGGATGCTTAAAGAAATATGCAGTGACTGACCCTCGTGTCAAGTAAAACTTTAAGCAAGAAAACATATGTGATAATGGTAGCTACCCATCTAGAGAATTGAGTAAGTGTCAGAAATGCTTTTATTATTTTACAATGTAAAAACTTTTAAGACATAATTATTATCACATGTTTCTATATGCATAAGACTTAGTTTCAACTCATGCTTTCATCTTCTTTGTCAAGAAGCACAATGTTAGGCTTGGAAAGGTCAGAAGAAATAATGATAAGATAGACCCAAAACCCAAGAACAATATAGAGATTCTAAGGGTGGCTCTAAAATAACTTAAGTCTCATGATCTGAACAAAATCACAGAATAATTTGGGGTGGGGGAAGAGTTCTCAGAAACAAATGTTTGAGAAGCCAGAAAAAATAGAGAATGGGCCATTGTGGTGTACATTTCCAAAGAGGAGAGACAAATTCCTCAAATCATAAACCAGAAGATTTGATGTTCATTTTGGGCAGGATTCTTGACTGGATTATTAAAATCTTGCCTTTTAATACATGAAAAGAAAGTAGGGATAATAAGAAATAAATCAACTGAGATGAAACTAATTGTTGGTAGAGTTACTAAGTTGGCAAGAAAAAAATGATCTAAATATGGCATATCATGATTGCAGCAAGATGTTAGACAGAGTCTCTTAAAATATTTCACTTTGTATTCAGGGAAGAGAATTATAAATTGGATAAGGGGAGTTAGTTGACTTTAAAATGGGTTGAATAACTTTGGTGAAGAAGTCAGTGTCAACCTAAAGGGATTTCCAAGAGCATCTTTCCTATCCTATGCAATGTTTCTACTTGTGGTTTGAGAAAGGTTTCTCAATTCTGAAAGTGCCAAAGCTGAGACAGATAGCAAATACCCATGTGATGGAAACAGGCCATAAAGGATCTCAAATGGCTTAAATAATGAGCCAAGTCAAACAAAAATTAAACATCAAAAAATAGGGCCTTTCCCATGGGTTGAAAGAACCAGAGCATTATTACAAAAGAGAGGGAAAGAAATATTAGAGAATGGGGAACAAAAAACAGGGGATTTTAGAGAAAGGATAGTGTATAATTTTTCTAGGGATGCCATAACAAAGTACCAAAAATTAGGTAGCTTAAAACAATGGAAATTTTATATTTCATAGTTCTAAGGGCCAGAGGTTCAAAATCAAGTTACTAGCAATGCTGTGCTCTCTCTGGCAGCTGTCCCTTCCTTGCCTGTTGTAGCTTGTTTGCCAGCAATACCTGGCGTTCCTTAGAGTGTAGATGCACCACTGTAGTCACAGGGTTATCGTCTCCCTGTGGGTTTACACCACCTTCCCTCTGTGCATGTCTGTCACTACGTTCTAATTTCCCCTTTTCATAAGAACCTCAGTCATATTGGATTAGGGCCCACTCTAATGACCTCATTTTATTTGAGCACCTCTGTAAAGGTGACCTGTTTCCAAGGTCACATTCTGAGGTACTAGGGGTTAGAACTTCAGCAAATCTCTTTGGAAGGACACAATTCAGCCCGCAACAAACAGCTTGGTGTGGATTAACAGTAATCTGCCAATCATGAAAGGCACAATTGCATAGATCAGGAGGAAAGGGACAGCTCAGCCTCACTGGACAGAAAACACCTGGGGAACGGCAGTCAGTTCTGGGCCTTTGACAGACACATACAAGGGAAAACAATCAGCAGGAGGAGGGAACTTAAAACCAAATGATTGGAGCATGGTTTGGAGGAAATGGGAATGTTTAGCCTGAGGAAGAACAGTCATGGGGGAAATGAAAGCTGCCTTCAAATACACAATCAGCTGGCTGAAAGTAGAACAAGAGTTATTTTTTATGGCTCTGAGGTCAGAATTATATTACTAAAAGAGATGGATTCAACTGGATGAAAAGAAGATTCTAAAAGGTAGTGTGTCCAGAGGCAGTTGGGATTTCATGGGAAATACTGAATTCTCTATCTTTGGATGTCTTCAAGCAAAGGCTTAACACAGAGAGAGGAATCAAAGCACTGGAAATTAGCTTGGATCATGAATCTTCTGACCTTGATATTCAAGAATTCTATAAAGAAGATTTTCATTTAAGTAAAGAATGTTAATGTCCAGACAAAATAACACATGATATCTTATAAGGAAATGGAATGTACTAACCAAAATTTGGAATTCTTTTTTATTAAAGACAATGTGGAGGAAAGAAAAATGAGAGGAATCGCATATTTTAACTCCACAAATAAAAAATAGACGGTCTAAGTAAACATAAAATATACTCAGTAAGAATATAGAAAAACCACAGAATCAAATAAAGGCAAGTGAAAGCCTTAACCAAGTCACAGGAATTTTAAAACAAAAGTAGTGTTTCAACTTTTATAGAAGAAATATGAGACATGAAATCTAGAACAAGAAATAGAAAATTCAGTAAGTACCAACATTTTTCCCCCAATACCCAGGAGCACAGAGGAAACGGAAAGCACAGATACTAATCTGGTAAAGTGAACTGATTGCTCTGAAGGAGGTTTGGAGAGAAGAAGAGATCCAATGAAGATGTCCAATAGAAGGAGGTCATATGGGCAGGGGAAAGGGCACCAGCTTTGAAATAGGTCAGGAGACCAGCTGGGCTTGGCTCGGCCACCAAACAGCTGTACAAAGTTTTACAAAACACTTTTCTGCTTCTATCTGATCTGTTTAAAAAAAAAAAAATCAGATGATATTTTAACAATTTCATCCAGATGCAAAATTGTGACACTGATGAATATCCCTACGTAGGGAATGAGGAAATATTTTGACAGTATAAAGGCATAGGAATGTTCAACTTTAAAAGACAATAAGCAAGACAAAGTCAGTGAAGCTGCTTAACAGACTGAAACCAAAAGCAACTGATTCAAATATAATAATAGTTACCGTAAATGAGGAAGTGCAAATATCTCTGCCAAATATCATAAGCCAAATGTACATATACAAAGATTTTTTTACTTTCATGCAAAATAAAAAGTCAGTAATCAGCCTATTAATTACTACATGTAAAATGTGAGCTTTATATTATGAATGAAATTATGAGTACCATGTAAGCAGTTATTCAAGACTAGTTCTATAAGCCCACTCGCACTCAAGACATTGCTTGGTATGATCCAAGAGGTAATATATCCCTAAGCTTGAGGCTACTTGCTTGGCTTGCAAGTCCAAATAATGTCACCTTCTAGGGAATGTGATTTAGGATTAAGTTCTCAAGTACTTTTTCTACAATAGCAATTTCATTAAAATTCTCTACCATATTCATTTCAATACACATTTAATGACTACTATAAGTGGCCACAAATGATTTTTAAATCTAAAGAAAGATAAATAAACTAGAATGTATTAATATTACAGAATAATACATACAATAAGCCATGAAGATTTAACATACAGAAAAAAAATCAAAGAGGCAGTAGTGACTGAGTGAAATTTTAAAGGGTAAGTAGGGGTTCATTCAACACACACACACAAAATGGACAAACATTCCAAGGAGAATCTTCACTGACAGGGAAGCAAGAAATAAAATTGAAGATTTGATAAACTACAATGCATTAAATAGTTCTGAAACAAAGTACCAGGAGTAGAGAATAGCAAGAGGTGAAGCAAGAAAAAGACAGTTAGCTCTCCAAGGGCTTTCTGGGCCATCTGGGGAGCAAAGGCTTTTTCTTATTGGTAATAAAAATGCACAGAGAGATTTTGAGCATTTAAGTAATAGTCTCAGCTGGCATTTCAGGAAGATGATTCCAGCTGTCAAGTGGAGGGAGGATGTGAGCTAGAGAAGAAGTGAGGAATAGTGAGGGGAAGGAAGTGGGAAGGACCTGAATTAAAGCCATGACCAAGCAGAGCAATCACCTTGAAAGTGGAACCGGTGGGATTTTGGTAACCAATGAGATGTTTCAGACCTGTGGTAGATCCAGTCTCAGAGAGGGACCACAGAAGGGAGAACAGGTTTAGGGGCCTAGATTGGACCGTTATTGTATTTGGAATGCCCAGAAAACCTGTACACCCACCTCTATATCATCTTCTTCCTTTCTAACTCCTGCACATTTGAAAAGCCTATTTTTAGAGAATAAGAAGTCTAATATTGGGGTTTTTTAATTGAAGGTTTCTTTAAGAAAATAAAATGAAATTGTGTTTTCCCCATTGTAAAAATCAAGCACCACAAAATGCTCCTTAAAAAACTACAGTTTTCTCAAATAATACCTACTCTAAATGCTATAAAAGATATTATCCAATCAGAGAGACCAGTTAATCAAATTTTTATCAATAGAAAGTAATTGTGTATATCATACTCGGATACCAAAGTTCAAAGAATGGGAATGCAAAAGATACACTTCACACAAAACCTATTACAACCCTATCTTCCAGGATTCAAAGACTCTTACCATGGATGTGCTCTTATGCACCTCACTCAAAACTGCACGTACGTGTGGAACTGCACTTGCTTTTGCTGGATGCTAAGTAGACCATCCTGCTTTGTGTAATGGTCTGCACTTAGTTTGAACAGAGGAATCTCAGGGGGTGACAGCATATTTAAAAGGGCAGGGAACAGTGAGCCAAGTTTGCATTCCCCCTTGGCAACATAGGGCCAGACTCATAGGAATTTGGTCAAGACAGAAAGTGAAGTTTAACTGATATTTGACATGGTATAGTTGAGAAGGCCAGGGTTGCTACAGTGTATGTCAACAAGCCCAATGAGAAAAACAGACGGTGCAAGGAGTATTTCCAAGACTCATACATTGGCAGGCTGACAGACGCTAACACATTTGGGTAGTAATAGCCCATCCAAGGTTTTCTTGCATAATTAATATATTTGGTAGTCTTGAGAAAAAACTTTTTCCATAAAGAACTTGCTTTGAAGGCAGACCTTCCCTGCCAGCTCTCCTGAGAGACTCGTTTTTTTCTAGCTCTCACTATCTCTGACTCATCTCTCAAGTTTAAGGGAAAGCATTCTTGGATGAGGAGGGAGAAGTGGGGGTTGCAACAAAATATTTGAGTGTCTCCAAATGTCTCCTATAATTAGAGCATCACATGACTTTGCTAAAGCTCAGATTTACAAACCCTAGCTCTGGGCTTCATCCGGGAGAGGAAGAGAATAGGTGAGTTGTAGGGGCAGCCTGCAGCTGAGAGAAAGGACTTCAAATGAGCTATCAATGGTCCCTGAGGTCAGAAAACATTGTTATCCTTGAGACAAAGTAGTAATTTATGCTTCAGAGGAGTAGAGAAAAAGTTGTGGGCAACGTAGAGTGAGGAGTCAGGAATGAGATGAGAAGGGAAAGATGATCTCAACACTTTAGGAAATGACTAGAAAATACCAAACAAGCTTGGGTGGCCTTCCTAAGCCCCTGCAAAAATAACTCCCACTAAATTGGCTGACAATAGAAACAAATAACGTCCAAAAGAACAAGCTTTTATTGGTTTGGACTCTTGGGTGAAAAGCATTTGGTGTAAACAAATCGACTCTGATTCTGCAGCGATAAAATATCATAATCTTTGACTTTTTGCAATTCATCATTTTTTCTTTTAAATTTTAGATTATTTAATTATTTAGAGACAGAGTCTTGCTCTGTCACCTAGGCTGGAACTCAGTGGCACAATCATACCTCACTGCTTACTTACCACCATGCCTGGTTGCTTTGTTGTTGTTGAGACAGGGTCTTGCTACATTGCCCATGCTGGTCTCAAACTCCTGGCCTCAAGCAATCTTCCTACCTTAGCCTCCCAAAATGCTGTGATTTTACATACATGAGCCACTGCACCTGGCCAATTATATTAATCTTTCAAATTCTTTCCAACTCCTCAACACCTCAATATTAAGTTGGTCAAAGCTTAAGATGGGTGGGATGGTAATTATTTTCTCTAGTTTATTAAATATGACCCACACATCTCACCCACAATCCTAACAGAGGATTCTACTTCATACCACTGAGCAGTAAGATGTTCCTGGGATGCTGGTTCAATTTGTCAGTATCGTCAGCTGAGAATAAGTCTCTTCACCAAAGGTCAGAGAGAATTCAAGCAGTCTCTGCCAGGTGAAATGACAGAAGACTGGCTAAGAACAATGCAATATGCCTTGGTGCTGACAAAGAAGCCTGCCTCTGCCTCTGCAGACCCCACCACCAGGGTTGATGCAACTTCAACATTGGATAAATTATATAGAAGAAAAATAAATAGCTTCTCCTTTGGGTCTGAGATTTTTCAGATTTTTCCTGTAAAAACATTTTACTGTTCTATAAACAGTCTCCTATGGCCATGGTTTTATTTTAATTACATATATCCATCTTTATTTTTTTCTTCTACCAAACCTGGGCAGTACACTATTGCACATTTAAAAGAAACCACATTTTTGGAATGAAACACCCTGAAATAGCATCTCCATGTTTCTTTGGACTGATATTCACAGCTTCCACATACATGAGTTTAGAATTACTCTTGGCCATTGGGCAGCTTTGAGGAGGTTGGGAGCAGAGCCCATCTTTCTTCTGCAGGTCTCATAGGTTTTTGACCTACTTATTGCCCTTGCGTGAGACCAGGTGCCAGGAAAATTTTCTTGGAGTTCTGATCTACTTCCCATCAAAACACAAAAGATTCTTACATTACATTTGTAAGTCATAAGAAGATTCACATTGGAGGCCAAGATTCCAATTATGAAATGAAAAGCTCTCTCAAATTTGATTTTACATATGAAAACTTTATACATACACATATATATGCACACACATACATATAAGGATGTAATGATTTTAACTCCTCAAAGGCAACTATAAGAAATGTTTGACGAATGGATTATTATTATGTAATCAGAAGATTCTCTCAGAGTAACAGCTACTGAATGGAGCAGTATTTGTACAGAAAAGGCTTTCAGTGATAGACCCTTAGTGGGACAAAATCCTGGAGAACACATCACAGAGGGTTGCGGTAGTCAACTATGAGGGCCCCTATGAAACACAGCACCAGTGGTATAGGTTAGAGTAAGCTTTTACATTCCCAAATGACTTTGGAAGAATGTACAACTTTGAGCTGTGATATTGTTGTACTTCTGGAAAGATGCCACTTCTAAGTGATAGCCGTGGCCCTCCCACAGGAGACAGCCTGTGTCTCCCAGACCACCACAATTATGCCTCGCCTCTCCTGGACTCTGCCCATAGCATAGGTCAAGATGCCACTACCCGCTTACAGCACTCTCTCCTTTAGTGTCCCAAGGGAATGTTCAATACCACATATGTGAATTTTGGTGAAATGCACTAGAAAAAAAAAAAGCAGCATGATTCAGAAATAGTAAAGCAATAAAGCCCAATGCATAGTCAGTATTTTACACGGTTCCATACATATGAATATTTCAGAGAATAATTAATTTATTTAAGTATCAAAATGCTTTTAAATGTGATGAATTTGATGAAATAGAATCTAAAGTACTATTACACTCTTTATTGCTTTCCCAATTCCTAAGTTTAACTTCACCATTATTAATAAATTGGCATTATTATTTTCGACTGTTAAGAACACAATCTAGAGCTGTGTTCACTTCCTACTAATCTCTTTGCCCTATCCTTACTCCAGTTCAGCCAAAATTAACCATTCCACAGTCCCCTTTACATTCCTCACTCTTGGCACTAGCAGCCCTTATTCAGGCATATTTGTTGATTGAATCTCTCTGGTTCTCATTTCTACAAACCAAACTCTTCCTGTCTTTCCTGGACCAGCTGCATTAGGAGGACTCCTATGAATCCCTTCTCTATTCAGCCTCTGAAAATAATATTTCCCTAAATAGATGCTAATTTTTTAAATTTTTCATATTGACATTTATCACTCTTATTGATTGTTACTTATTAATGTGAGTATAAGTTATTTAGCGCTGTAGCTATATTTTATATACTCTAACTTACTCAATTGTCCCTTAAAACAGTGTCTGGCAAAAACAGATAATTTTATAAAAATACATTTAACATATTTATAGAATGAATTTATAATTAGGGTCCTGGCTAGCCAAAACTAAAATTTGAGACAGCTGACAGGTGAACCTAAGTAAACCTCACCCTACTCCTAGCCCAAACTCCTT
This sequence comes from Mandrillus leucophaeus, assembly GCF_000951045.1. Taxonomy (NCBI): domain Eukaryota; kingdom Metazoa; phylum Chordata; class Mammalia; order Primates; family Cercopithecidae; genus Mandrillus; species Mandrillus leucophaeus. The sequence goes on from NW_012107631.1 coordinate 849,190, forward strand.
CATTTCTATGCTGCAATCATTGACCTAACTAAGGGTAAAAGTCTCCTTGAAAAAAATGCTCCAACCATGTCCACAATTGGAATTTATGCCTTACTTCTGGTGCATGAAATGAATAGTAGATGAATAAACTAAGTTGGGTGACAAATCAGGCCTAATCTGCCTTAATTCTGGTGCATTTTCATAGAGCACATCACTTTATCTTAGAGTGTCCTTTACTCCTCAGCCTCAGGAGTAAGGACATAGGTGATTGGAAAGATCAGCAGGGAGCTGAATTCTGGGGCCTCAGAGAGACGATGGCCACTGTGTCCGCTCAGCTGTCAGCTGCAACAACATCCTTACTCCTCAGGCTTCAGCTCAGGGGAAGATTTAAAAAAAAAAAAAAAAAAAAAAAAAACTTGTGGAAAAGGATTTTCAGCATGGTAAAAACAAGGACAGGAATGCTGGAGCATCTCAGGCTCACTGCATTCCTAGACCGGCACCGGGAACTAGAAATGATCCACACAGATCATGAACTCACAGAGGACACCTCGCAGTGAGTCCTGGAAACATATGAATGTGATTCTCAAGGGAATTGAGTTCCTACATGAAAAAAAAAGTGGCTGCCATTAGCTCATAAATTTGGTTTTTTTGTTCAATCTGTCATCATTTTGTCCAAGAGTAGATGTGGAACCATTTGGGAAATGAATGAATGAATAATCATACTTAGTAAAACTGAATTCTTAGAAAATAGTTTTTTTTTTTTTTTCCCATGGAAGATGTCAAATGTTTTAGTAAAGTTTAACAGAAAGATATGTAAAATTAGAGAATATCAGAACTATGGAGCTTAGTAAGTAACCAATCTAAATACCTTGCTTTGCTGGTGAGAGAACTTTCCAGTCCTATGGCTAGTCGTCAACCAATGGCATCAGGATCAGTAACAAGACCTGCCGACTCCCCTTAGTGTAGCTTTCTCTGTATGTACCAGAAGAGACATTCCCTAAAGCATGATGTGAAAATCAGTTTCACTTAGAGTCAAACTGGAGCCATGAGATACACGCATACTGAAGGAAATCGGGTTCTGAGCTCCAATGGCCAACTCAAGCCGATCAGCCTTAATGGCTCCTACTAATGGACAAGTCGAATATTTTCCATTCCCACTAAAAGAAAGTTAGAACTACATAGAATCTCAAAACATTTGATCTTTTCTTTAATGGAAGCCACAGCAAAAAACATGCTGCCCTTAAATAATCACATCTCAGAGAAAAATGAGTTTGAATTGCATGGACTCTGAGAGGCTTTTATTTCTAGGATTTTTTTTTTTAATTAAGGGGAAAAATAAAAAACAGAAAAGGAAATCTGTGGATAGCAATAGCAAAAGGATAAATTTATCTGGAAATTTTCACTTGGCAGCCGAAATTCTGCTTGGAAATCAGAATATATTTTTTTTTAATGACAAAGGAAACTTAGTTGTAGCGACCTTCAGTCTTTCATCCATCCAATAAATATGTATTAAGGGCCAACATCCTTCCAGGAACTGTGCTAGAGATGGAAAAAAATCACAAGAACCTAATGGAGCTAAGCCCAGGCATATGGAGGCGGACAGCGTGGAGGGTTTCTCTGAGTTGCTGAGTCTTTAGGGACAACAGTTGTTAACTACGTGAAGCCTGAGATGAAGGGTATTGCAGACAGAGGCAAAAGAGAGGACACTGTTCTAGGAACAGAAAGAAGCCCAGTGAGCTTGGAGCACTGAGTGTGGGAAAGAGGTGAGGTGACAAAGGAGGCTGGAGGGTAGAGGAAAGACCACCTTGGGACTTTGAGCTGTGTCCAAGGGTAAAGACCTATCAGCAATATCAAGAAATTATTATATGATCTGATTTGTATTTTCAAAATAATCAACACTAAATGGCTCTTAGGCTAAGCACGTAAGATGCTCAGTTAAACTTAGAGATACTGTTATACACCTATCAGATTGGCAAAAAGCAAAAAGTTTGAGAGCGGTGAAGAAACAGGCATTTTCACACATTTCTGGCAGAAGTAATGTCATTTTGGCAATATACACTAAAATTACAAACACATATACCTTTCACCTAGCAGTGCCAATTCTCAAGCTCTGTCTTGCAGTTATGTTCACACTCATGTACAGTGACATGTGTACAACTTTATTCATTTCAGCATTGTTTCTAGTAGCAAAATATCGGAAATATTAAATACCCACTAAAAGCAGGTTGGCTACATTTTGTCAGCACAGTATGATGCACTTGCACTTAAAAAACAAAAAAGAACCATATATGGAAAGGTCACCAAGAGACAACACATATTTTTAAAGTACAAAACAATGTGTACAGCATGGTATCTTTATGTAAAAGGGGAAGACATATTAATAAACTTTATTGGACATGTATATAATATTTCTGGGATAACACACACACATGAAATCCTCACCATCATTGTCTGTGTGGAGAGAAACTGAGTGGCTAGGAGATAGGGGTGCAGGGATCCTTTCTGGTGGATGTCATCTTTTGCAATCTTTGCCCAAAGTGTTTCTAGGAGTGATGTAAGCAGAGCCAAGGCAGAGTGGGTTGAGGACCGGACTGATTAGCAAGTGATGGCCATGAGACCACTTTCAGGAAGTCTGGTTGTGGAAAGGGAGAGCAATTGGGCAGGGCTTAGGGTGAACTGAAGGAACAATATCAGACTGAGAAAAGTCTCTTTTCGACTGAGAAACAGACACAAAATTATTTATAAATACAGACACAGAGAGAAACAAATGTGAACAATATAGGATGAAGAAGGCAATACTGAAATAAAGAAAGGGAGGAAATGGAAATACTACGAACTTCCAAACAAGGTTTAAAACTGCAAGTCCAAGGATTATAGCTTTCCTTTTTTCTTTCCTTTTTATCTGCCCTCCATTGGCTTTAGAATCGTGGTTTGTACCAAGTAGGACTCACGAAATGTTTTTTTACCCCTTCATATCATGCTGCCTGAGTTCATGCTTTGGGGTATCTCCTTCATTTGTTACCATATGGCAAATCCAAAAAGATATGCTATAGAAGACAGTGCATGCCTGAATCAAGGCAAGATCCAAGTGGTATACAACTACCCGGATAGTGGATGCAAGAATTCTACAAGCCCTACAGCCCTCACTGTCCTTAGAGGGGCAGAGAATGTCAGTCCTCCCTGTTCCTCCTTGACCTCTTCAGACTGCCCTGTCTTGAGTCTCTGGCTGCTGGTGAATCCTCCACCAAGGGCAGTGCTTCCAGCAGGTCCAGACCCATACTCAGTATACAGGACTATACAGTATACAGGACTGAGTGTGGGTCTGGACCTGCTGGAAGCATAGCCCTTAGCAGGACATAGCCCCACTGCCTAAGTTCCCAGTGCTTTTTATGACCCAGCATAGAAATTCCTGTCTAAGTTTTCAGTGTTTTCTATGCCCCTCCATTCCAACCCTCTTTCTGGCATTTTCTAAGTGAAAAATTTGTCTCACACTCCCCCTAGTGACAGCCTCAGGAAACCTTTCCATGGCCTAAAGCACAGCTCATTGACAAAAAGAGCCAGCCCTGAATGCTGCTGATTGTAGGAATGGGCACCTCATTTCCCCACTCCCCACCTGACACATAGGCTGCTGCTGTTTCCTGTGATTAGAAAGAAATATTCGGCAAACCAAATATCTAGAAATTAACAGACTGAAGGGAATGAGTGTCTGTCACAGCGTAAACAAGCTTTTCCTTGTTTTGTGAGAAGAAAGTGTTAGAAGCAGGAAGACTCTGTACATAAAAAAGGAGAAAGGGAGAATGTGGAATATGCTAGATCCGTCCCAGTCTGCACTAGTGATCCCAAAGTCAAGGCAGTGAAATCACTGCCACACTTAGAGGCTTAACTTGAGAAGACAGAAATCTCAAGGTTTAGTGAACTAAGAAAGGGAGGAAATGAAAAAATTTCCTGTGGAAATTTCCTCCCTTTCTTAGTCTGCAATACCCTACATCCCAGTACCTGTGGAACAGGCGGCTGAAGGATGCCAGATTGGCAGCCAGTAAATGTTTGAAGGGCTGAAATGTGGAAGATTAAACTTCCTTTGTTTAGAGCAACTCAAAATCAGTGGTTCTGAACCATCTGAGTGTTTAGAGCAACTCAAAATCAGTGGTTCTGAACCATCTGAGAGTCAGTTTGAGAACTGACGAATCTATGACCTTTCTCTACAGAAAAATGTACTTTCTTATTACATGGAGAGTCACAGGAAAAAGAAACATTAATGGCTAAGAAACATAAAAAGAGATGCTCAATTTCCCTTAGAAATTCAGGCCAAAGTAACAGGGATCTATCATTTTTTAATCTGTCAATTTGGAAAAGATTCAAAAATTTAACAATACAAAGTACACTTGACCCTTGAACAACATGGGTTTAAACTGTGCAGGTCCACTTATAAGTGAATTTTCTTCTGCCTCTGCCACCCCTAAAATAGCAGGACCAACCTCTTCTCTTCCTCAGCCTACTCACCATGAAGATGATGAGGATGAAGGCCTTTATGATGATCCACTTCTTAATGAATTGTTACTATATTTTAACTTATGATTTTCTTAATAACATTTTCTTTACTCTGGCTTACCTTTCTGTAAGAATATAGTATATATGGGTCAGGCACAGTGGCTCATGCCTGTAATCCCAGCACTTTGGGAGGCCGAGGCGGGTGGATCACGAGGTCAGGAGATCGAGACCATCCTGGCTAACACGGTGAAACCCCATCTCTACTAAAAATACAAAAAAAAAGTAGCTGGGTGTGGTGGCGGGCGCCTGTAGTCCCAGCTACTCGGGGGGCTAAGGCAGGAGAATGGCATGAACCCGGGAGTTGGAGCTTGCAGTGAGCTAAGATCACGCCACTGCACTCCAGACTGGGTGACAGAGCGAGACTCCATCTCAAAAAAAAAAAAAAAAAAGAATATAGTATATAATACATATAATATACAAAATTTGTGTTAATTGACTATGTTATCAGTAAGGCTTCTGGTCAACAATATTAGTAAAGTTTTGGGGGAGTCAAAAGTTATAGGTGGATTTTCAACTGCATGTTGGTCAGCACCCCTAATCTCTGGATTGTTCAAGGACCAACTCTATTGTCACGAGTGTGGAAAAACAGGTATGCTTATGCTATTGATGCATTATAAACCAGTGCCATCTTTTCAGAGAACGCTCCGTACGTTAAGATCTCCCCTATGCCATAGCTTTAGTTCATCTCTAGGCCTATGGTTCTCCAATGTAAATCAACCATCTAACTCAGATCCATTTTTAATATTTAAACATAAATAAGCAACTGTCAGCTTGACATCTTTACCTGACTGTCTCAAAACTTCTGAAAATCCATCCATGTTCAAGACAGAACTCAAAGCTCTCACAAAGCTGGTCTCCTGATAGCATTCCATGGTGGTATGTAGCAACTCCATCCATCTAGTTGTGGTAGTTGGAAATCTCAGCACCTCTTGGGCATTTCCCTCTAACTACTTTTCCCCACTTCCCATGTCGCTACACCATTGAAGCAATCACTTCTCATCTGGGTGACTGTAATAATCTCCTAGCTTGTGTCCTAACACTCACTCTACTCCTCTGATGGCTATCCTCATCGCAGTCAGAGTGACCTTTTCAAAACTCAAATCTAAGTTTACCAATCCGTCTGCTTAAAGTCCTGTCATTGCTTTTAAGATAAAGACAAAAATCCTAAACACAATCTGCCGACCCCACACAGTCTCATTTCTAACTACCTTGCCAAGGTCCTGTACCGGCTTCTTTCCTTCATTCTCACACCGTAGCACTCTAGCTTCTCTCTCTTACTTTGAAGTTTGTTTGTTTGTTTGTTTTTCTGCTACAGGGCCTTTTTATATGTTTCTTTTGCCTGAAATGATCTCCCTCTCTTCATCTAGTTAAGTCTTACTCAGGACATAATCTCAATTCCCTGGAGAAGGCTCCTATCACCCCAATTCAGCTCTATGTTCTTTTCTTACTTGTATATGAAATCATGGAACTATGTCTTTTTCTTCATGGCACTTGCAGCAATTTGTAGTGCTGCTTAATCTATGTGATTATTTTAGTTCTATCTTTTATATTACCAAACCATAATCTTCATGTCAGCAGAGACCTTCTCTTTTCCAGTATATGCTACTTATCTTGAAATAGTGAGAGATGGACCCTGTGTATGTATGTGTTTGCATGCATGTGTGTGTGCCGGAAAATACCCAAAAGTGTTAACAGTGGTTATCTCTAGGTGATGCATGTTTAACTTTTTCTGTTTTCTGCATTTTGTATATGTTATGCAGTAGGTCTGCATTTATTTATAACCAGACAAAATCAATAATTGTACTATTAAAAGCCTTAATTAACTGAATTTCAAAGGAAATGCTTGCCAGCTACCTATACCAAAAATGAGTGGACCACAAAGGATTGCCAGAAAAAGAAAGAAAAATTAACATCATGAAAGAGAGTGTCTAAGATAAAATAACTAGCTATGGAGTAAACAACAGGACAGAAGAGGTTTTTTTTAATCTCAATTAGTATCCTCAGAGACATTTGAGGAATATCATTTTTATAACTGGTATGAAAAAGAAGGCAATCAGAAAACAAGATATTTATGTAGTGAAAAATATATTTGAGGCCAGGCATGGTGGCTCACACCTGTAATCCCAGCACTTTGGTTGGCCAAGGCAGGCGGGTCACCTGAGGTCAGGAGTTCAAGACCAGCCTGGCCAACATGGTAAAATTCCATCTCTACTGAAAAAAATAAATAAATAAATACAAAAATTAGCCAGACATGGTGGTGCTGGCCTGTAATCCTAACTACTTGGGAGCCTGAAACAGGAGAATTGCTTGAATCTGGGAGGCGTAGGGCAATGAGCCAAGATTGCACTGCTGCACTCCAGCCTAGGCAACAAAGCAAGACTCTGTCTCAAAGATAAAAATAAAAATATATTTGCATAAAGGCAGTAAAAAAGCTGCATAATAAAGTCTATAAATCTGAAGTTAGTGAGCAGAAAGAGAAATAAAGGCAATCTCCCCAAACAGAGAAAATTTAAAGAAATGGGAAATATGAAGATAAGTTTAAAAACATAGAAAACAGTCCAGGTGATCTAACCTATGTCCAAAAAGGGTTTAAGAAAGATTTTGTAGGAATTATATAGAAGAATGGTTGGGGGAGAAAAAGAAGGAGAGAAACAGAGAGGAAAGAAGGAAGGAAGGAGAAACAATATAATGGAAATACAAATCTTGAAAATGTAAAAACACTACAATAAATAAAGTCAGGTCAAGGGAAGTGAGAAGTGTAAGTACACTAAAACTTTCATTTTTGTGGAGAGTTAATAAATGCTGTGAATCTATAAATCAAAACACAGTCCTTCAACTATCAGAAAAAACTGAAAATAATAATATAACCAACACATTTAGGAAATCAAGAAAGAAAAATAGAATTGTTTAAATTTATTTTAATCCCTCATCTTATAAATCACTGGGTTAATGCATGTGGTCTAAAGTTGATAAATCGGGAACTTAAAATTATAATGTCAATTCCAGAAGAAGTAAAGGACAATGGGACTACTTCTGGGGAACAGGACTAACTTAAGAGGAAGTAGTAAGGAAGAGCTCTTTACTTCTAATTTTATACATTTCAGTATCTTGTAATTTATCTGTCCATATGCATATATGCATTATTTCAAAATGTTTTTTAAAAGTTAAAGTAATTTGAGAGTCTATGAATGCTGTCTTTGAGTCCAGCAATACCTCTAAAAGATTACATAGTGAAGCACTTGGTGAAGTCTAGCTCCTTTCAGAACTGACTTCACCAAGTGCTAACATTAATGTGCTAGCTTTTACCAAATATTGCTTTGAAAAACCATAAAAGATATTTTCTTGTTTACTGTAAAACCTGTTGAGGACATCATTTATGACATGAATCATCATTCACTGTACAGTGGTCCTTGAGTAAATCTCTTCATGTCAGTGCAAAATGAAGCTTGCTTCTGCTCGAGGATTGTTTTGCTCTCTCCTTGGTTATGTTCACCTTTTTATCCAAGAGTGAAACTTGAAGCCCTACCCCAGGGTATTAGCCTGTCCTCACACCGCTGGTAAAGACATACCTGGGACTGGGTAATTTATAAAGAAAAAGAGGTTTAATGGACTTACAGTGCCATGTGTCTGGGGAGGCCTCACAATCATGGTGGAAGGCAAAAGGCATATCTTACATGGCGGCAGGTGAGAGAGAATCAGGGAGCCAATCAAAAAAGGAAACCCCTTACAAAACCATCACATCTCGTGAGATTTATTCACTACCATAACAGTATGAAGGAAACTGTCCCCATGATTCAATTATCTCACACTGGGTCCCACCCACAACATATAGGAATTATGGGATGAGATTTGGGTGAGGACACAGCCAAACCATATCACCCAGCAATTGTGTCATTTTATATGAGGAGCATAGTTGTATTTTCTTCCCCTTGGTCCTGGTTTTCTATTAACACTTTATCATTTACTTTTGTTCCCTGTAATATAAATGTGTAAAAAAAAAATCTGTAAGTTGAAGTGGGAAATAAACAAGTGAATTTTGTTACATAAATACATTATTTATGATCATTAATAAAACACGTAATCCCTCTATGTTCTCAAGTTGTCAAATCTTACCCAACAATTCATTTTCCCATTACTTCTGGGACTGTACTGGCTAAATTTAGATGCAGTTACATAAAATACAGAGCAAAATATCCTCAACATTTCTTGAACTGGGCAAACGTTCCAAGCAGACATGCAAAAGAAAAGCTTGAATATGATAAATATAAATGCCAAATATAAAGAAAATATTGCCAATAGCTACAGCAGTTCAAAGATGGGAATGGGTTGCCTTGTCCCCAGGAATCTGCCCTCTTATGGGACTTTAGACTGCTTTCTGAAGGAGGCAGGGAGACAGAACACATGTTAGGTACTCCTCACTAGCAAATACTACCACAGTGTCCCTGTCTCATGTCATTTCAGTGTTTGGAAATAGCACAGGATTCTATTGCAAATGTTGGGGGTGGTAGACCCAATGTCTAACTCTCTCCCTTACCCTTTCCATCTCCCCTATTTGAAGGTAAGCATGAGTCTTATTGGCTGTTTGCTCTGTCAGTCTCAGTTGTCATGGCAGAATATCTACTCTGTCTGTCATGGTTTATTTTTTCATCTTCATCAATTATATGGATTAGTACGAAGATTTCTGCAAAGGACAAATAATGCTAAATCAGCAGCCCTATATGTAACTACCAAGAAGTTATGTACAACATTAATATTGGCACATGGTTCTGCTTGGACTCACCTCAATGTCTGATTCGGCTGCAGATCAGAGATATTATACTGATTCCAGCTGTTTTGCAAGCAAGTTGTGGTAGTCATCTAATACTTATGACCCCTGGTACAATTTGCAACCCTCAGTCTTCATGACTTGCTTAAATATAAGCAGTACCCATTCTTCTTTATCTCCTATTTCAAAGGTTATACTGAAACAGACATGGTTACTCAGCATTACAGACCAGAATTGTTTCAAATGAATTGGGAAAGACTCAGGAAAGAAATTCCAGAGGAAGACTTCAATCTTTTTAAGAGTCATGCAGAGCAATGTCATATAAGGTCATGGAACAGAGAGTCACTAGACCACATAGGACTTTAATTCTCTGAGAACGGAAACTGTAATGACTCATTCAGACCAAAGGGGGCTGCAGTGCCTAATATCCACACAATTCACTCAGAGTGTGAATCACAACTTATCCTGGGGTGGAGAAGCCGAAGAGGGCAGAGAAGAGTCCTGAGTTGGGGTTGAAGTGTGGGAAGGAAACTGAGAACTGAACAACATATAAACTGCACCACCAAATCCAGACACATCTAGACCTGTGTTCAGAAAAAATAACACCATCTGTAAAATGTTATCCTTCTCCATGGTTTTGCTATTTTTTCATGTTTCCTTAGTTATATGGAGAACTTTCGTATTAAATAAAAAACCTCAAAAATTATAGATGCTCCATAAATGATAAATTAAGAAGTGATTCTCCACTTTAACAAAAAGATATTTAGCTCCACAAAAGAAAAGGTCGTAGCATTTTAAAAATGAGTACATCCCTTTATACACCTACCTATATTATGATATTATTATATCATTTTGTATTAACCAGGGTCCCAAGAGGAAGCACTATGCTAAATTTATTATACCAAGTCTCTGTAGCCCAACATTAATTGGTCGTTAACTAAAGTCTTTACCTAGAATATACTCAATGCTGTGCTAGATGCCGAGAAACATTCAGGAGTATAAGATATTTCTATCCTAAAGTGGGTTAAAGTTCTCTTAAAGCTGTGTTAGAAAGATGAGAGATGCATATGAAGTCATAACAAGCACTAAAACCAGAATTTGTTCTAAATGTTAGAGTGCATTCTTCAAGAGCTTTAGGAGACTACGGAAGCCATGAAGCCCAAATCAGTATGGGAAAACTTGAAAAATAGAAAAACTAGGAAAAATAGAAAGTGAAGAAGCAGAACCAGACGCTTTCCCCAGATAGAGAGAAGAAATTGAATGTATGCACATTGGAAATAGGTATAGAAGCGAACAAAATCGTCTGCAGACTGAAAAAGTCACCTTCAGAATACAAGGTAGATCCTCCACACTTTGGCTCTTTTTAAACAATGGGCCTATTTTAGATTCTACATCGACCTAAGCAATTTGAGATGGCAATCCCTTCCACCTCTACTCACTCACATAGACCTTTCTCCAACAGTTCTGAAGACTGAAGACATATGATGAAGATCAGAATTTAGAAAGAAGTTAACTGATAGCACCTGGTAGTAAACAAGACTTCAGCTATTGACAAGACAGATGCAAAAACAGCCTCACTTTTTGCCAATTACATTATCTCCCTTTTTTCCACTAGCAACCAAATCAACCTTGATGGCAGTTTGTAGCAAGTCTCTTGGTGACAGTTCACAAAGATTAACATTAGAGCTGTGATTGTGTGTGGGTTGAAGAGACACTAGGTTTCAAAATCCATAAAATTGTTTTTTCATTACTTGCAACATAATCTAGTGCTTGTCTGTGTTTGTCCCAGCCAAATACGATTCCCTACTAGCTGAAGTGAGTTCTCATTGACCAACGAATTGTAAAAATTACATCATCAAAGCTGTTCCATTAAAAAACCCTCTGATTTTTTTTTGGCCTCAGTGCTCTAGGTAAAAGAGTAAAGAGAACATTTTGACCTGGAAATAAGAATATAAAAGCCAAGCTGACATGCAGACAAATGGCAGGGTGACAATGTCACCTAATCACTTCTGTCTCTGGTGCTCCTTTCCCCTTCCAACCCTCACTCATACACCTGTTATTTTAAAGTGGTCCTGCCATTGCCAATAAAGGCAAGGATAACCGATGACTAGGGGGTTGCTTTGTGGAAATCCCAGTTACTGACCTCCCTGAAAGGGCTGGGAGGGAATATCATCTTAAAGGAGCATTCATCCTAAAAGGATTTAGTTCGCCCTAAAACAAAATCATGTGTGACTCATTAGTGTGAAGTTCAACCTCCAGCTTCCTTTCGGAAGCAGGTGTGGTCAAATCGGAAGCTGGTTAGGACTAAGCACCCAAATAGGATAAGGATTTTGATATTTTATGTAGCAAGGCAAGATCTAGAATATTCATAAATCCTTCAGCTTTTCTTTAAATTCAGAATCTCTACTCTTTTTATGTCTGTAGTTTTCTACCTGGCTATACAAAAGAATCATCTGGAAAGGTTTCTTAAAATACTGGCACCTGCACCCACTCCAAACCAATTAAATCAGGATCTCTGAGGGTGAGGCCCAGGCACTGTTAGGCCCACAACTCTCCAGGTGATTCCAAGGTATAATCAACTTTGACTACCAAAGTAGTCCAAGATGCTCATTTGGCCTAATTAAGAACCACTTGGGCTGGGTTGGAGAGTGTAAAATCCCTGTCCATGTTTTGTGCTTGGAGCAGAAGACGGGCTGAGAGAGGATCTGAGGGTGTGCCTGGTCCCAGGAGAAACTGCGGACTCATATCAAGCCAATTATAATCTTTGAACACCAATGCAATTTGGGGATGAATGTACTACTATTCTTTTACTTTACTAGATGGCAGTCTACTCTCACAAAGAGTTTTATCTTCTTCCTTATTTTACTTATCTATTTGTTAGCAGTGTAGGCTCATGGATTCTTTATTTAATGAGTTACAATTTTCTGATGCTCACCATTGTCCCCACTCCTCTGTCCTTTGGACATGACCCCATCCTTTTATTCTGAGCACTTTCTTATTTTCAAGTATCACAAGATGTTCTGGATTCAGCTTGTATACTCCCTGCACCAGCCATGGACTGAGCCATTTCTCCAAATAGGCTAAGTTCTTTTTAGTAAGGAATGATATTTAGTAAACCAACACCTGTGCTCTAGGTTTGTTCATCTGCAAACCAGAAGGATTACTGCTTCTAAGCAAGTAGTTCACTCAGAAGTTTCTCTCCCTCCAGTAACCCTTCTGCTCCATTCCCTTATACCGAACCTCTTGCTGTTCAGCAATTTCATTAATTTCTGATTTATATTTCCTGGGCCCCTTTTTGGAAAAGTAAATACATGTTTTAATTCTTTTTTTTTTTAACCAAAAGTAGCATACTATATATATTTTGCACTTTTTAAAAAATGGAACATTTTGGAAGGATCACGCTATGCCATATGATAGAGAACTTTGCTTTTTGTTTTTAAAGCTGCATAGTATTCAGTTATGTATATGCACTGCAGGGAAGGAAAGATTCTTTCCCCATCCATTAGTAGGTTCACGGTTGAGGCCCCATAACAAAAGGCAGATTAACAAGAGAAAAGCATGCCCATGTATTTAATGTGTTTACATAATACAGGAAACTTCATAAGGAAATGAAGACTCAAAGAAAGAGGTAAACTTTTGTATTTTTACACTCATGTTTGATGGAAAAGTAGACAGCCATGGAGAAGTATGACAGGGCAAAGGGGGTATGATCTAATGATAATAAACTGGGGGGAACTTAGAAAGGCCTGTTTGTTAAGATTCCTCTCTGTGTCCCTTTTCTCCAGGTATAAAAAGGGCACCTCTCAAGTGAGGGTCTTATGACCAGCTTCAGAAGAGAAGGGTGGGAAGTCAGAACGTAACCATCTTAGGATTTATAACCTGCTTTGGGGAGAAGAGGGGGAAGGAAAAATGACCTTCCTACTTCTGCTGTTGCTCAAATGCCAAGGTGACATGTTTTGGGGTAGCTCATCAGTACCATATTTATTTAACCAACTACCTATTTTTGGGCATTTGTTTCCAATATTTTGTGAACATATGTTTTCATTTCTGCTGGTTAAATATCGAAGATTGGTATTGCTGGGTCATAGCATAGGTATATGTTTAATTTATTTTAAAAATAGCAGTTTTCTGAAGTGGTTGTACCATTTTATACTCTTATCAGGAATGTATGATAGTCCATAATGTTTCATACCATGGCCAACATTTAGTGCAGTCAGTCTTTTCAATTTCAACTATTCTAGTTGGTGTGGAATATTTTCTATGGTATCCTTTTGTGGGTAAAATTCACTTCCCCCAAGACAATGTTGACCACCTATCCTTCTTCATAATGGTTATTTATCTTTTTTGATGAAATGTTTGTTCAAGTTTTGTTCATTTTTGAATGGGTTGACTTTTTGTTATTGATTTGTAGGAGTTTTTATATTTACAGATTTCAAATATATGTATTGAAAATATACTTTCCAAATCTATGGATTGTCTTTTTATTATCTTTATTTATTTCTGTTTTTTGAGACGGAGTCTGTCTGTCACCCAGGCTGGTGTGCAGTGGCACAATCTCGGCTCACTGCAACCTCCGACTTCTGGGCTCAGGAAATCCTTCCACCTCAGTCTCCCAAGTAGCTGGGATTACAGGCACGTGCCACCATGCCCAGCTAATTTTTGTATTTTTAGTAGAGCCAGGGTTTCACTGTGTTGGCCAGGCTGGGCTCAAACTCCTGGCCTCAAGTGATCTGCCAGTCTCAGCCTCCCAAAATGCTGCGATTACAGGCGTCAGCCACTGTGCCCACCCTGCCTTTTTATTTTTTAATGGCATCTTTAGATAATCAAAAGTTACTATTTATGAAGTTGATTTTTAATTTCTTTTATAATTAGTGCTTTTTAAATACTGTTTAAGAAATCTTTACCCCAAATTTGCAAAGATAATCTCTTATGTGTTTTAGAAACTTTTAAATTTTAACTTTTTTGTTTAGATCTATAATTTATCTCAAGTTGATTTTTGAGTATGCCTGAGGTAGTGTTAATACCCTTTTTTTTCATAAAATTAAACAGTCTAGTACCATTTGTTGAAAAGACTTTCCTTTTCCCTTTAAGTAGCTTTGATGCCTTTGGAAAAAATCAGTTTACCATGTATATATAGGTCTACTTTTGCACTCTCTATTCTGTTCTAGCTCTCTGTCTATCTTTATACCAATTTCAAGGTGTCTTAAGCAATACAGCCTAATACTGTAGTCATTCCTTGATCTGTAGGGGATGAATTCCAGGACCCCCTGTAGATACCAAAATCTGCAGATGCTCAAGTCTTTTACACAAAATAACATAGTGTTTGCATATAACCTACACACATCCTCTCATATACTTCTCATATACTTTAAATCATCTCTAGATTACTTATAATACTTAATACAATGTAAATGCTATGTAAATAGTTGATATACTGTGTTGTTTTTAAATTTGCATTATTTTTATTGTGCTATTTTTTTTTATTGTTTTTTTTTCTTCAGATGTTTTCTGTGGTTGGTTGAACCTACAGATGCAGAACCCACAGATATGAGCTGACTGTCTCTTGAAATTAGGTACAGTGAAGCCTCTAACATTGTTCTTTTATAAGATTGTTTTGGCTATTCTAGAGTCTCTTATTTTCCATATAAATTTGGAATCAGTTGTTTTTAATGTCTACATTTTTAAAATGTAGAACCAACATTTTGGTTGAAATTTGATTCAATCTATATTTAAATTTGTGGAGAATATCAATAATAGTGAATTTTCAATCCATAAATGTTCTATATCTCTTATTAATTCTTCTTTAATTTTTTTCAACAATGTAGTTTTCCATGTTGAGGTCTTATATATATTTTGTTTAAATTATTCTTGAGAATGTCATGTTTTGAGTGCTTTATGGATAAAAATATTTTCTTGTCTTGTTTTTTAATTGTTTGTGACTAACATATAGAAATAATTTTTTAATATTGATCTTGTATACTGAGTCCTTCCTAAATTCACTTCTCAGTTCCAGTGGTTCTTCTGTAGATTCTTTAGGATTTTCTAAGCAAGCAATGATTTCTCCTGTGAATATAAATAGAAGAACAAAAACTTCTCCCTATCTGATTTTTGTACTTTTTCTCATCTTTTTGCACAGACTAGTGCCTCAAACACAAATGGAATGGTAAGAACAAACACTCTTGTTTCCAGTCTTAAAAGGAAAGCATTCAATTTCACAACTAAATATAAGCTGTTGATTTTTAGTGAGTCCTCTTTATGAGATTGAGAAAATTTCTATTTTTAATTTCCTGAAAGCTTTTAATCATAAATGGATGTTGAATATTGTGAAATATTTTGTCTGCACCTATTGAAATGAATATATGATTTTTCTCCTTTTTTTAATATGGTGAACTATGTCGATTGACTTTAAAATTTTAAACAAACTCTTTTATTCCTTGAAAACAAATACCTAGGCCGGGC
>NW_012107631.1:865305-907936 GCF_000951045.1 Mandrillus leucophaeus
AAAAAAAAAAAAAAAAAGAAATACCTAATCATGATATAGTCATACACACAGACACACACACAGACACACACACACACACACACACACACAAAAGAACAAACATACTGCTGGATCCTATTTTCTATTACTTTGTGAAGGATTTCTGTGCCTGTGTGCAGAGAAGATATTTGACTATAGTTTTCTTTGTGTGCTATTGTTGTGTCTGGCTATATTATCAGGGTAACGTTGGCCTCATAGAATAATATAGAAAGTATTCCCTTCAACTCTACTTTCCGAAAGAATTTGTGTAAAGTTGGCAATATTTATTTCTTAAGTTGTTAATAGATTTTGCCAGTGAAACTATCTGGTTGTATAGATTCTTTGTGAGATTTCTGGTAATAAATTCAATTTATTTTATAGACCTATTTATATTTTCCATTTCTTCTCATGTTAGTTTGACACATTGCATTTTGAAGAAATGTTTCTATTTTATCCAAGTTGTCCAATGTCACTGGTTTAATGGCATTCATAATATTTCTTCTCAGATTATAACAGTCCTTTCTAGAATTTCTGTAGCTCTTATAAATTTACAATATATAATATTGTAATTAGTGCAGAATAAAGTAATTTTAAGTGTGTCAGTTTTTATTTCCACAATTAGATTGCAGGCTTCCTATGAAAAGGAACTATTACTGAATCTGCCTTCAACGTTTATCCTAGTTTAGATTAAAAAATGGCAAATGTGTTAACCTGAGACGATACCAGTCATTATCAATATGTTAGAACCTTAACTGTGGAACACAGATGTGGAACACAGATGTTAAAAGAAGGTCAGGAAAGACTAAGCAGATAAAACTTGGAGCTGAGCCTTGAAAAGTAAGAGCTTTCTAGAAAGACTAAATAGGGGGTGAAAGAATATCTAGACAGAGGGAAAAACATTGGCAAAGATGCAGAGGCACAAGAGAGCATGGTGTTACAGGATGAGAAGACCTGTATCAACTGTAGGAGGATATGGCATCAGGGATAATAAAACAAGTATCTAGGAAAGGCTTTCTGGTATAAATGGGCACTGGCCTGAGAGGGGCACGAGGTCTGTGGGTGTATTAATCCGTTTTCACACTGCTGATAATGGCAGACCCAAAACTGTGCAATTTGCAAAGGAAAGAAGTATAACGGACTCACAGTTCCACATGACTGGGGTATCCTCACAGTCATGTCAGAAGGTGAAAGGCATGGCTCACATGGCAGCAGACAAGAGAAGAGAATGAGAACCTAGCAAAAGGTGTTTCCCCTTATAAAACCATCAGATCTTGTGAGACTTATTCACTACCACGAGAACAGGATGGGGGAAACTGCCCCCATGATTCAATTATCTCCTATCCAGCCCCTCCCACAACATAAGAGAATTATGGGAGCTACAATTCAAGATGAGATTTGGGTGGGGACACAGACAAACCATATCAGTGGGCCTGAGGCGACTAAGCCAGGAACCTCTTATTCTCCCCTCCCCTACAAGTTTACCTGAAAATGATTTTGAATCATTCTTTCATTTGACAGAATCATACCAGCACTATCATCAATGTTATAATTACCTGGTCCCCTGAAGGCAGGACTTGGTTTGATCTAGATCTCCTCTTCATCTACAAACCACTAATCTGTGTCTCTGTTACTCTTTTCAGTCATGATCATCTGACCTCTTTCCATGGAGATCATTAAAGTAGCATCCAGAAATCTATGGTACAGTGTTCTTCAAACAAACAAACAAACAAAACACCACCTCAAAGGTAGAATTTTAAGGAGAATTACAAACTCTCCAGCCCTTAGCCAAAGATTTGACTCTCCCCAGAGGATAACAATTGACCAAAGGGTATCAAGGGATAAAACTGAGGCCCAGAATAGTTCATAAGGTCATGATAACCTGTTATGGGAACTCACCTCCTATTTTTTTTTCTTCTTTCTTATTTTTTTCCTGACATTCTCTAACTTTTTAATAAGACAAATGGTCACACTCCACCCTAAATTTATTAAATCTGTATTATCTATCAAAATTTCAGTGTCAGGATCCAACCCCAGACTTTTACTAACACCTGAAGTCCAGTCAATTACTGATTTTATCACTTCCTTCCCTCTCAGCTATGATTGGGGGAGCAATTTTATCACATATGAGGGATGGTCAATAAACTAGATGATTCAAGATTCTGCCTTTTTGGGAGCAGGCCTTTAGTTCTAGAGTAATTAAACAGGTCCAGAAAGAGAAACTGACCAGAGATTATGGGTGTGGATGCCAGCACAACAGCAAGCATGAGCCTCTAATTCTCTCTTCTGGGTGACCCTTGAAGTCAGCTGCCACATCCCCAGGAACTGTGTGGTGGTGGCAGAATAGGAGGTGTTCAGAAGACATGAGCTTCACCCAACAGGTGTAACATCTGAGTTCTAACAATTAAAAGTAAGAGTTTCCCTCCCATTTTCCTGAGAGATGGCCAAAATTGTTATTAGACTTTTGTCAAATCCATGATATGGATAAGTCAGTCCCCAAGGTCTGGAAAAGAGGAGAAAGGACAAATACTAGGACTAGAAACTAATCAACTGCAGGTCTGAGGTTGGAAGGGATGTCCATGCTTTGGATGGAATCCCATCTCTGAGGCAGCCCCTCTCTGCTTCCGCTTTTCTCATCAGCATTTCCTTTTGGAGAAGGCAAGGAAAGAGATCTGGCAGCAGCGCATCTGTAGTGACAGTAGTAAAAGAATTATCTTTGGCTGAAATCTAATGACTCTCTACTAGTCAAACTTTTTTTGGTTCTGATACTTCCTCTCATCACCACGTATAAGTTGAACTACCCCATTCATGAAGACATCCCATTTCCAACCCCAGATTATTTCAAAGCGGTAAGTTAAAGCCAATATTTTTATTGTAGAAGGCAGGTTATAGAGATTACTAAATCCAACCCCATTTTACAGATTAGAATGTCAATGTCAAGAGACTGAACGATTCACCTAGATTTATACTTAGTGAAGAGTACAAGACAGATTTCTCACCCTTTGAAAAAACTGTGATCCATCCATCACCCGGTCTCCAGCCTAGATACATAAACTGAATAACATAAATACATTGTAATAGGCAACCTTGAAAATGAGCTTATACCAAGGTACTGGGCTGCACGGATATCATTCAAAAACATTAATTGCATATTAAGGCACAATTATGAGCAGTTATTGCCATTTCTATAATTGAACAGTACAATTCAAACAAGAAGAGTAAGAATAGAAGGAGACAGGCCGGAGATCCTAGCAAATATAGCTTTGTACCTCTCTACTTCCTTCAGATTAGAAATCAGTGAATAAGTATAGGCTGGTATTTGCTGAGAGCTAGATATCATATTGCTAAGATGTTACCAGGAGATTCAATTCTATAAATTAAGTAATAAGAACATATGAATAAAGAGAATAGCAGTATATATTTCCTTGGAAGCAAAGACTAAAACATTAACTGATAAGATTTTGCTACTAATTCAAATACAAACACTAATTCTTATTTTGGCAGCTTTCAGTTTATTCCCCACAAGGCCACTCCAGAGAAATCCTCAAAAAATATTTTGTATGCTCTCTCTTCTTTTACCTTTACTATTCCCACTCCACCTTCAAGGACAGAAAGAGGGTTGGAGGGTGATTGTAGAATCATGATTAGATTGTAATAAGACCTATTTGTGGGGAAAAGAACCTTCACCATTCTTTGTTTTTTCCTTCATGTTAACCACCTTTAAACCTGCTCCAAGTATAAATTCAATTAGAGTGAGTCATATATTGTTGCATAATTTAATAACCTGTTTTCTTATTACGGAAGTTCTTATAGTCATTTTATTTTCATGGTAAAAATAATTAAGGGGACAGGGACATAAAAATTTTAGAAAGGCAGTAAAGAACCCATTCAAAATTCTACCACCAAATCATAACCACTGCTAATATTTTGGAGTATATACTTCCAGAGGAGTGTGTGTGTGTGTGTGTGTGTGTGTGTGTGTGTGTGTGTGTGTTTTCAGGTGTCCTTGCTAGTGTTGATGCCTATATGGTCCTGGCTTCTTGGTCCTGCCTCAGCCTTATCCTGACCCCTCTGCAGTCAGGACTGATAATATAACAATAGATAGAGCTCCCACCAGCTGGTAGAGTCTGGAACTGATCTTGCTACTGTGATTTTGTGAGGGCCAAGATGAATCTTGGACTCCTGTGAGTATCTGGAGCTACAGCCTTCCGCCCGTTTTGAGTTTGTGCAACCCATAGGACTGGGCAGCTGCCTCACTTTCCTGATTTGTACTTTTGCTCTCCATTCGAGGCCTGGTACCCTGTTTCTCTCAAGCTCCTTGGCTGATACCCAACACACAGTCTTCTTTCTGGGCCACTAAACACTATGCCCTGACCCCTTGGCTGCTGTGTGCACCTGCCCATGAGCATTTCCTGGAGACTTCAACTGCAACAACCCACCCACCACGTCAGACTCCCCCTGGGTGCTGAAATCAGCAGGCATCTTTGACCCCAACTGGGTCACTTTCATCAGGAACAAACCCTAGGATGGCTTCCCCAAATTTCTTTATTTGCTGTCTAATGTTTTGGGCCATTCGTTTTTCTCTTTCACTTAAAACTTCTACCCTTTACTGAGCACTGGGTTAAACTGTGGTAGGGCAATCAGTGATAACATTTTAATTAATGACTTAGCAATGTTGTTTCAAAGCAATGAAAACTTCAGATTACACTCACAGTTTCCTGTAAATGGCTCGGTACCACCTGACACAAATTTGCCCTCACATTATAGCCTTCTAATCCTTGTCAGCAGGAAGGAAAAGAAAGGAATAAAGAACCAAAGGAGATGTACTAATATCATGTTTTCTCCTCTCAGAGAAGAAAGGGCAAAAAAAGTGATATCCTCTCATCCACTAATGGTTAGATGTTGGCTTTGATATGTTTTCATCTGGATCTGAACAAGTGTTCAGGGTACATCTTGCTGCCTTCAAATAACAGATAATAACCCCTCTTTGTGATAACAGAATGGGAAAGCCTATGGTGCTATTTTGCCCAAAGTGATATATATGTTGGGGGGGATTATTCAAAAAGCAAAAAGGTACATTTGCCTAACAGACAAGCTTGGACAAGTTCAAGTGGCAGAAGAAAAATCCTCAGAAAGGTGTTTTGCGACATGCTGAGCCATTAGTCTCTAATGTCACTTTTTTCTCAGAAAAAAAAAAAAAAAAAAAAAAAAAACACTGTTTTTGAGATTGTTTCACTAATAAGCACATTGTATTGAAGGGCAGTGAAAGAATCACAAACCGTGTTTTAATCCCAGCTGTCAGCTCTCCACTGGAAGGAAGCCATTTACTTATCCATGGACTGGATCCTAGATGTAAAAAAAAGGAAAGAAAGAAAAAGCGTGTGTAGCTACCAATCAGTGTGAATTGAACATTATTATCTGCTGGCCTCTTCCTAGCAGTTTACAGCAGTATCAAATTCCTACCAGAGATGCAGATGAATAAGGAGCAGGGGCTGCATTCTCAGCCCGTTCAGGGGCTGGGCAGGGAAGTGAATGGGTGAAGTTACCAGTGGCAATGCCCGTAAGAAGGAGGGCAGATGCCTCCTCTGCTGGCCTAATGGGCCAGATGCTGCTCAGCCCCAGCCTGCCCAGGCCACATAGAAAGGCCAGCCCAATGTTGACAAATACTCTGAGGCTTTGCAAGAGAAGATGGAAGGAAATTTGGATATTTATGATAATTCTCCAGATTTTTAAATGTTGGAAATTGACTTAAAGAATTTCCAATCCCCCAGCAAGCCCAACAAGACACATATGGGTGCCAGATGCAACCCTTAGACATCTAGTTTGTGAGCTGCGTTCTAGAGCATGAGGAAGAGGGAGGAGAGAGCGCCATATGGCAGGCTGGGTGAGTTCCTGCAGAGTTGACCTGCACACCCCAGAGAATGTCATCTACAGGGAGGTAGGGGTTACTCAGGAAAGCAAAGACATTCTTCAATCAGGTCAAAACTGATCCTGTTGGGCACAGTCCTTTACTTAAGTTTATCTGTAGTACATACGTATACTAAGCTTGCATATAGTACATATTTAATACTTTACTTAATATACATATATTTACATTAAAAATATACCAGTCCTTTGTATGAGTGAATATATATGCATTTATACATATTCAATGAAATGGTCTTTCTTTCACTCATTGTTTATCCCTATATGCAACACTACTCACATTGCCTTGCACGTAAAAGGGAGCCATTAAATGTTTGTTAAATTTATTTTTAAAAAATACTTATTGAGCTAATATATGCCAAGAACTGTTCTAGGAATCTGAGATAAATTACTGAGCAAGGCAGGCAAAGCTCTCAGTCCTTGAGGGAGTAGAGTTTCAGTGGTTGACAATCAAACAATCAATAATGAACATAATAAGTAAGTAAATTATATTTTGTGATAGAAAGTAGCAAGTGCTACAGAAAGAAAAGTAAAGTAAGGTAAAGAGAACTAGGATTACTGAAAGAGGTACCTCTTGTGGTATTAAATTGGGTGAAATTTTGTATTTTAAAAAAGCTAAGTATGCTGATAGCTAATATTAGTCCAATTTTAATTGAATAGCTAATATAACTAAAGTGACTCCTAATTTCAAATCTTTTTATTATTTTGGTGTTCATATACCTACTAGTTGGCAATCAAATAATCAAAAGAAAAGATTATTTATTTATTCAGCTTTTCTTTACTGAACATCTACTAGATGCAAAGTGTCAAGTATCAAGTATCAGGTACAGAAGGGAGGACATGGCAGAGACAGTTAGAAAAGACCTTGGTAACACAAGCTCAGGAACATAAACTTCTGTATAGAGATATTGGCCTTTTCTCTGCCCCATTCCCCAGGTCCTTATAAGGACCAACTTGGCTTTCATCATTCTTCAGAGTGGTTGAACTCAGGGAGAAAAGCAACCTTCCAGCCTGTCTTCCCACCAATCCATGTCTATTGGGAGCCATGTCTATCCATCCCCATGGACTTGGGCTACCTCCTGTGCAATTCACTCCATCTGGTCAGAAACATAAGACCATGGAAGGATTACGTCAATGTGGTCTCCCAGCATGATCTCAAAAGCCAAGGCTCTCATATTATGATTTTCCTTCATAACAATATAATTTAATGTGCATATATTTTTTAATTCCCTCCAGAATGATTCATGGTGTGTGATGGTAGAGACAGGGCAATGACAAGACTAAATATGTATGTCCTTCACATTTTACTAGATTCTTGTGAGAATCAAATGAGCTATGGTAAGGAAGAGCTCTCTAAACTTTAAAGTTCTATTATAATAATTTCAACAAGAGCTAACACTTACCAAGTTGTTACCACATGTCAACAGTGGTTCTACTTTACATATATTAACTCAGTTAAGGCTCATCACAGTCTGTGAGGTGGGTGGTATTATTTTTCTGATTTTCTAAATAAGGAAATCCAGATACAAGAGGTTCAATGACTTGCCCAAGGTCACACAGTTGTCAAGTGGCATAGCCAGGAATCTACCTAAGCTATCTGACTCCAGAAACAAAGCATTTAACTCCACCTGTAAATGCTACTACATCACTTATACAAGCATGGTCCATTCCACAATATTCATTATCTTCAATATGCAAAGCACCACGCTAAGTAGCATAAGAAATATATAGAGTAAACCTTCAAGAAGCTAATGAATTTACAGATGAACATTAAAGTCATTAAAAGCACGTTTGTATACACGGACACCATACATCCACTCCTGTGCTATTTCTTGACTCCTTACCATCAGTAAAACACACATGAGAGTTCTTAAATTAGAGGAAGAGAGTTCACATATGAGAGGGCAGAACCAAGCTCAGTGGTGTAGGGTTCTTGGGAACAGGATGAGTGCTGTAGATGTTAGATAGCTAGAAACTAAATCTTCCACCACCAATGGCCACTCCAGAGATGGCTTTTGAATCGGAGGCAGAAGTGGACAGATAATTCTGTGACATTTCTTCAATGTCACATTTGAAATTAGATCAATATTGCAACCTCCCAAGTGATGCCAGGGAATAGTATATATTCCAAGAGTACATATTCCTTCAAAGAGGGGTAAGGGGAGGATGTAAGAAGATCCTCACAAACATATGTTTGCCTCACTCCCACTCCCCAAACACTCTGGTCCAAGCTGCTTTGGGGCCTTTACTGGTCTTTGTGAGGTGGAAGAAAGTGCTGATTGAAGCTTTTCAGGGATTCATTTAAAATTCATCCCCCCAGTAACAACAAAACACTGATTTCTAAAAAATATTCATTGAAGTATCAATACACTTAATTTCATTATTTTACTTCTGAAAACCCCCAATAAACGTTATATTATGGTTGGTCTCCTTCAGTGACCCACTGCTGAAGTCCTTCCACAATCCAAAAATTTTTAAATGTAAATTCTAATGTGTATCACTATCTGCATATCACAATAAGGAAACAGAACAATGATCTGCTTTAATTCTGTAGGTATCTGAAGACATGCCGAGTTAGGAAGTGGTTAGAAAGGTGTCTGTAAGATAAAAGTTGTGCAACTCAGATTTAGATCTCTAAAATGTACTGTGAAGAAGCCCCCAAGGGTCTGCTCTCCAGAAAGGGTTTATTCTTCCAGATAGGTCAAGTCTGAAAACAAAGAAAACTTAGAGCCCTCAGCGTCCACCCTGATTCCTTCTTTCTTTCTCAAACTGTATGGGAGTCAATCAATGTTAGCCTTCTCGAAACAAATGATTACAAAAAATAAGAAGTCACTTTTACAAAAACAAATTCAGATGAACCTCTCCATGGCAAACATAACCTGAACCTCTCAAATCTCTGGGCCACTATCGCAGCAAATAGGGCAACCCAACAGCAATGACCCAGAGAAACAGTGGACTATCCCAAGTGGGAGGTACCAAGCCCTGGAGAGGCTGAATTGATTCCTCAAGATGCCTGATTCCACCTGGCCTAAACCCATGGGAATCAGCGGTGCCATCTAAGTAAATGAGGATTTTTGGGCTAGTCAACCAGCATAGTTCAACTGTTTCATTTAAAAATCTTAATAAAGTCTTCCTGTAAAGAATCCTTAGATATTTATACCCAACTATTCTCAAAAATCCCTGAACTCAGAAAGCAAATCTTAGCTTCTGAGAGTTCTCATGTAAATCACAAATAAATGCTTTCTCAAATAAACTGTATGCCACCACCACCACCTCTCCCCACATCCTTGTAGGCAGATAATACACATTCAGTATCTCTTTTATTTTCCAAAACTATTCTGAATCAACTTTAGGTGCCTCAAAACATGCTTGCACTGACTGGTTTACATCTAGCAAACCTGAATTCTATCTAAAGCTAAATGTTATTTAAAGCTAGCTATTTAAAGATAGCAAATCACTAGCTTTATTGGGCCAGGGGAGATTGATAGGGAATCTTTCAGTCTGGTGTTTAAAAATATTTTACATTCATAAAGAAACAAGGAAACCTTGCACACCAAAAGGCAATTGCCCTAATTTCAATATTTACCAAAAATGTCAACAGATGAAAACAAAGGAATAAGGCTCTGTTTTCAAACCTTACTCAATTTTCTCAATATGTATGTATGCCTGCAAACAGTTTAGGTCATAAACCACAATCTACATTTTCTATTTGTCTCTTAATTCCAATCTCGAAATTCCTCACTATCCAATATACAAGTTGTGTCCTCCAGAATTAGGTAAGAAGCTGTATCTTTTTTTGGTGGCATGTAGGAAAGTGTAAAGCCTGTCATGACAGGTAATCTGATACTACTAAAATCAGATGGATAAGAAAGGGAAAAAAGGCCGGCCACAATGGCTCACACCTGTAATCCCAGAACTTTGAGAGGCCAAGGTCGGCAAATCACTAAAGGTCAGAAGTTCAAGACTAGCCTGGCCAGCATGGTGAAACCCTGTCTCTACCAAAAAATACAAAAATTAGCCCAGCGTGGTGGCATGCACCTATAGTCCCAGCTACTCTGGAGGCTGAGGCACAAGAATCGCTTGAACTCGGGAGGCAGAGGTTGCAGTGAGCCAAAATCTCGCCACTGCATTCCAGCCTGGGCAACAGAGTGAGATCCTGTCTCAAAAACAACAACAAAAAAAACAAAACTGTTACTTCACCCTAAAAAACTGACATGACTGCTTGAAATGATTGATTATGGAGTTAAAGATTCATCTGTTTATGTTCACTGCTTAGTAAGTCATTTGCTTAATTGCATTTGAATAACTAAATTGAATATTTTTTCCTTTATATAGCTTTATTGTTGATACTGACTTCCAATTATTAAACAATACTGTAGGTAGAATATCTTCATGACTACAAAGTAAGGAAAGAGTTATTAATCAGGAAAAAAACAACTAACTATAAAAAATTAATAAATGTTAATATATTAAAATGAGAATTTGTGTTCGTCAAAAAGCATAATACTAGAGAACAGAAAAACTGCAAGTAGAAAATATTAGAATTTTTTTTTTGAGATGTAGTCTTGCTCTGTCACCCAGGCTGGAGTGCAGTGGCTTGATCTCCACTCACTGCAACCTCCACCTCCTAGGTTCAAGCGATTCTCCTACTGCAGCCTCTCAAGTAGCAGGGATTATAGGTGCGTCCCACCACACCCGCCTAATTTTTGTATTTTCAGTAGAGTTGGATTTCATCATGTTGGCCAGGCTGGTCTCAAACTCCTGGCCTCAACTGACCTGCCCACCTCAGCCTCCCAAAGTGCTAGGATTATAGGCATGAGCCACCGTGCCCGGCCTAGAATTTCATGAAGTATTTCTACAAATCTTTAAGGAAAAGGACATTCCAATAGAATGGGTAAAAACCTGAACAGATCTTGCACAAAACATAATATCCTAATGGGCAATTAATGAATGTGAAAGTGCTTAATCTCATTGATCATCAGGGAAATACAAAATAAAACTACAATAAGATAGGACTAAACAAACAAGACAATGAAAATAGCATAGAAGGAAAACAGTGTCAGTGAAAAGGTAGAGTCATAGGAACTCACATACACTGTTGGTAGAAATGTTAATTGGGTGGAAAACTAGCAGTATCTGCTAAGCTGAACATATGTGTACCGCATGATCAACACATGTGTGCATGTGTTAACCAGAGACAGCACTAGAATATTCATAGAACACTGATAATAGCTGCAAGTTGGAAACTACCCAAATGCCTATCAACAATAGAATGAATAAGCAAAATGATATATTCACACAACAAAATACCATATAGCAATAAGAATAATCACCCTATAACTGTATATAAAAATATGGATGACTCTCACAATGTCAAGTGAAACAAGCCAGACACAAAATATATACTATGATTCCAGTAATTTAAACTATAAAATTGGCAAAACTAGTATAATCTGTTAGAAGTGGTTACCCTTGGGAACGAGGAGGCAGGCAAAGAAGAGGGTTTCTGAGTGCTGGTAATATTCTGGTTTTTGATGTGGGTGTTGCTTACTGGGGGTAAACATTTTATAGGTGAAACCATCAAGTAGAACACTTGTAATTAGAGTGTTTTCTATATTTATACTATTCTTCCATAGTTACTAATGAATAAACAAATTGGACATAACTAACTTGCATTTTCATAAAAGCACTTTCAGTCCTCAGAGAACACTGTGCATTTTAATAAATAAAATTTGTATTTCTTTACTAGACCACTTTGTAATTGAGAAAATATATTCCTTCAAACCCTTCTTTCTTTTTTTTTTTTTCAGATGGGATCTCACTCCATCACCCAGGCTTGAGTGCAGTGGTGCGATCTCGGCTCACTGCAACCTCCACCTCCTAGGCTCAAGTGATCCTCCCACCTCAGCTTCCCAAGTAGCTGGGACTGAGGTGTGCACAACCATACGTGGCTAATTGAAACACTTCCTTCTATCACAAAAAAAGCAACAAGTACCAAACATTTACAAACAATGTACTTTTTTTTTTGAAGAGGTGCAATAATTTCTCTCAGTAAATTAAACAAGTAATAAAAAGTCTTCTGTGTTAATGGTAATGTTTTGGTATACCCAATACTTTATATTTGCTAAAATATTATTTTCACACATAGTATCTCTCCCTTGAGCCATAATTGATAAATAGGGCAAGTATTGTTATTATTCCCATTTTATGGATAAGGAAAATGAAGTTCAAGGCTCAATGTGTCCAGGCTCACAAAGGTAATAACTTGCATTGCCCAGATTCAAAATTTCTGATGGAAAATTAATTCACTATAATAATATTGTAAGTTGAAATATTGTAAGCCTAACTATTATAAGTTGAAAATGAGTTTATTACATCTAAACTATCAAACATCATAGCTTAGCATAGCCTACTAGTCACATGACTGCTTAGATCATTTATTTTTTTCTGTATTTCTAATAATTTGCCTGATATGAAATAATCTCCCTCGTGATTCTAGTTTTATTCCTCATCCATTTACCAAAAGCCAAAGTGCTTCTTAGTGAAGTAGCCCGAAATATTAATTGACAAATTTTTCTTGTTTGAATATTTTTATGTTTGATGCCAATTTTTCTTTGTTTTTAATCTGGCAAAACTTACCGATAGCTCCTCAGTGTGTTAAAACATGTCCACTCAAGGTGGCTTATCTTTGTTCCCAGGCAATTAAAACAACACTATAATACCTGGGTCACCTTTGACTTTGTATTCAATGTCTTCATCTTGAAAGTTAGAAGGTTAAAAAACAAAAAAGGAGGGTGCTACAAGATGAATGTGAGTCCACCTATACCGTGGATTTAGAGTTGTGCTCTAAAATCAAGCACAGTTTTCTTTAATAAGGAATATTTCAGTAGAACTAAGGACTTCAGACTCTATGCAGCTTCTGAATTTTCCAGAATGCCCCCACTAATTTCTATTCCTTATTGTTGAGCATGACCTATCTACTCTCCCAACCCAGCTATTAATCTGACAAAGTGTTTCCCAGCTCACCCAGAAATACGTCAAAAGCCATAGTTCAAAGTGATATATGGATGCTCCTCGATTTATGATGGAATTATATCCTAATAAACCCATCATAAATTGAAAATATTGTAAGTTGAAATGCATTTATTACACATAACCTATCGAACACCTTACTTTAGCCTAGCCTACTTAAATGTGCTCACAACACTTACATGCATTTGCCTAGCCTACAGTTGGGCAAAATCATCTAACACAAAGCCTATTTTATAATAAAGTATTGAATATTTCACATAACTTATTGAATACTATAGTAAAAGTAAAAACAGAATGGTTGGATATGTGCTCAAAGGACAGTTTCTACTGAATACGTATCACTTTCGCAGCATCATAAAGTTGAAAAATCATAGGTTGAATCATCATAAGTGAGGGATCATATGTAATTGCTTTCAAAGAACATAGTACTACAGTGATTCCAAAAATGTCTCCAATGGTCCTAGAATAGTTGCTAAAATAAGTGTCAACTGTTCTTGTTGATTAGAAGAATCTGCCATGTTTGGGTGACTTTTAGAATTTGGAGACTGAGGTCTATAATTCATAACCAATGGTGTTAGGTTTTTTTGTGTTTTTTGTGTTTTGTTCTGTTTTTGCTGCCATAAAAATTATAGCAAATTTAGTGGCTTAAAACAATACAATTGTATTGCCTTAGAGTTCTGTGGACAAGAAGTCCAGTATGAGTTTTACTGAACTAAAATCATGGTGTCGGCAGTCCGTGTGCCTTTCTGGAGACTCTAGGGGAGAATCCATTTCCTACTCATTAGGGTTGTTGGCAGAATTCAGTTCCTTTTGGTTACAGGTTATAGGCTGAGGTAGTTGTTTCTTTGCTGGCTGTCAGCTGAGGGCTATTCCCAGCTTCTAGAGGTCCCCTTCCTGCATCTTCAAAGCCAACGCTGGTGGGTTGAGCCCCTCTAACATAGAATCTCTCTGACCTTCTCAATCTCCTCCACTTTTAAGGTCTCATGTGATTAGATTGAGCCTACCTGTATAATTTCCACACTCAAATTCTGTAGCCTTAATCACATCTGCCAAGTACCTTGTGCTCTGTAAGGAAACATGTTCACAAATTCCAGAGGTTAGGTTGCGGACACCTTTGAAAAGCCATTAGTCTTTCTACTATGCCAATTTTACATACCCCTTGCTGAACAATAATTTCCTATATTGGAGAGAATAAGTTTACCAAAAGATTTGTAATAAATAAAATTTTATGACTGGTGAATGAATTTTACAGAACTTACGTTGAAATGTATTCTTTTGCTTGATTCATCTGTTTTATTCTCATCTGCTACCAGTAGTCTATATGGAGAGATGAAAAAAATAAGTCAATGCTATGGGCTCACATTCACATGTTGAAGCCCTAAGCCCCAGTGTGATTGTGTTTGGAGATGGGGCCTTTGGGAGGTAATTAGGTTTAGATGAGGTCATGAGAGTGAGGTCTTCATGATGAGATCAGTGTCCCTTAAAACAGAGATACCAGAAATCAAGCGCTTGCTCTCCTGTGCGCACTCTCCCCCTTTCTCTTTCTGTGTCTCCCTCTCCTCCTCCCTTTCTCTGCCATGTGAGGACACAGAGAGAAGGTAGCTATCTGCAAGTGAGGAAGTAGGCCCTCATCGGAACTCAACCATGCTGGTACTCTGATCTTAGACATCTAGCTTCCAGAACTATGAGAAATAAATTGTTTTTTGTTTAAACCACACAGTCTATAATATTTTGTTTGGCAGTGTGAGCAGACTGAAACAGTCAGAAAAGTACATGTAAATAAAAGAGATACATCCCCTATTTTCAATTTAAGGAAATACAGTTTCACAATGGAGGTGGCATAACCCCCTTCAAAAAGCAATAAACTTTAGCTTCCATTAGAAATCCTCTTATTTAATCACTGATTTTTACTAGCTAAGAGCAGAAAAATCTTACCTAACTATATTGAGATTTTCTAAAATGGTTTGAGACCTTCAAAATATTATTTATAATAATGATTGCCTCTTCTATATGATTATAGATCAGGACCTTGTCAAGTAGCAGTAATAACGTCAAGGAGTAATTTCTTTGAACGTGAAACTAATGCAAACTATATAAAACTTGCACAAATTTTTAAGGCTTAACAATTAATTTCTCAGGCCAGGCATGGCAGCTCACACCTATAATCCCAGCACTTTGGGAGGCCTAGGCGGGCAGATCACTTGAGGTCAGGAGTTTGAGACCAGTCTGGCCAACATGGTTTGGTCTCTACTGAAAATACAAAAATTAGCTGGGCATGGTGAGGGGTGCCTATAATCCCAGCTACTTGAGAGGCTGAGGTAGGAGAATTGCTTGAACCTGGCAGAAGGTGGTGGCAGTGAGCCTTGAGCTACTGGGTGACAGAGCTAAGCTCCATCTCAAAAAAAAAAAAAAAAAAACACAAACAAAAAATGATTTATCTGCCTCCACTGCACACAGAATAATTTTCATAAGTTTCATGCATGGAACAGTGAGGATGGCTAATAAACTGATTTATCTATGTGTTTCAAATTTTAAAATCTAAAAAATATTGGTTATTTATTTGCTTTTTTAAAGATCAGGGAAATCTCTCAATAACATGGTGGCAGGATAAAAAGAATATACACGCCTGTAATCCCAGCACTTTGGGAGGCCGAGACAGGAGGATCACAAGGTCAGGAGATCGAGACCATCCTGGCTAACACGGTGAAACCCCGTCTCTACTAAAAATACAAAAAATTAGCCAGGCGTGGTGGCAGGCGCCTGTCGTCCCAGCTACTCGGGAGGCTGAGGCAGGAGAATGGTGTGAATCAGGGGAGGCAGAATTTGCAGTGAGCCGAGATTGCGCCACTGCACTCCAGCCTGGGCGACAGAGCAAGACTCTGTCTCAAAAAAAAAAAAAAGAAAGAAAAGAAATAGAGTAAACACAAAGATAAAGATGTCCATTTTGTGGGCAGCCACACCATGGCATAGTATCAGGGACCCAGGAAGGTCCTTTTGGTAGATAGTTCTAAAAATTCTACAGCAGTTTCTGTCTTTCGTGTACAACATGCCATTCCCTCAGCTGAGAGGCAGAGTTTATTTTTTCTCCCCTTGAATCTAGACTGGGCTTGCAACTACTCTGAATACAGCAAAAGTAATATTCTATATACTTCTAAGCCCAGACCTTAAGAAGATTGGCAGCTTCTACTTCCTTCCTCTTACAATATTCTTCCCTGGAACTCAGCCACCAATCCATGAAGAAGCCCAAACAGCTACATGGAGAAGCCCACATGGAGAAGAACCCAGGCGGTTGGCCAACGCCTCCAACTTAGCTCCCATATGGCAGCCAGAATCAACTGCCAGCCACATGTCTGAGGCCATCTGAACCCTCAAGCCATCCTAGTACCCCAGGCAACACCACATGAAGCAGAAGGATTGTCCTATTCAACTAAAATAGGAAGGAAAAAAAAAAAAAAGCAAGGTAAGAAGGAAGGTGAGCATTACAGTTTTAAATAGAGTATCCAGGGGAGACCTCAAGAGAAAGATGAACAAGGGAATTCCTATCGATAATATGGAGGAAGATGTACCAGGCAGAGGGAACAGCCAGTGCAAAGGTCCTAATCTATGAGCACCTGGCATGTTTGAGATAATCAACGAAGCCAGTGTGGTTTCAAAAAGGTGATCAAGAAGAGGAGTGATCCAAGAGGTAACATAGGTTCATAGAAGGTGGGGATCTAGAGTGGGATACATGTGGGACCCCCAAAAGACATGCCCACATCCTAACTCCTGGAACCTGTAAATGTGACTTTATTTGGAAAGAGTTTTTACAAATGCAAATAATTTAATCATCTCAAAATGAGATGATCCTGGATTATCCAGGGGCTTAAATACAGAAAGGAGTGTCGTTATAAGAGGAAAGAGAGGGCTGTGTAAAGTGGGAGGTAGAGATCAGTTTCACTGCCACAGGCCAAGGAACGCCTAGAGTCATAAGAAGCTGAAAGAGGCAAGGAAGGATTCTCCCCTAGAACTTTCAGTGGGAGCATGCCAACACCTTGGTATTGTACTTCTGGCCTTCAAAACTGTAAAAGAATATTTCTGTTGTTATAAGCCATTCAGTTTGTGATAATTTGTTACAATAGCGCTAGGAAAGTAATGTAGGTTCCATAGGACATTTTAAGGACTTTGTTTTTTAATCGGGAAAAATGGAAGCCATTATAGTGTCAGAAAAGAGAAGTTACAACATCTAACTTACATTTTTTAAAGATACTAGGTTGAAAACCAAATGTAGAAACCAGGAGAATAATTGGAAATGATAGCACAGGCCAGTATTGCAGTGTTAGGGACCATAAGTAGTTAGATTATGGATATATTTTCAAGGTAGAGAGAACAAAATTTCTTGATAGATTGGACATAGGTTATAAGGGTAAATAAATAGTCAAGGGTGACTCCAAGGTTTTGTATGTAAGCAAATGGAAAAATGGAGTTGCCATTGACCAAGACAGGAAAGGTTGAAAGTAAAACAGATTTGGGAGGAAAGATCAGGGACTCTCTATTTGGGGCATATTAAATTTGATATTTCTATAACATCCAACTAGATATGTCAGGTATGCTGTTGCATACAAAAATCTGAAGGTCAGGAGAGGATATGGGCTGAAGATGTTCATTAGAGTACATCAGCATACAGATGATATTCAGAATCATGGAACTGGGTGAGGTCAGTACAAAAATAAATATAAAGAAAAGAGATCTATAAACAAAATCCACAGTACTTGAGGAATGGAGAGAAATGGAGGAATGGAGAGCAGAACAAGCAGCAAAGAAGAAAAAAAAGGAGTAACTGATGAGATAGGAAGAAACCCAAGAAAATGGGGTATCCTGGAAGCGAAGAAAGAATGTCAAGGAGGGAGTGCTTCCACTTTATTAGATTCATGGGTAGGATAAGTAAGACGAGGACTGAGAATTATTCAGTACATTTACCAATAAGGAGGTCACTGGTGGCTT
This sequence comes from Mandrillus leucophaeus, assembly GCF_000951045.1. NCBI lineage: Eukaryota > Metazoa > Chordata > Mammalia > Primates > Cercopithecidae > Mandrillus > Mandrillus leucophaeus. The sequence continues at coordinate 883,258 of NW_012107631.1, forward strand.
TGATAAGAGTCATCCTGGTGAAGTATTTGGAGCATAAGCCTGACTGAACTGGACTTAAGAGGGAATGAGGAAAGAGGATTTGGAGACAGTGAGCATAGAAATATTTTTAGGGTTGTTTTAACATAAGGGGAGCAATGAAATGAGCTGGCAGCTGGCAGGAGAAGGAGGATTGAAAGAAAGCTTCTGAGATTGAAAGAACAAGCACATACATATATGCTGATGGTGGCAATTGAGAAGAGCAGGAAAAAAATGACAACTTAGAAGAAAGAGGGGAATTGCTGGAGCTATGTCCCTGAGGAGGCAAGATGAGATGAGATCTATGCAAGAGTACTGGGATTGACACAGAGCTCCTATGGTGCAGACCAAAGGCAGACGAGGTGGATGCTGCCAAGCAGATAGGTAGGGCAGTAGTCATCTGTGCAAGTTCTCTTCTATTCACTTCAATATATTCATGATGCAGGAATTGGGGTCCTCAGCTGAGAGTAAATATGGAAGAGGTGGTGTTGGAGTTTGGAGCAAAGAGAGGAGAAGGTGTGAAATACATGTCTAGGAGAGTGGGAGAGTGAATAGCTAGGAAAGTATAGAATGGCTGTCCAGCAGCTGTCAAGGCCTGTTTAATGTTCATGGTGATGAATTTAAAGTGATTGAGTTGAGTGTTTTCTCCAGCCAAGCCCAGCTGCACAGAAGCAGGCACCGAGCAGGCTGACTCTTGGACTGAACCAGGGCTCTAGGCATTCTAAGAGACTTCTACAAAATGAGAGAGGCAAAGAGTAGCCTAGTGTGTACATAAGGGAACAACATGACAATTGGCCTTGGAGTCAAGGTTGTTAAGGAAAGGAGAGAAGCCAACAAGGGGATGCAGGGTGGTAAAGGGATGGGGGGACCAGTCAGTAGAAGGTTATGGGTTGTGGGGAAGAAAGGACTTTTGTGGGAGCCAGAAGGAGTAAACATGTAGAAGAAACACAAAAGAAAGAATCCTAATGTTATGTTACTGAAAACCAGAACAGACCAGAGGGCAAAAAGCCCTTCCACTTGGTGTGCTAATCACGCTAGAAGAGAAGGGAATTTTTGAGATGGACCAAAAACAATTTCCTTATCCATTATTTCCTATATTGAAAATGCCATTTACTTCCAAAGCTATCTTATTTATTCAAGTTTGCAGTAAAACAGAAGGCCTAGATTATTTCCCAGGTTAATTTCTAACTGTCTTGTTTCAGAGGTATTCCCCTAAGATTCATAGTACATTTTCACTTTAAGCTACATGTTATAAATGTACATGATCTCCTCCAAACCAATGACTGTGTTCTTTAACCCTCCTCCCTACATCCTTTTTTGAAATCTTTATTTTCATCCTCTTATTCTTCCCTATCACTAATCTTTCTTAAAATTAAAATATAATGATGAAACCAGAATTTGACATGAGAGCCTCACCAATGCCAAGAATAGCAAGAGGATTATCTTGCCATTCTTGTACATTATTTACTTTCCCAGTGTCATGTCAGTATTGGGTTTAGTGTTTCTCAGGAAGTAGACGCCCACCTTCTAATTGAGTCAGAGCCAAGAGTAGGACATGGTCTCACTGAGCCATCTTGCACCTGGAGATATCTCCTGGGGAGACATGCAAAAATAAACAGCAGCCCCAGGGAACGAGACCTCATTATATTTTTATTAACACAGTAACTCTTTTAAACAAGCAATATCCTAAATTGGATAATTACCTCCCACATTGCTTTCCCCTTGACTTTGGAACTAAACACAGGCTCTTTCTCAATTAGCATTCTGAGCTTTGAGTCAAGTTTCTTATGTGCAGTTACCCAGCTGCTGCACAACTACTCAGATGTTGCATGAAGACCTTCCTAAATACAGCTTTTTAAACACATTCAGAATCCTTCAGGAAAAAATAAATAACATTCACATAAGATTTCACTGGCAAGAATCAAAATCTACCATTTAAAAGTTATTTTTAAAAACCAATTATAAATAAGTCAAATAAGCAAACTTTTATTAAGACTAGATTTCAAGCTACCGACCTGGCCAAGGTAAAAAGATCATCAGGTAATAAAATCTGATCCAAGTTCGTTATGCAGCATCCTTGTGCAGGAATACCTTATTACCGAATAAAGGTAATTTAGTAATAAGATGGTTAAGCATGAAATAAGGTACATTGGGGAAAAAAATCTGTTCGTGTTTTGTATTTAAATATTTCAGTATTTAAATGGAAACCAAAAAAGCAGAAATATTCTGAAGTAAAAACAGAACTGGAATTTCCATTTCCCATCCACATCATAAATGAGATCATTCCACAGCAATGACTCCTTGCACACCACTTTGAAATGAGTGCACTCAGACAGAATCTGTGGTCTGGGCCCAAGGCACTAAAAACCCATACTGGCTTCCGAAGGATTCATTACACACATGCACACATACACACAGAGGGGGGATTTACAGTTCTACCAGAAGTCATATAACCTATGGCTAAGTCTCTATAAAATTTGTGAATAAACAACTAAAGTAGCTTCAAGCAAAAGTGGCAGAAACCATTGCTGTTTGTATACCACTTTGGAAATAAACTTCATTCACTGGGAAAGTTAACATATGATCCTTTGACAACACCAGAAATAATACTTAATAACTTAGAAATCTTCTGGCATATAGTCCAATATCCCCAAAAGAATTAACATCTGAATCCATTTCTTTAAATCTGAATTCAGAGGGCCCTCAAGCTGCCCATGTGGCTTCTGTCCAAGCATGGAACTCACATTCGTGTAGCCATACCTGAATGAGTCACCAAACTTCTGTAACTGTTCTTCATTGGCCTGTCACTTACAAGAGATGTGCTATCAAAGACTGTCAAACTACTTCCCACCTTCAGGACAGAGTGCCAGCTTGCGGAGGAAATAGCAGATGGGGAGATGGGTTAGGGTACAGAGGTAAATAGCACTGCTGTGCAAATAGAAATGTCAGAGGGAACTCACAGCGAGAAATAAAAGAGAAAAAAAGTCAGACTCATCCTTTCAGCAGTGAATAAGCAGCATGGTTTGCCCCGACGACTGAGCCCTGTGGGAGGTCAGTGTTCCCACGGTAGAAGCAGCCTACTCCTGTCTAGCACCACCTGCGCTGTCTGCTCCACAGTCAATGGTGCCTGTAAGAGAAGATGCAGTCCTGGGCCTCCTGGTAGTGACCAGCTCCAGTCCACTGCCCTTGGCACAACTAAAGCTACACACATCCTATGGCTTGTTCGCTGACTCCCAAACTCATCTGAAGTTTGAAAGAAAATAAATATTGCCACAATATTTACACAACCCAGTGACTGTTTCCTCCAGAATAACATTTTTAAAAAGATATTCTGGATAACTTATGGAGATGAGTCTGAGGAAGATTAAAGAAATAGAGGTTGGACAGGATGAGAAACATCACACACTGGGGCCTGTTGTGGGATGGGGGGCTGAGGAAGGGATAGCATTAGGAGATATACCTAATGTAAATGACGAGTTAATGGGTGCAGCACACCAACATGACACATGTATACATATGTAACAAACCTGCACATTGTACACATGTACCCTAGAAATTAAATTTTTTTAAAAAAAAGGAAAAAAAAGAAATAGAGGCTGGGCATGGTGGCTCACACCTGTAATCCCAGCAGTCTGGGAGGCCAAGGCAGGCGGATCACCTGAGGTTGGGAGTTCGAGACCAGCCTGACCAACATGGAGAAACCCCATCTCTACTAAAAATACAAAATTAGCCAGGTGTGGTGGCACATGCCTGTAATCCCAACTACTCGGGAGGCCGAGGCAGGAGAATCTCTTGAACTCGGGAGGCGAAGTTTTCAGTGAGCTGAGATCGCACCATTGCATTCCAGCCTGCGCAACAAGAGCGAAATTCCATCTCAAAAAAAACAAAGGAAGAATAAAATAGAAAGAAGAGATACCTTCCTCCCATCATGCCTCTTAAGTTGAGGGAAGGAGGGAAGAAATAGAAAGGGAGAGAAGTTGTTAAGAGGGAAAAAGTAAATTAAATGAAAGGAACGGTAGGTAACTTTGGAAATTGTTTCTTCAAATTCTTAGGTTTCCTTCTAGCATTTCCTGTCAGCTGTCTGGCTCTCTATCAGGGAAACAGAAAACCTCCTAATTCTATTCTCATGGGAATTTGAATTGTAAGTAGGAGAAATAACAATGGCTGACAGGCCAAAGAAGGAAATGGTAAAATTCCTAAATGACTACAGTTGAAAGGTCAAGAACAGTGTAAAATATTTGTGTTTTTCCAGTTTTCTGTGTGCTGATGCACAAGATGCATCTCTGCACTATGAAGTATTCATGATGAATTGATATGAAGTAGCATCACACCACTCTGGCAACATTACATATCTATTAAGTGCTATTGCTAAACCATAAACACTGCACACCCAGTAGCATTTGGGAGGTTAGGACTTGGTTCTCCTGCCAGCCAGACTGCACTTAAACACAAGCTCTTCTCTCTCCACATCACCCTGGAAAGTGATTTAAACACTGTGCGCCTCAGTTTCCTCATCTAGTAAATAGAAATAACAACAGTACTTTCTTCAAAAAGTTGTGTGGATTAAGTAAAGTCATATATTTAAGGTGTCTGGAATAGCACCTGGCAGGAAGTACACAATATATGCTAGCTATTATTATCACTATCATTATACCAGTAATAGCTATGTTACTTTCAGGTGTAAATAGGAATTTTTTATACTTTAAAATAGATTTTCTTAAGTTCTATGGGAAATTAATCATCCAGATAAATATTTGACATAGAAAATCATCACAAAAATAATCAGATATTTTACTTTCCTTTTTATTCCACAATTCACACATATACATTATATATTGGTCAATTATGTATGTATTTATTATAAAAATAAAACAAAGTAGATAGTATATTTGTATGATTTAATTATATGTATAGTTTTGATTTTATATTGTGAGCCTATAGATCCTAGTGGAGTTGACTGAAAAGGAGGGATGTAAATTGGTTGAGAAATGGCAATAAACAGAGAGTTGCTGAGCTGAGGTTAAGAATAGTTCCATTTGGCTGGGCACGGTGGCTTACGCCTATAATCTCAGCACTTTGGGAGGTCGAGGCAGGTGGATCACCTGAGGTCAGGAGTTTGAGACCAACCTGGACAACATGGTGAAACCCCGTCTCTACTAAAAAATTAAAAAAAAATTTTTTTTTTAATTAGCTGGGCATGGTGGCACATGCCTGTAATCCCAGCTACTCGGGAGAACAAGACTCCATCTCCAAAAAAAAAAAAAGAATAGCTCCAACTTTTTGCATTCTATCAAAAAAAAAAAAAGGAACAAAACAAAGTTAGTGGGATCTGTTACTTTGCCTGGCAAGCATCAGACAATTACATGGGTGAATGAATGAGGGAATGAATGAATAAAAGTAGTTGTCCCAATTTGTTTTCAGGCTTTCCTACTGATATTATTTTCCTCCATTCCATTCTTTAATTTTCCTTCTCAAATATCAGCTCACACATTATCTTAAGGAAACTAACGCAAGAACAGAAAATCAAATACTGCATGTTCTCACTTATAAATGGGAGCTAGATATTGAACACACATGGACACAAAGGAGGGAACAGCAGACACCAGGTCATACTTGAGGGTGGAGGTGGGGAGGAGGGAGAGGATCAAAAAACTACCTCTCAGGTACTGCACTTACTACCTGGATGACAAAATAATCTATACACCAAACCCCCGTGACATGCAATTTACCTATATAACAAACCTGCATGTGTACGCCTAAACCTAACATAAAAGTTTTAAAAAAGGTTCACATGTGAAAAGCAAAAGCTTTTAAATTACTCACAAAACAAGAAAAAATCTATGTTCACTTGTTTAATAAAATAACCCTCACTTTCTTCAAACTCTTATTTTTTCCATCCCATCCAATATGCTTAGCATAATTCTCTCCCACGCCCTTTTTTCCCCGATGATTACCTCAATTCTCTCATGAAACTTAAGTTTAAAGTGTTTTCCTACCTACCATAATCATAATCAGTACACCTTTCCCACCCTGGAATAACGGATGAAATAAATGTGAGAAAACATCATGTGGTGATCACTCTGTTCATTTGTTTTCTTGGGATCTCAGCTCCAGCAGCTCTGAGACCAGGTCTCTGAAATTGTGAATGCTCAATAAACATGACTTGGAACAGTCTTGCTTTGAGGACTACAGCTCTCTGTGTGACTATCCCTACTCCTGGTTACCACTGTCTGGATGAGGCTTACTCCTCATTATATTTCCACTTGTTTCTGTTTTTCTGTTTTCTTACAGACTACAGTCAGGGCCAGAAATATCCTCAGTCTACCCTTTACTCAGCTAAGGGTGTCTCCTCCCTTCTTCATTTTGCTTGCTATTAAAGAGAGCTTTTTATAGTGCCCAGAGGGTGTCGGCCTTCTCAGATGAATTACTTTTCTGAAAAAGAAAAAAGAGGAAATAAAATAATAAAATGATTCATGATCTTGACCCTTGGGACTGGAAAGTAATGTCTCACTGAGTGAAAAGGCAGCACAAAACTCTAGAGAAACTGCAGTTTATATTTCAGTTCATACCTGTTAACTTTCCAGCAGTTGGTGGAAATTATTGCAAAGGAACAAGAAAGAATTTGGCCATGGTGTATGGAAATAACAATAAAAAACTATTCTATATATAAAAACGTAAGGAAAGCAATTATTGCTAGTCCAGCTACTGTTAGCATTCAGTTATTGGTTCATTTATTCATTCAGGATATAGTAATCTCTGAGAAAAGTTTATTCCAAAACATCACTCCTAATAACTCCCTTGTCATCTTATTTATGTGAAGTGGAACTAAAAGACAAAAATGTGAAAGTAAAAATAGAGTAAACCAGAGTGTAAGAATGAGGTCAAATTATTTTACCAAGTTGAATATAAAAATTATTAAAGATTGGCCAGGTGCAGTGTCTCATGCCTGTAATCCCAGCACTTTGGGAGGCTGAGGTGGGTGGATCGTTTGCAGTTCCTAGGATGGGAGTTTGAGACCAACCTGAGCAACATGGCAAATCCCATCTCTACTAAAAATACAAAAATTGTCCAGGCGTGGTGGCACGTGCCTGTAGTTCCAGCTATGGGACGCTGAGGCATGAGAATCACTGGAACTCAGGAGGTGGGTGTTGCAGTGAGCGGAGACTGTACCACTGCACTCCAGCCTCGGCGACAGAGTAAGACTCTGTCTCAAAAATAAATAATTTTAAAAATATATGTATATATCAAAGATTAATTGAATAAGAAATGAGAAAAATTGAAAACACTAAGTCTAGTCGCTCCTTATTTTTTTAATTTTTTAAGTATGTCACACTATTTCAATTAAAATTTGTACTTATTTTAAATATAGCTTACCTTTATATTGTATGTTTAGAATTTTACCCCTTTGTCCATTTACAAATAAATATTTATTAAATATCCACTCTGGGCTAGGCAATGAAGTAAATAAAACAATTTCTCACTGCAATGAACTCATATTTTAGAAGAGAAACAAGTAAACAAAAATACAATAAAATATATAAAGCATAATAATAAAGACTTCACAAGATCAGAGATGGCTCAACAAAGGATAGGATAACTCTCAGGGGAGTTAATGGACAAAAATGAATAGACTATATCAGTCAGGCTTGGTAGTGAAGAAAATTCTGGGAAGAAAATGAACCATATGCATAAAGCCATGGACACACGAGCTAACATGAAGTGTCCTAAGAACTGCAAGCCATGTGAAATAGCTGGAGCAGAGCATGTGGAAAGAAGGTAGATGATGAGGTTGCAGAGTATGCCAGGGCCATGGTCACAAACAGTTCGAATGCAGTGTTAGGAAACAGCCAGCTCCATGGGCATGGGACTGATGCAACTGCACAGGGCCCCATGTTTATAGAAGCACTCTATACTTAGTTTCCTGCTCTGCTGTTACTACCTTGAAGATTTTCCTTTTTAAACAAGAGGCCCTGCACTTTTATTTTGTACTGGGTCCCACAGTCTATGGCCCTCCTCATGTTAAAGATTTTATTTTATTTATTTTTTTGAGAGAGAGTCTTGCTCCGTCGACCAGGCTGAAGTGCAGTGGCATGATCTCTGGTAGAGATCACTGCAACTTCCCCATCCCAGGTTCAAGTGATTCCTGTGCCTCAAACTCCCAAGTAGCTGGGACTACAGGTGTGTGCCAGCATGCCTGGATAATTTTTGTATTTTTAGTAGAGATGGGGTTTTGCTGTGTTGTTCACACTGGTCTCAAACTCCTGACCTCAAGTATTCCACCCACCTTGGCCTCCCAAAGTGCTGGGGTTATAGGCATGAGCCACCATGCCCAGCCAAAGATTTTAAATAGTAAGTATTTCCGGGAAAAAATGAACAACAAAACCTTATACTCTTTAGACCATTTGTGACTGTTTGACTTTAACCAGTGTCAATCACTACAGATGAATACCAATGATTCTCTAAAGAAGGAAGATAAATTTCTAAAAGACTGCTCCTGACCAAACTAATTGAGGAAATCAGCTAGTTGACTGTGTTTCTTGGCCTTCATGCTGATTCTTGCTCACACTCAGGTTTGAAAACATCCTCCAATTCAGTACTCTACAGTTCTAAATATTTTCTGGGATTATCTTTATAAAAACACGCCTGTTAAACAGCACACATAAAATCATTTCGGCATTCCATTTGAGACTAAAACATACGTTTTGTTCTCAGTTTCCTAACTCAGCCCACTTTCCACTTTCCACTTAGAATCTTAAGCAACAACACATAAGGTTATAGATGAACTTCTGTTTAAAATGTTATACAATAGTTTACATTATTGCTTATATATGGAACAACAAGTTGTGAACTTGCTGAAACTATTCATAATTCATTTACCTTCTCCCATTTTAACAATGAAAGTCCTCAGTCCAAGAAACAATGCTTAATTCACTCCAGATGTCATTTTGAAATGACTACAAAACACTGCTGAAATAAATCAGAGGTGACACAAATGGAAAAACATTCCGTGTTCATGGGTTGGAAGAATCAATACCATAAAAATGGCCCTACTACCCAAAGCAATTTACAGATTCAGTGCTATTCCTATCAAACTACCAACATCATTCTTCATAGAATTAGAAAAATACATTCTAAAATTCACATGGAACCAAAAAAGAGTCTAAATAGCGAAAGCAATCCTAAACAAACAAACAAACAAAAAAGCCAGAGGCATCACACTACTCAACTTCAAACTATACTATAAAGCCACAGTAACCAAACCAGCATGGTACTGGGACAAAAACAGACAGATAAGCCAATGGAACAGGATACAAAACGCAGATAAAGCTGCACACCTGAAACCATCTGATCTTTGATAAGGTAGACAAAAACAAACAATGGGCAAAGGACTCCGTATTCAATAAATGGTGCTAGAATAACTGACTAGTCATATGCAGAAAATGAAATTGGACCCCTACCTTTCACCACATACAAAAAAATTAATTCAAAATGGATTGAAGATTTAAATGTAATACCTCAAACTATAAAAATTCTGGAAGACAGCTGGGCACAATGGCTCACTCCTGTAATCCCAGCACTTTGGGAGGCCAAGGTGGACGGATTACCTGAGGTCAGGAGTTCCAGCCCAGCCTGCCCAACAGAGCAAAACCCCATCTCTACTAAAAATACAAAAAATTAGCCAGATGTGGTGGCAGGCTACCTGTAATCCCAGCTACTTGGGAGGCTGAGGCAGGAGAATCGCTTGAACCTGGGAGGTGGAGGTTGCAGTGAGTTGAGATCTCACGCCACTGCACTCCAGCCTGTGCGACAAGAGTGAAACTCTGTCTCAAAATAAAATAAAATAAAATAAAATTCTGGAAGACAACCTAGAAATAATCTTCTTGACATAGCCTTGACAAAGAATTTTTGACTAAGTTCCCAACAGCAACTGCAATAAAACCAAAAAATAGACAAGTGGGGGCCTAAACTAAAGAGCTTCTGCACAGCAAAAGAAACTGTCAACAGAGTAAACAGACAATCTACAGAATGAAAAATGTTCATAAACTCTGCATCTGACAAAAGCCTAATATCCAGAATCTACGGGGAACTCAAACAATTCAATAAGCAAACAACAAATAACCCCATTTTAAAAATGGGCAAACAACAACAGACACTTCTCAAAAGATGACATACATACAAGTGTCCAACAAACATGAAAAAATGCTCAGCATCACTAATCAGAGAAATGCAAATCAAAACCACAGTGAGATATCATCTCACACTAGTCAGAACGGCTACTATTAAAAAATTAAAAAAACAACAGGTGCTGGCCAGCCTGCTGAGATACGAGAATGCTTATAAGTTGTCATGTATACACTTATACCTTGGAATGTAAATTAGTCCAGCCACTGTGGAAAACACCTGGAGATTTTTCAAAGAACTTAAACAGTGCTACCCTGCAATCTCATTACTGGGCATATATCCAAAAGAAACAAATTGTTCTACAAAAATATACATGCACTTGTATGTCCATCTCTGCACTATTCACAATAGCAAAGACATGGAATCACCTAGGTGTCCATCAATGGTAGATGGGCTAAAGAAAATGTATATTTTCTTATATACCATGGAATACTATACACCATGGAATATTATGCAACCATTAAAAAGAATGAAATTGTGTCCTTTACAGCAACATGGATGGAGCTGAAGGCCAAAATCCTAAGCAACTTAATGCAAAAATAGAAAACCAAATACTGCATGTTCTCATTTATAAGTGGGAGCTAAGCACTGAGCACACATAGACATAAATATGGTAACAATAGACACCGAACTACTAGAATCTACTAAAGGGTAGAGTGGGTTAAGAAACTACCTATGGGGTACTATTCTCACCACCAGGGTGATGGGATCGGTACTCTAAACCTCAGCATCACACAATGTACCCAGGTAATAAACCTGGACATATACCCCCTGTGTCTAAAGTAAAAGTTAAAAATTTGTTTAAAATGAATGAATCCATTTCCAATATTGCCTTTTATTTCAAATATCACATTTATTCAACTCACCCTCTGATTCAGTAAAAATATATCATTTCTCCATATGTACTATTCTCAGCAATTTTTCCACCACAACCCTAGATCAACAAAGATGGTGCTTTAATTTTTCATTTTATTTTGTTTTTATTGAAATATAAAATGTATAAAGTGCACAAATCTTAAGCATACATATCAATATATATACATGTATACACATACACACACATATACACACACTAATGTAATCACCATGCAGATCAAGATAAAAATATTTCTAACACCCTAGAAAGATGTTTCTTTTCCCTTCTGAGTCAATACTTCCTGAGTTAACCACTTCTTCTGGCTTCTATTACCATAGAATAAGCTTTCCTACTCTTGAACTTCATAAAAATGGAATTTGGGTGTATTTTATTAATTAATATGTCTGTGCAGTTTCTTCCTGTTGTTTATAGCAGTAGTTTATTCTTTTATATTGCTGCATAATTTATTAATTTGTCCATTGTACTGTTAATGGGTATTTGTATTATTGAGCCTTACTGATGAGTTTTGAATACCCAGGGACTGTTTGAGACTACGCAGGTAAAAGGAGCATAAGGCAAGGTTCTTGATGCCAGGAACTTATAATCTAGATAAAGCATAATGAGAATACATATGAAAACCTGGCTACAACTTAACAGTCTACACACTATGCTATCTTCAGTATCTTGTGTCTTCAGCTCTGAGGCATGCATATATCTTGTCTAAAACATTCCAACATATCTTTCCCTGTTGTCTTTCTTCCTTCAATCCACTACCCACTTCACCTCTCCAATGCACACACACGCATACACACATCTGAATATCAAATGTACTTTGAAATAATAACAGATTCTCTTCAGAAGAGACTGCAATGTGTTCTTTAAAATATACTCTGTGTCCCAGGTGTAGTGCTGTGCACTTTAAAAGCTATTGATTGTTAAATATAGAATTATTAGTCTTTCAAAAGACTATTTAATTTTCTGCTTTTTAAAGATAAAACATGCCACTTTGAATTAATATAAGAACTATAAACAGAAATCAGCAGAAATCTAGATGCTGTCAAGTTTAGACACAAAGGTCATATAACAAATATTTTCTAAAGAGGTAATTTTCAATGTTTATAATTTAAACAACTCAGCATATGCAATGTGACCTAAAGTGGATTACTTAAACCAAACTGTAACCCGAGTGTTATCCAGATTAAATGACATACTGGTGTTCTATTCAGAAAGTCCATAATCCAAAGTTGGTGCTACAAGAGGGCTGTTCCTTGTATCTTGATCAGTAACCAATGCTTTGCTAATTTGAATATACAATATCAGAAATAGATGTCTGTAAGGGGTCTGTTAACTAATAAGTGGTCTATTAATCAACTGACTCTTAACATGATGAAGTTAAGACATTGACTCTCTTGATGGAACTTTTAAAATGTAAATTGACTAAAATTATTTTAGAGATACTCTCTACCTTAAAATAACCAAATAAAGAACCCAAGGGTTGGCCGAGCATGGTGGCTCATGTCTGTAATACCAGCATTTTGGAAAGCCAAGATGGGAGGATCACTTGAGGCCAGCAGTTCAAGACCAGCCTGGTCGACATAGCAAGACCCCATCTATATTGTAATTTATTTTAATTTATTAAAAAAGAACCCAAGGAGGCCTGCACCATGTGCCTTTTATTCTTAGAGAAGAAACCTAGATACTCTTGTGTCAAGCTGTGAACTCTATTTCCTGATGAATCCATCAGAAACAAAAGACACAGAGACCACTGAGCAAATGTTTAATAAATAAGTAATCTATAGGGATAGAAATCTTGCCTCTGGAATCTGGGCACTAGTCTTGAGTGAACTCTCACTGAACCACAGTACCTTTTGAAGGATTGAGAACTGAGGTGGTCCTGAGCCTACAGAAAAGCCTGGATGAAGTGTCACTTGACACTTGGGCCCTTTTTCTTGACTTTAGCAATTCATTTAGAGAGCATGATCATAATTTTATATGGTATAATGTAGTGTAGTAAGGAATACTATTAATAATAGCTAGTGCATACTTTAAAAGTATTCACCATGTGTCAGCACTGTCCTATGCCAGGGATCAGCAAATTTTTTCTTTAAGATAATAAACATTTTAGGCTTTATGGACCAAAAGGCAAAATTGAAAATATTATGTAAGTTCCTATACAACCACTTCAAATACAATCATTTAGAACATTTCATTTTAATTCTTAGTTCATGGATCATTATAAAACAAAAAATCCGGCTGCTGGATGAATTTGGCTTATGGGCCATAATTTGTTGATTCTGTTCTAAGAACTTTACATATATTAACTCATTTAATCTTTTCATCTACCTATGAGGTAGGTACTATTGAATCCCTATTTTAGGAATAAGGAAATTGAAGCAAAGAGAAATTTGGTTACTTCCTGAGATCAGACAACTGTATTGTATTAGTATAAATAGTAGAGTCTAGTATATGGAATATTATTTTCTCTACGTGCATTTCCTTCTTTTGAAGGTTCATATATAATACTTTTTTGTCCACAGTAAAAGACACATTGATTGGAATGTTCCTCTTGTTAGATAACCTCTCCTTCTGACATCAAAATGCTAGGCCTCTTGGAATCATGCTGGGGGCTACAGTACATAAAGGTATGGGAAAGAAATCTAGTCTTTTCCTTATACCATTACCAACTTTTCATAAGCCTCCTTTAACTTCTTCATTTTCTCAGCCAAGGTACAAAGAGCCAAGGCCAGACATTTGGTGACAATCAGGTAGAAAGAAAAGAGTAAAGAGGACCCTATTCTCTTTAGAGCTGGCATTTCCTCTGTAAAATAATAAAGCTTTTTATGAAGAGCCTCCCAATGCAAATAACAATACAACATTCATATTCCCAGATGGCACACTGCAGTCATTCATCTTTAGGTAACTGGATGGATGATTAGTGTGGGTTAGCAATTGAAGCTAAATTATCTGTCAGTTTGTCTGTAGACCTTGCTGATAACGTCAGCCCAATATTTGTAATAACTGATGACATACACTTATGCATAGAAGAGAAGATTAAGCTTTACTATCTCTAAAAGGAAACGTCAAAGACAAAAAAACACAAAGATCGCTTTGGATCCCAAGCTTCTGGCACCGATGAAAGACTCTTACTGGCCAGCATTCTGAAAATGGTACATGCTTTTTCTGGCTAATGGTGAAATGATTCTCAGATGGGTGTCGTTTTCTCTGGCTCTTTAATCAGGAGCAAAATCAAGTGGAAATAGCTTTGTTATGTGTAGCTTTAAATCAGACAGCCCTTCGCTAGGTAATCATCACTTTAGGAACATTTCAAAACATTACAGATTTGAACTTTCCAGCACTAGGAGCATCCTTATTTGGCAAGTCCAGATAATAAGGGTCCTAGTCAAATTATGGACAGTATTCTGGGTATAACAGTGAGTTTCCCTATGAGGATTTCAAATTATAAATCATTCCAGTTCATTAATAACTAGTATGACTTGGAGGCGAGTGGATCACCTGAGCCCAGGAGGTCAAGACCAGACTGGGCAACATGGCAAAATCCTGTCTCTACCAAAAAAAAAAAAAAAAAAAAAAAAAAAAAAATTAATAAAAGTAAAAACTAATATGACTTGAATGTTTAAGACAAAAAAAAAAAAAGCACAAGGTGCCATAGTATAGTACAAAACTCAATGACACTTTCTGTCCAAAGATATAATTAATACTAAAATTATACTGAAACAAGGTATGCTTTAGGATTCAGCTGATGTGCAAGATTAGCAAAACAAATTGTTATATGGTAAATGTATGTGACTATTACCTAATAGAATCATATTAACCTGCTATGTTTTAGATCAGAAACAACTGAATCTTGGCAATTTCATACTTTCCAACCTACTATAAATTAACAGATTTCTAATGTCACATATGGAATGTTCATTGTGTTTTTCTTAAAATTAATTTGCTATGGGAAGCTTTCTTTATTTTGGTACTTTGAAGCTAGAGCCTTAAGACCTATCTTACCTAGAAGACGCCACATTTGCTTTCCAAGTTACTTTTGTGATTTCCCTGGTGACCGGTGGCAGCTTGCTCTCTACATTTGAAGCTTCTGCTTGCTGCTGAGTGGTAGGAGATGAATGGTGGTTGGTGAGGAGACTCCGTGTGAGCTTTCTTGTTGAGCACCACTGGGAGCCACTGAGACTCTACAGCCATGTGGCTTCTGAAGAGCTAGGCTCTGTGACGCATTTGGCAGACTGGAGCTCACCAGTGGGAAACACCAGTCTCTATTGTTGCTGCCTGTGGAAACTATACACTAAATGGCAAAATGAGAGTGTAGTACCCCTCCATTATGCATGCAATTAGATTCACTTAAACAAATTATTACTTTAAATATAGCATCAATCGTATTATTAAATAACATATATGCTTCTTCCATTTTGGTAGATAATTAGAATTTAAGTGAGATTTTTAAAGCACACAAAAGTTATTTTAACCAAGCACAGAAAGGGAAATACCATATTATCTCACTTTTATGTGGAATCTAAAAAAGTTGAACTTATAGAAGCAGAGAGTAGAATGGTGATCTCCAGGGGCTGGGGGAAGGGAGGAGCAGGATTAGGAATATGTTGGTCAAAGGGTCAAGCGATAAAAAATTTAAATTAGATAAGGAGGAATAAGTTCAAGAAATTTATATGGTACTACACATAGTCAATAACAATGTGTAGTACACTTTAAAATTGCCGAGAGTAGATTTTAAGTGTTCTTACTACACGAAAAAGTATGTGCAATAATGCCTATGTTAATGAGTTTGATTTAGTCATTCTACAATGCATACATATTTCAAAACATGATGCTGTTAACCATAACTACATACAATTTTTATTTGCCAATTACAAAATAAAAATTTTGAAGTTATTTTAAGACCCTTTAACGAATGTTATTAAATACCTACTCTGTCCCAGACTCTGACAGTCCCTTTCTCATATGTCATCTCTTTCTTTCTACAACTCATCAACAACAGGGCAAGGGTTAGTTAGAACCCAGGTTTTTTAACCAAACATGGGATACTAAAGTGCCACACTGGCTTTGTGACCTTATTTGGAAATCTTTCTCAGGGCTGTTTGGTAGGCATTATGCAATATGTTTTGAACCAATTTGCTAAAACCGAGAATAGAACAGTTTGCTTTTAATTTCTTTCAGAGACATTGTGTGGAACTAAAAGTTCCTGCATTGAACACAATGAGACTTTTCACTTTGGCAGTGAGTATACACAACCTCAATCGGGATTGTCCATAGTGACTATTTTCTTTAGAAGGAGAAACAAGCCAAAGTTAATGATAACTCCCTGCTAAACAGAACTAAACTGAACCTCCCAGCTTAACTTCCCTAGGGAGAACCTGCGTCATATTGAACACAAATATTTACCTAGATGGACTTGAAAAGGAACCCAAGACTCGTTCCGGGTGTGGATTACCAACCTACTTCAAAGAGCTGGGCACTCAGTGCAGCTGTAATGACCAGGCTGAAGACTAGTCACTGAAATGGCAATTCAATGTTCTGATGTGGCACTAAGTTACAGTTTATATAAATATTATGTAACTAAATAATAAAAAATAGGAAGAAAATATATGTAGAAACAAGCCAGCAAGAATTTCACTTAACTTTTCAGTCCTTTATCATAGTACTGGGAATTATCTAGGAATTCAACTTTACTGGGTAAATCCCACAAAGATGTTTGCATCATCCCTGCCTTTATAATGAGAAGCAGTAATAGACATGATGTGCATACCACATAATGTAATTCCATAATAAGTGTGCTACAGGGAAGAAGCAGCTGGGTCACAGGCCTTGAAGAGCCTAACAATGGATGACCTACCACTTCACAGAGCTGTTGGAGACCTGACCTTGCGACAGCTTCTGGAGGCCATGGAACCCCTGACTAGTGCTCAAGTCTTGCTTATTAGGACAGGAATACCTGCAGCAGCATCACAGACTCTGTAAGATGCTAAAAAATAAAAAACCCCTGCACCTCCTTAGAGGTACAACTCCTGCAGGATTGGCTACCTAACTTTCAGGGCACAGTGAAAAATGAAAATGTGGGGCTTCTTATTCAAAAAGAAAAATAAAAAAATATTTTTTCTTTTTTTCTGAAGTCTTTTTCTCAACCTGTCATGGTGTTTTTTTTGTTTTTGCTACTTAATGTCCTGCTTCTTTGGGCACAGAGATACTCATTAGGCAAGCATAGATCTTCATAGGCATGAAGTCCCCAACTCTCTCCAACATCCCCAACTCAGCACATGGGGTTTGCACACCTGCCTCTGACTCTCCCCAAACCTGTACCCAGCCCACCATGGTGGACAGTGATCTCCGGGCAGAGGCAGGGGAATTGAGCAGCTGAGAACCTGTCCCAGGGAGGAGCCTCATGACAAGAGGCAGGACCCTGTGTGAAGCAGGCTCCAAGACCTTCTGCATCTTCTATGGTCCCATCAGACTTCATTTCTAAAACACAAATTTAAAGGTAAAATTAAGAATATAAAGATGGTGACTGCATTTCATTAAAACTCAAGTGTAGAGCGAGCACAAAGCCCAGTACAACCACACAGGCCATGCCCAAGATGACAGAATATCTGGCTAAACCCTGAAGGTTTCTCAGAGCACTTACTTGCTGAAGATTAGCTATTCTGTTTAAGAAATTAATTGGTCACTGATGGTAGTCTAACTAAAAGGAGCAAAGAGACAATGTCCAAAAATATCCCTAAAGCAAAAATGCCAGCCGATGTGCCCCAGAGCTGCAGACGTAGCTCTCCTAATTTTGCATTTACCAGTAAATAAAATGAGTTCAGGGATCTAAAATCTTAACCTCGGGTGCCAGAATTTGTAATGATCATTAGGATGAACTTGTAAGTAGAAAGACTCCAAGTTTCTTAGTTGAGAAGCTAAAATCAAAGTAGTTAATGAAAGAAAACTAATGAGATAAACAGTACAGAAGCTACCAAATCATGGAAATTCAAACAGACAAATAGGGGTTATCTTATCAGCTGGGCCAAGAAACCAGAGGGTCAGAGAAGCAGCTCTGGATGCCTGGAAAATAAAATGTTAAGAATAAGAAAGAAAAATAGAAGCAGCATAACAGCCTTGAATTCTGAGCTAGGAATGGGACAAAAATCCAGATAAGCTTAAAAAGAACAATCATGGGTCTTGCATTTTAGAAACAGTTCACATGTCATCCTCAACGGCTTATAAAGCTCAAAAATAACCCAGAACTCTCGACACTGAAACTACATAACTGAGATATTAAGTGTTTTAAGTTGGATATCATGCCTAATTGTCAAGACTACCTGCTGAGGTTTGGGTGCGGTTTGCCTACTTCAGAACTCATGTTGAAATTTTATTCCCAATGTGGTAGTGTTGGGAGGTGGAGCCTAGCTAGGAGGTGTTTGGCTCCCAGTGGTGGATCCTTCATGGATAGATGAATGATCTTTCGGGAATGAGTTCTTCCTCTTGTGGGACTGAATTAATTACCAGGACAGCAAGTTGCTCTTCCTTGTGTTTGATCTCTTTGCACTCACCCTGCTTCACCTTCTGCTTTCTGCCATGAGTAGAAACAGCTGAGGCCCTCACCAGATGGGCTGCCCAATCTTGGATTTCCCAGCCTCTCCAGAATCTCGAGCCATATAAACTTTTCTTGATAAATTACCCAGTCTCGGGTATTCTGTCATAGCAACACTGAATGGACTAAGACACCACCCTTCATTAACTTCATTTTGCACGTGGGAAGCCAGAGCTAAAAACAGGTACCTTGCCCAGAGTCGCACAAGTAGTACATAGTAACAGAGCCTAGTGTGACTCGGTCACCCTGCCTCTATGTCTGCACTGCTAGTCTCTACACTTCCTCATGCTCACAGCACAGACTGCTTTGTATTACCTTAAGAGGCACAAGAAGCATTTGTTAAGCCTTGTGTCCTGATTTTTGAACTGGAAATTGTAATCACTAAAACAAAAGAACTTAAACAATGACGCTAATGAAAAGCAGTCATAGGATACAAAGAAATTTTACTTCTTTCTTTCTTCTTTCTATATTAACTATTCCTCTTAGCTTTTTTCTAAGCCCCCATGTCCTATTTGTAAGATTAAAAAGAAATAAAGTTTTCCTCTTAGTATTGTTGTGAGGATTAAAGCAGATAATATATATAGATTGTTTAGCACAGCCCTCAATAAAATTTACCATTATTAACACACAATTAGTTTTAATATCACTGTTAGTAGTGATTTGGGCATGGAAAAATCTTGTTGAATGTTCTTACTTTTAGCAAGACTAAAAGTAAGAAAAAGCAGAGCAGTATATTAAGGTGGGTCAAAGAAAATTACAAATTATGAACTTAATGAAAATTAAAACCTGCATTGCGCTATAAATATACAAAGAAGCAGGCCATACACAGTGGCTCACGCCTATAATCCCAGTACTTTGGGAGGCTGACGCAGATGGATTGCCTTGGCCCAGGAGTTCAAGACCGGCCTGGGTGACATGGCAAAACCCTGTCTCTACAAAAAATACAAAAAAATTAGCCAGGCATGATGGGAAATGCCTATAGTACCAGCTACTTGAGCCCAGGATGCAGAGGTTGCAGTGAGCCATGCTCACACTACTGAACTCCAGCCTGGGTGAGTGAGCAAGACCCTGTTTCAAATATATATGTAAATGTGCTTTATTGTCTAGCCTATATTCTCCTAATTCTTTAGGGGACTCCGCTTATCCCATATAGGACCAATTTATTAGTCATACAGAAAGGAATCCAATGGAAGACCTATGTCTCAGTGTACTAGGATCCAAATGTTGCCAATTTATCCGCTCTAAAATTTATTCATGAAAAATTTCACATCAATTGGTTTATTTTATATTTTATTGCTTCACAATCTATAAATGGTTTAGGATTTATATTTTACTGCTTCACAATCTATAAATGGTTTAGGATTCAGTTCCATCCTTTTTTTTTTCTTTTTCTTTTGAGACAGAGTCTCATTCTGTCACCCAGGCTGCAGTGCAATGGCATGATCTCAGCTCATTGCAACCTCTGCCTCTTGGGTTCAAGCTATTCTTGTGCCTCAGCCTCCTGAGTATCTGAGATTACAGGCGCGAGTCACCATACCCAGAACATTTTTTGTATTTTTAGTGGAGACAGGGTTTTGCTATGTTGACCAGGCTGGTCTGGAACTCCTGACTTCAAGTGATCCACCTGCCTCAGCCTCCCAAAGTGCTAGAATTATAGGTGTGAGCCACTGCACCCAGCCCAGTTCCATCATTCTTACATTTTACTTATCTTACAGAGTAAAAGTTTGATCTTTTCCAATTTCTAGCACAGTAAAACACAAAAGAGGATGTTTGAAAGGGGTTTAATTTGCTAATTTAAGGCTATAAAACACTTCCTAACACTCTCTTAGTGAACTTTTTTCTGATCCCTACTAGTTTGACTTGTTTTAGTTTAGAGGTTTTAGTCCTCAAGAAGAAACACATCAACCAAGAAACCTAGCAAGAATCCTACCAAATACTGAGCTACACCTGCTGTCCAACCACTACAGGCAACACATGCGGAATGACTAGCAGGTAAAAAGAGCAATCACCTTGGCAGGGGTAATGAACCCTGATCATCAATCAGGAAGGATGCAAAATTGCTGTTACACAAAGAGAGCAGAAAGGAGTAAGGTTGGCACCCAGGTGATCCTCTTGAGCTTGTCTTAGTGTTCCCTTGCCCAATTATGATACTGATGATGACGCAGCAACAACTCCTGAAAAGGGAGATTGAATTCCTTAGGGTTGAAAGTCTGGACCTCCCACCAAGTAATTCCCATAGATCAGCCAAAGGTGAAGGGAATTTTGAATCGTTAGCAGAAGAGGGAGGTAATGAGTATCATTTGTGGCCTTGAGGCTAACTGCAGTGGTGGGGCAATAGTTTCTCTCACTCACCAGCCTTTTTAAGAGTGTCTCGGGAAAAGAGACCCACCAGAATCCTATAGGAACTGACCCAGAATTCACGTGAAGTAAGTACATCCAAGCAGTATAAGGAATTGGCCAACATAAATGCAGTGCCACGGTCAGATTCTCCCTGCAAGATTGAAAGATGTATCTCTCCAGCTCAAGAGAAGGTTGTTGACTGTCTGTCCTCCTTGGGAACTGCATCAGCTGAAGAGGACCTCATCCCAAAGTCATGCCTCCTTCCAGGCAGACCACATATAAAGACCACTTAATGCACTATAAAAGCCTGGACTTCTCACCACAAATCAGGGCAACTCTGAAAGGCCATTCTGGTTTTAGAGCTGCCACAGTGTAGGTAGAGGCCTTGTTGTGACTGCCACTCAGCCCAACTTCTCTTTCTGTCCAATTTTTCTTCCTCTTTATCCCCCACTTTAATAGACTTTCTGTACACTAGCTCCATTTCAGAATTTTCTTGCTGGGGAACCCAACTGGGACAGTATTACTGTGACTAGCAGTAAACTCTTTATCTAGATAATCATATCCTTTCATTTTCAGGCCCAACTTTATTTGATGGGTCAAATGGACTTAAAGAGAGATGGGGCTTGATCTGTTTTGCCAATGCTACACAAGTGAGGGCTAGCCACGGGCAAAGGGACCTAGTAGCAAGAGGCTGAGGGGTTTTCTACAGGTAAAGATGAAAAGGTAGAGCAGGAGCTTCTCCTATTAGGAGCTGTGATGTTGAGGGGGTCTCAAAGTATACCCTCAAAAATCTCATGTGTTCCCCTTAAGAGCGCTAACATTTTCATGTTTACCGCACAGACCGCATTCACTAACCAGGATGGGTCCAAGATGATACAAATATATACAACAGAGAACTGCAGGCAGTGGTTTGCTAGTAAAGGTTTGACAACCAGAAATCAATGCAGAGGGGAAAAGTACTGATATGTAATGTTTGCTTATTTCCATTGTACAAACACACCCACCATGTGTGATTTTAAGCTATCAGTGGGATATGACTGATTGTGGAGTTGGGAGACATATGTAACAGCATACAGTTACAATAGTATTTCCACCACATACAAGTGTGATACACGTAAATAACTTTAAGAGAATAGATAATAGTAAAACAGTAAAATAATTAGGAAGTGGCACGCTGTTAGCATTTATTGCTTGTTTTCAATATAATTTGATATTATTGAATTTTAATCATAACATTTAACAATTGGCAGAGAAAATTCCTGTAACTTTAATAATCAGCTGATGCAAGTCAACTCTAGGGCATCACCTGAGGCAGGATCAGTTCAGAAAAAATACTTTGCTTCTATTCCCTCATTCCTCTTACCAGTCTCCAATACAAAAAGCTAAAAGCAGAAAAGGAAGAGAGAGAAAAACATTATGTCCCCAGACCAGATAAAAAAGGAAAGGGGATGTATTAGTCCATTTTCATACTGTCCGCTTTCATACCCCTGAGACTGGGTAATTTATAAAGGAAAGAGGTTTAATTGACTCACAGTTCAGCATAGCTGTGGAGGCCTCAGAAAACTCATAATCATGGCGGAAGGTGAAAAAAAAGCAAGGCACTTTCTTCACAAGGGGGTAGGCAGGAGAAGTGGCAAGTGAAGGCGGAAGAGCTTCTTAGAAAACCATCAGATCTCGTGAGAATTCACTCACCATCACAAGAACAACGTGGGGAAAACTGCCCCTATGAGTCAATTACCTTCACCTGGTCTCCGCCTTGACACGTGGGGATTATAGGGATTACAGTTCCAGATGAGATTTGGGTGGGAACACAAAACTTACCCATATTAGGGGACACATTCCAATTATCTATTGCTACATAATAAACTACCCCAAAATGTAGTGGCTTTTCTGTCATGGGTATGAAGGTTGACTGGAATCAGCTGGGTAATTCTTCTGCTCCATGTGAAGTTCGCTGCAGCTGCAATCATCTGGATTGACTAAGCTCTCATACCCAAGATACATGGCTGGTCCCTTGGTAGAGACAGCTGGAAGATGGGGCTGAGCTGGTACTTTGGAATAACGGAATCTCTCTCTCTCTCTCTCTCCTTGAAAGCTCAGGCCTTCTCCCTCTTCATGTGGTCTCTCTATATGATATGTAGACATGTCAGATTTCTTATATGGTGCTTCAGTGTTTCCAAAATCACAAAATAAGAAGCTTCCAGGCCTTCTAATGACAGGCACAGAACCAGCTCAGCATCCTTTCCACTGCATTCTATTGTTTAATGAGTCACAGGCCAAGTGCGGATTCGATGCAGAAGGGGACATAGAAGGGAATGGTCCATTGAGGGCCAGCTTTGGAGACTAGCTACCACAGGATGGGAATGCATAGGTGGGAACAAGGAGACAAAGTTTGAATTGAATTTGAAATTAGAAGTTTAAATTTCATATTGGACCAGATTGAAAATGACAGGAAATAAAATATTCTAGACAAATGTTATTAAGGGGTGGGAAAGGAATATTACACACAACAGGTTAGAAGGCATTTGGAATAATATAAAATAACTGGATATATATACCCCTATTTGGTTTAAATGATTCAAAAAACCCACCACATAAAACTGCATAAATGTTAGTGATTATTACAAGTCATTAAACTAGCATACCAAAATTGAGGTAAGTAGAGGTGTTTTATTAATCTATGTTCACTCTTACTTTTAAGAATGAGCATCTTAATTTCTATCTAAATAATGTGTGATCTGACAAACGTTTTATATTTATTACTTTTTTTTTTTTTTAAGACAGAGTTTCACTCTTGTCGCCCAGGCTAGAGGGCAATGATGCGATCTCGGCTCACTGCAACCTCCTTCTCCCAGGTTCAAGCAATTCTCCTGCCACAGCCTCCCTAGTAGCTGGGATTACAGGTGCCTGCCACCACGCCCGACCAATTTTTGTATTTTTAGTAGAGATGGGGTTTCACCACGTTGGCCTGGCTGGTCTCAAACTCCTGACCTCAGGTGATCTGCCCACCTCGGCCTCCCAAAGTGCTAGAATTACAGGTGTGAGTCACTAAGCCCGGCCCACTTATTGTTTTTATCATACATTTTAGTATAAAACTCAGCATGTAGCCCAGTCTTCCATAAATCTTTGCAGCTTTTTCAAATATGGAAAATATGGAAAAATAAAGTATTGTTTGGTATATACTCATATTTTGCTTAATTTTGAACAGGTTAAGAAATAATGCTTGGAATTCACAGTATCAGATACTTTCCTTGAACAATACACTGCAGTATATTTTTAAAGTATGATTGGGAATAACAGACTAACAAAATTTTTCTCTATAGTGGTAACATATTTCCATAGTTTTTTACAGTTTGAGTAATACCTTCAGGTATAATATTTCATTCTAGCCTTGAACAACATTGAACGGTAGAGCTTATTGCCTCCATCTTGCAGAGAAAGGAAACAAGGCCTCCATCTCAGCCCTCTTTTTAACCTTCTTATTCATGCCGATACAATATCCTCCCACAAACATGCATTTGATTAGAAACTACTCTAAGAATGTTAGATTTTAAATGCTAAAGAATAAAGAGAGGCCAGGCATGGTGGCTCATGCCTGTAATCCCAGCACTTTGGGAGGTCGAGGCAGGTGGATCACCTGAGGTTAGGAGTTCGAGATCAGCCTGGCCAACATGGTGAAACCC
>NW_012107631.1:914421-919790 GCF_000951045.1 Mandrillus leucophaeus
CCAAGACTAAACCAGGAAGAAGTTGAATCCCTGAATACACCAATAGCAGGCTCTGAAATTGAGGCAATAATTAATAGCCTACCAACCAAAAAAAGTCCAGGATGAATTAAAATCTTAAGTGTAAAACCCAAAACTATAAAACCCTGGAAGACAACCTAGGCAATACCATTCTGGGCATAAGAATGGACGAAGATTTCAAGACAAAGGCACCAAAAGCAATTGCAACGAAAGCAAAAATGAATAAATGGGATCTAATTAAATTACAGAGATTCTGCACAGCCAAATAAATAAATAAAACATCAATGAAATAAACAGACAACCTACAGAATGGGAAGAAATTTCCACAAACTATGCATCTGACAAAGGAACTAAAGGAACATCTATAAGGAACTTAAACAAATTTATAAGCAAAACAAACAAAGAAAGAACCCCATTAAAAATGGGCAAAAGAAAGGAATAGTCATTTTTCAAAAGAAGATGTGCATGCAGCCAATAATCTTATTTTTTAAAAAAGCTCAACATCACTAATCACTAGAGAAATTAAAATCAAAAGCATGTTGAGATACCATCTCATGCCAGTCAGAATGGCTATTAATAAAAAGTCAAAAAAAAAAAAAAAAAAAAAAAAAAAAAAACAGATGCTGGTGAGGTTGTGGAGAAAAAGGAACACTTATATACTGTTAGTGGGAGTGTAAATTCATTCAACCATTGTGGAAAACAGTGTGGCAATTTCTCAAAGACCTAAAGACAGAAATGCCATTTGACCCAACAATTCCATTACTGGGTACATACCCAAGGTAATATAAATCATTCTATTATAAAGACACATGCATGCCGATGTCATTGCAGTACTATTCACAATAGCAAAGACATCAATCAACCTAAATGCCCATCAATGATAGACTGGATAAAGAAAATGTGGTACAAACACGCCATGAAATACTATGCAGCCATAAAAAGAATGGCTGTTCTTTGCAGCAACATGGATGGAATTGGAGGCCATTATCCTTAGCAAACTAACTCAGGCACAGGAAACCAAATACCACATGTTCTCACTTATATGTGTGAGCTAAATGATGAGAACACATGGATACATAAAGGGGAACAATAGATACTAGCGCTTTCTTGAGAGTGCAGAGTGAGAGGAAGGAGAGGATCAGGAAAAATAACGAATGAGTACTAGGCTTAACATCTGGGTGACAAAATAATCTGTACAACAAACCTCCATGACACAAGTTTACCTATATAACAAACCTACACATGTACCCTTGAACATAAAATGAAAGTTAAATAAAAAGAAAATCTTTCAACAAATTAATAGTTAAAAACTTCCCAAGTCTAACAAGAGACTTATATATCCAAATATAGGAAGCTCAAAGATTCTTAAATAGATACAACCTGCAAAGGTCTTCTACAACTTGCATTATATTCATAATAAAAAAAGTAAAAAAAAAAAAAAAAAAAAAATTCTTAAAACAGCAAGAGAAAAGAATCTAGTCACATACAAGGTAACTCCCATCAGACTAACAATGGATTTCTCAGAAAAAACTTTATGAGCCAGGAGAGAATTAAATGATGTATTCAAAGTGCTGGGGGAAAAAATCCTGCCAGACAAGAAAACTACATCCAGCAAAGTTATTCTTCATAAATAAATAAAAAATAAAGTATTTCCCAGGAATGCAAAAACCGAGGAAACTGATCACCACTAGACCAGTCCTACAAGAAATGCTTAAGGGAGTCCTACACCTGGAAGCAGAAGAAAAATATCTACGATCATGAAAATGCACAAAAGTATAAAACTCACTGATAGAGCAAATACGCAAATGAGGAACAAAAGGACACAAATGTCACCACCACAAGAAACAGAAAACCACCAAACAGTAATAATAAACAATAAGAAAGAAAAGAAGAAAGGATATATAAAGCAACCAGAAAACAATTAACAAAATGACATGAATAAGTCCTCATATATCAATAATAACGTTGAATATAAACAATTAAATTTTTAAATTAAAAGATATAGACAGGCTGAATAAATTTTTTAAATGACCCAGCTATATTCTGCCTACAAGAAATTTATTTTGCCTGAAGTCACATATAGACTGAAATAAAGGCATGGAAAAAGATATTCCACACAAATAAAGATCAAAAAAGAGCAAGAGTAGCAATATTTATATCAGATAAAACAGACTTTAAGTAAAAAACAGTAGGTCATTATATAGGAATAAAGGGATCACTTCAGCAGGAGGATATAACTATTCTAAATATATATGCACCCAACACTGGAACATCTAGACATTTGAAGTAAATATTATTAGATCTAAAGAGAGTGATAGGCTCCAAAATATAATAATAGCTGGGGGCTTCAGCATCCCCTTCTCATGATTAGACAGATCATCTAAACAAAAAAATCCACAAAGAACCTTAGATTTAAACTGTACTTTAAACCAAATGGATCTAATAGACATTCAAGAGCTACAGAATACACATTTCTATTATCACCAGATGGAATGTTCTCCAAAATAGACCATATGTTAGAACATATTTTTTTTCCACAAAGTCTCAGCAAATTTATAAAAATTGAAATCATATCAAGTATCTTCTCAGTCTGCAATAGAATAAAACCAGAGTAACAAGAAGAACTTTGAAAGCTATACAAATACATGAAAATTAGACAACAAGTTCCTAAAAAACCACTGGGTCAATTGAGGAATAACAAAAGAAACAAATTTCTTGAAACAAATAAAAATGGAAACACAACATGCCAAAACATATGGGATACAGCAAAAGCAGTGCTAAGAAGGAAGTGTATAGCAATAAATGCCTACATCAAAGAAGTAGAAAGATTTCAAATACACAACATAATAATGCACCTCTAGGAAACAGAAAAACAAGAACAAACCAAGCCAAAAATTAGAAGAAAGCAAATAAAACAAATCAGAGCCCAACTAAATGAAATAGAGACTATAAAAACAAGGCAAAGGATCAACAAAATAAAAAGTTGGGTTTTTGAAAAGATAAAAATGGATAGGGGTTGCAAAAAACGAAAAAAATTGATAAACCACTAGCTAAACTAACCAAGCAAAAAAGAAAGGAGCCAAATAAACAAAATTAGAAACAAATAGGGTACATTATAACGGATACCACAGAAATACAAAAGATTATCGGAGGCTACCATGAAGAACTATGCTCTAACAAACTGGAAAACATAGAAGAAATTGATACATTTCTGGACAAATCCAACCTACCAAGATTAAATCAGGAAGAAACAGAATACCTGCACAGACCAATAATGAGTAAGGAGATTGAATCAGAAATAAAAAGTCTCCCAAGAAAGGAAAGCCCAGGATCAGATGGCCTTACTACCAAATTCTACCAAAGTATAAAGGAGAACTAATACCAATTCTCCTACACTATTCCAAAAAAAAAAAAAAAAAAAAAAATTGAGGAGGAAGGATTCTCCCTAACTCATTCTATAAGGTCAACATTATCCTGATACCAAAAGCAGACAAGGACCCAACAAAAAAAATGAAAACTACAGGCCAATGTCTGTGATGAATGGAGGTACAAAAATTATCAACAAAATATTATCCAACTGAATCCAACAGTAGATACACATACACAATCATGTAGGATTTATCTTAAGGCTATGAGGATGGTTCAACATACACAAATCAAGAAATGTGATACATCACATCAACACAATAAAGGATAAAAATCGTATAATAATATCAACAGATGTTGAAAAAGCATTTGATAAAGTTTAACATCCCTTCATGATGAAAGCTCTCAACAAACTATGCATAGAGGGAACATACCTCAAAAAAGTAAAGGTCATATATGACAAACACAGAGCTAACATATTGGATGAGAAAAAGCTGAAAACATTTCCCCTAAGAACTGGAACAAGACAAGGATATCCACTCTCACCACGCCTATTTAACATAATATAGAGGTCCTAGCCAGAGTAATAAGGCAAGAGAACAAAATAAAAGGCATTTTCTTTTATTTCCAAATTGGAAAAGAGGAAATCAAATAGTCCCTCTTTGCTGATGATACGACCTTAGATTTAGAAAAACCTAAAGACTGTAGCAACCCTGAGATCTGATCAACAAACTCAATGAAGTTTTAGGATACAAAATCAACATTAAAAATCATTAGCATCTCTATGCACCAATATTGAACTAGATGCAAAAAATTAAAAAGGCAATCCTATTTATAACAGCTACAAAAAATAAAAATACCTAGGAATAGATTTAACCAAGGAGGTAAAACACCTCTACAAGGAAAACTATAAAATACTGATGTCAACAATTAAAGAGGACACAAACATGTGGAAAAATATCTTATGCTTATGGATCAGAAAAATAATATTGTTAAAATGACCATACTACCTATGCAATCTACAGATTCAAAGCAATCCCTATTTAAATACCAATGGCATTCTTCACAAGCCTGAAATTTGTACGGAACCAGAAAAGAGCCTACACAACCAAAGCAATCCTGAGCAAAAAATACAAAGCTGGAAGTATCACATTATCAGACTTCAAAATATATTACAAGGCTATAGTAACCAAAAACAGCATGAAAATCATATAAAAACAGACATGTAGACCAATGGAACAGAATAGAGAATCGAGAAATACATCCATCTATTTACAGATGACTAGTTTTCAAAAAAGAGGCCAAGTGCATACACTGGGGAATGGACATCTCTTTAACAAATGGTGCTGGAAAAATTGAATATCCATACGCAGAAGAACAAAACTGGACACCTATCTCTCACTTTATAAAAAAATCAACTTCACATGAATTTTAAATTAACCTATTGAGATCATCATATTTTTGTCCTTTATTGTGTTCATGTGATGTATCATGTTTGTTGATTTGTGTATACTGAATCATTCTTACATCCCTAGGATAAATCCTACTTGATCATGTATGCGTATGTGCTGCTGGATTCAGTTTTCTAGTATTTTGTTCAGGATTTTTTGTGCTTATCTTCGTCAGGGATATTGGCCTGTTTTTTTGTTTGTTTGTTTTTGTTTGTTTGTTTGATGGGACCTTGTAAATTCTTACTTCAATGTAAGACTTGAAACTATAAAACTATTAGAAGGTAACATAGGGGAAACACTTCAAGACATTAGGTGGCAATTTTATGGCTAAAACCTTCCTCAAAAGCACAGGAAACAAAAACAAAAACAGACAATTGGGACTATATTAAACTAAAAAGCTTCTGCACAGCAAAGTAAACAGCAGAGTAAAGAGACAACTTGTTGAATGAGAGAAAATATTTGCAAACTATATGTAGACAATTTGGACTATATTAAACTAAAGAGCTTCTGCATAGCAAAGGAAACAGTCAGCAG
>NW_012107631.1:924308-927372 GCF_000951045.1 Mandrillus leucophaeus
AAAAAAGAAAAAGAAAAAAAAGAATAAAGAGATAAATAAGCATTATAGTGCAAATTTTCTAGATAAAACTGGTGTTGACATTTATGTCTAGTAAGGAGATGCTTTAGACTTTAAGAAGATAAAAGAATGGAAGAAAGCAATAATAATAATAGAACACATAACTAGGTACTGTTGAAGATTGGAACTAAGATCTCTGGTCCATTTTTATGAATAATTCTCTTCGTGTTACATCAGGTGAGTCATTTTTGTTTCTATGAATCATACTTGTTGTGATGGTTCAATATTTACTGACTACTTATAACACACAAAGCACAATCCCTGAAGGTGTGATAACACAGCCACCTGGGGGTTCATTCTCTCTCTACTTTTGTTAACTTACACAAGTTCCAAGAGACTAGGAGATAATGACAGTCAGTACAATAGTAGTGTGAGAATAACATTGACTACTTACTGATGAGGTGAACTTTGAAGTGAGTTGTGCAGGAAAGAAACAGTTGCCAACATATGAGAATAGATCTCTATCCTACCAGAAGAGATTTAGGTTAGCAGTCATAGGGTTAATCAAGGAGATTTGGTGTTAAAAGTGAGAAAATGTTTGTTGGCTTTAAAAGAGAGCCCACAACTTACCCTTTTTACCACTGTCACTTTACTCAGAGGGTTATAGGTTCAGGCATTAATGGAGCCCTGTTGCAGAGGATGGACACTTGGCATAATCAGGGATGCATGTGTGTCCCTACAGAGTGCCCTCTGACTCTCCCTTTTTTACTCTTCCGCTCTTAACATTTTATTGCTTCTTTTTTCTCTCTCTCTTGGAATGGCCCTACTCTGAGCAGGCTTGGGGCAAATAGCTTAGATTTATTGCTATCTCTCAGAGAGAAATGTCCTTCCCTTTTCCTCATAGGTGTGTTATTCATTAGGTGCTTCTTTGTGCTGCCCCATGCCCCAGTTCCAGGAAACTGCAAGGTAAAGCTACACCCTCCCAAAACTGACCAGGAAGAAATTGAACCCCTGAACAGACAAATAATGAACTCCAAAAATGAGTCAGTAATAAATAGCCTACCAACCAAAAAAGTCAAGGACCAGGTGGATCCACAGCTGAATTTTCTACCAGATGTACAAAGAAGAGCTGATACCATTCCTGCTGAAACTATTCCCAAAAAAACTGAGGAAGAGGGACTCCTCCCTAACTAATTATCTGAGGTCAACTTATCCTGATACCAAAACCTGGCAGAGACACAACGAATAAGGAAAATATCACGCCAATATACTTGATGAACATCAGTGTAAAAATCCTCAATGAAATACTGGCACACCAAATCCCACAGCACATCAAAAAGTATATCTGCCACAATCAAGTAGGCTTTTTTCATGGGATATCAGGTTGGTTCAACATACACGAATCAATAAATGTGATTCATCACATAAACAGAACCAAAGACCAATACCACATGATTATCTTAATAGATACAGAAAAGGCTTCTGATAAAATGCAACACTCCTTCATTATGAAAAACTTTCAGTACACTAGATATTGAAGGAACATACCTAAAAATAATAAGAGCCATCTATGACAAAACCAGAGCCATCATCATACTGAATGGGCAAACGCTGGAAGCATTCCCCTTGAAAACCCGCACAAGAAAAGGATGCCCTCTCTCTCTCACCACTCCTATTCTAAATGGCCTTGGAAATCCTGGCCAGGTCAATCAGATAAGAGAAAGAAATAAAGGGAATCCAAATAAAAAGAGAGGAAGTCAAACTATCCCTGTTGGCAGACAACATGATCCTATATCTAGAAAACCCCATAACTCAGTCCAAAAGCTCCTTAAGTTGATAAATAAGTTGAGCAAAATCTCAGGATAGAAAATAAATGTGCAAAAATCACTGATATTCCTATACACCAACAGTCAAGCTGAAAGCCAACTCAGGAATGCAATCTCATTCATAATTGCAACAAAAAATAAAGTAAAATACCTAAGAATACAGCTAACCAGAGAAATGAAATATCTCACAAAGAGAACTACAAAACACTGTACAAAGAAATAAGGGATGACACAAACACATGGAAATACATTCCACGCTAATGGATTGGATGACTTGATATTGTTAAAACGGCTATAGTCTGCAAAGCAATTTATAGATTCAATGCTATTCCTATAAACTACCATTGAAATTCTTCACAGAACTAGAGAAAACTATTTTAAAATTCATATGGAACCAAAAAGAGCACAAGTAGCCAAGGCAATCCTAAGCAAAAGGAAAAAGCTGGAGGTATCATGCTACCCAACATCAAACTGTACTATAAGGCTGCAGTAATCAAAATAGCATGGTACCAATACAGAAACAGACACATAGACCAATGGAATAGAATAGAGAAGCTAGAAATAAGGCCTCATACCTACAACTATCTGATCTTTGACAAATCTGACAAAAAGAAGCAATGGTAAAAGAATTCCCTACTCAATAAATGGTGCTGGGATAACTAGCTAGTCATATGCAGAAGATTGAAACTAGACCCTTTGCTTATACTATGTACAAAAATTAACTCAAGATGAATTAAAATCTTTTTTTTAAGAAAATTACAAGCCAATTTTATTATGAACATAGAATTCAAAAATTTTAAACAAAATATTAAACCAAATCTAGCAGTGCATGAAAGGATAATACATCATTACAAAGTTGATTTATTTCCAGAATACAGGAATGGTTTAAATTTTTAAGATCAATTAGTGAAATTCCCTACTTTATTTTTTTTTGTAAGTTTATAGATGATTTTTATTTTCTTTTTAATATTTTCCATATTTTTTTTTATACTTTAAGTTCTAGGGTACATGTGCATCGCGTGCAGGTTTGTTACATATGTATACTTGTGCCATGTTGGTGTACTGCACCCATCAACTCGTCAGCACTCATCAACGCGTCATTTACATCAGGTATAACTCCCAATGCAATCCCTCCCCCCTCCCCCCTCCCCATGATAGGCCCCGGTGTGTGATGTTCCCCTTCCCGAGTCCAAGTGAGCTCATTGTTCAGTTCCCACCTATGAGTAAGAACATGCAGTGTT
>NW_012107631.1:927422-969643 GCF_000951045.1 Mandrillus leucophaeus
TGTTGAATGAGAGAAAATATTTGCAAACTATATGTAGACAATTTGGACTATATTAAACTAAAGAGCTTCTGCATAGCAAAGGAAACAGTCAGCAGAGTGAAGAGACAACCTGTTGAATGAGAGAAAATATTTGCAAACTATTTATATGACAAAGGGCTAATATCTAGAATATACAAGGAACTCAAAGAACACAACAGTAGAAAAACAGCCCCATTAAAAAGTTGGCAAAGGGCATGAAGAAACATTTCTCAAAAAAAGACCTACAAATGGTCAACAAATATGTGAAAAAATGCTCAATATCATTAATCGTCAGAGAAATGTAAATCATAACCACAATGAGATATCATCTTAACCCAATTAGAATGGTTAATATCAAAAAGACAAAAAAAAAAAAACTACACTGGGGAGGATGAGGAGAAAAGAGAACTCTTATACACTGTTGGTGAGAATGTAAATTAGTACAGCCATTGTGGAAAACAGTATGGAGAATGGAGATTTATCAAAAAACTAAAAACAGAACTATCATATGATCCAGCAATCCCACTAATGGGTATTTATCCAAAGAACAGAAAAATTAGAATATCAAAGGGATAATGCTCTCCCATGTTTATTTCAGCACTACTCATATAGCAACGATATGAAATCAACCTAGGTGTCGATCAACAGATGGATGAATAAAGAAATATGACATATATACACAATGAAATACTTTTCAGCCACATAAAAGGAATGAAATCCTGTCATTTGCAGTAATGTGGATGGGACTGGAAGTCATTATGTTAAGTGAAATAAGCCAGGCATAGAAAGACAGATATCAGATATTCTCACACATATATATGTAGGAGCTAAAAAAATTGATCTCATGGAAGTAGAGAGTAGAATGATAGTTACCAAAACCTGAGTGGGTTGCTAGAGGGGGTGAGAGGGATGAAGAGAGGTTGGTTAATGTGTGCCAAATACAGTTAGATAAAAGGAATACATTCTAGCATTTACAGATAACTATAGTCACAGTAGGGTGACTATAGTTGACAACAATGTAGTGTATATTTCAAAACAGGTAGAACAGACCTCTTGAAATGTTCCCAACACATAGAAATGATAAATGCTTGAGGTGATAGATACCATAAATACCCTGACTTAATCGTTACACATTCTGCGCATGTAACAAAATATCACATGTACCCCACTAATGCTAGGTATCCATTAAAAAAAAAATAAAAGGAACACTATTGTGTTGGTTTGAGAGCCAAACATTCTTGAAGTGACATGTAAAAGTCACCTGGCGAAGGAAAACATTATTAACAATTAGATGCAAAAGTTTGGAGCTGTGATAAAGAGTGGTTCTCTACAATTTCTCACTTTGAGTTTCTTAGAGTCTGGCAACAGTCTTTAGAAAGAAGGCATAATATCACATTCACTTGTAATTTACTGTTGAAAACGGGCTGTGTGAAAATGATTCTCATCAGTGGCTACTGAAACCTCAGGACAGTCACTCTAGTGATAAGATACACATCACATTGCTGAGGCCCATCACCTTCCATTTCAGAGTTACAGAAGAACTAGCAACAAAGATTGTCACCTTGAGGTCTGAGTACTCAGGAATGTTTGTGGAGTGAATTATCATGAGTGAATGAATAAATGAGGAGCTCAGAAATGATACTCAGGTGGAACTATCCTTCACTTTGATTTTGTTGTTTACTTCCTGTTCAGGCTTCAGTGTAACTATGAACAAAAACATTTTCTTAATGGCTTATTTGACATTAATACCTAGTCAAAGTCAAGCTTGTTTGAAAATAGACTTTATTTTCCATTTTCAAATTCTAATTAGCTTCATATTAAATAACTGATTTTTATTCATAAACTACAGAAGTGAGACTATCACATTCTAAATTAGAATTAAGATTTCCCCAAGGAGATGATTCAGAATAGAATGTGATGTGGTGCATGCTTTCCTTCCTTCCCCTTCTCTCTTGTACGTGTAATCATTTTAGAGGAATTTACTGTTAATCCTATAATGATGCCTGAAGGAAAATCAGTGAGGATAGAGTAGGTCTGATTGTTCTAACCATAAATACTATCAGTTAGAGCTAGAAATAACTTTGGGAAACCATCACCACCAAAACTATGGTTAAACTAAAAATAACACAATACAATTTGAAGGGGGTGGATGACTGTGGTTCAGACAACAGTTTTCTCTTTATTGCAGGTTTACAGGCAGAGGTCACTACGGAGTCAACCATCGTGGTTTCTGACAAGCCTTTTCCAGCTTTGCAGTCCAGAGATCCTGAACACGATCATCTTCCCTTATGTCATTTCCCATCCCCTTAAAATTCCCTTGGATTCACTTTGCGGGGGACAGAAAGGGGAGGTGTGCTTGATATGGTGTTTTCTTCATCTGAGGCCAAGATGGAGCAACAGGGTAGAAGGAGAAATTCTTAGAGGAAGCAGGAAAAAGGAGTCTGAGTTGACCACTGAATGTGATTTTCTCCTAATAATGGTACCCAAACTTCTTTTTCACCATGGCTGAGTGGCCACCTGCAAAATCTCCAACCTAAGGGACGGTTTCATCTACTTCCAGGCAAAACTGACAGTGTGAAAATACTGGAGTTACTGAGCAAATTCATTCCAGCCTGTGCTGACTAGAGACTTACATCTTACAATTAAGCAGTGTTTTGTCCTGCTTTACAAATCAGCAGTTTCCTTATTGCTTAAAACAAATACATCGTATCAAAAGGAAAACAAATCTTCATAAAATAATAAAACTATATAATGCTACTTGATACTGCTCTATCACACTTTGAGAATTTCAAAGAATAATCATCATTTATAGGAAAGGAGAAGTGATTTGAAATAGTGATATTGCCTGGCCCTTCAATTAATAAAGTCACAGCGTAAGAAGAAATGGCGAAATACAGAAGGAAATTGAGTTACAGACTAACCCAGGATGTTGACAAGTAAAATCCAGAGGGTTCTGGGTTCTGTGCTGCTTCCATGTCCTCAAGGGAGCACATCACTTTCACTGTAGTAGACACTACTACACAGTACCCATTCTCCCCTTCTTTCTTACTTTAGGGGAAGCAGTTGTGTTCAGGTTAAACACACACCAACACCACTACTATTTTCTGGCTTTACTTGTAACTCCAGATGTCTATGTGACACGGTTACAATTTAAGATGTAAGCGGTGTGTGATAGGGTGGGTTCCTGGGAAACTTTGTTTAAAGGGAGTATATGTGGCAGCCCGTGCCTCTTTCCCTTCATCCTTTTCCTTCTTTCCTAAAGGCACCATGTTGGGAAGCAGAGGAGCCATCTTACAATCATGAGGAAGAGTAGCTGAACTAAGGGTGTCAGGGCAAAAGAAAAAAGCCCTGTGTGTTTCAGCAGGTGTCATTCTGATCACTTGAGCCCAACACAATTTCTAACTGACACATTCATCTCTGTAAATGAGGAACCTCCTTTAAACTGACCATAGTCACACACGATATGTAAAAAGCCATGATTCAAGTCCACGTCTATTTCCCAGGCGCCCATTCTTTTCGTTCTTTGTCCCTACTGTTTGCCTCTGCTTCCTCAGTTGAGACCTAGAACTTATGGTGTTTTCCAGTAGCTCACAATTCCTGGGAAAAGTTCCTAAAATTGATTCATTTCACAATACTGAATGACAGACTTACCTCCTGCTTGACCTTGTCATGCCAAAAGTGAGTTCAAAGGTATTCTTTGAACTATTCCTCATTGAAATGTTGAGGGAAATTCAGAGCAAGCTTCCTAAAGAACAGGGCATTAGAACTGGGCTGTGAAGGTTTCAGGGATTTCAACCACTGAGGTCATAGAAGGAAAGGCATTTCAAGCAAAGAGGAAACTTTGAGTGAAAGCATAAAGAAGGTCAACTCCAGTTTGGCAGGAGCAAAGGATATGTAAAAAACTATACTCACTTTTTGAAAGTTTTTATGCACTAAATATTTCCAAAAATGATTTTGGAGGTGGCATACACCTCCAATGGAAATTCAATAAAACCACAAAACCAAAATAAAAATGGGAATTATTTTTAGTGCTGAATAGTAAACCTGGTAGAAGATAGTAGTACCAGACAACTTAAACTAAGGAAATCTTCAGCAGCTGAGTGCAAAACTGAATTTAACTTTCCAGTAGCAAAAGCAAAAAAACAAGAATGTAATGTGTTATATTGTAGTATCAATAAATGGCAGAAACAGTTTTCCAAGAATTGAAAGCACTTACTGAGTATCAATTACATTGTAGATTATTTTTAATCTATGTGCAGAATTGCAAGCCTGGGAATTTTGTTCAATACAGTGAGGCTAAATAGACAGGAAAGGTTGAAAATTACTGTACTAGGAGGTGGAGGTACAAAGAGGAATAAGACACAGAACCTGTCTTCTAGAAATTTCTAATCCTAGATGAGGGAGATGAAGAAACGAAGGTTTATTGGCTACGAACTATATAATGGGCATTTTTAATCTCATTAAGTCTTAGTAAATCCAGGTAACAAGCGCATATGAAGAATGTATTTGGCAACAAAGTAAGAACTTCTAATGTGGTGCTATGTATGCCAAAAGTGTTATGGTATAATCTTTGTGTGAGTGTTGTACCTTCAGGCTTTAAAACTCTTAAGGGATCCACATTTGCCTGCTACAGGAAGGAGGATGTGGAGAGTTATGCAATCATTCACTGTAATATAAGATGCCCCATCGTGCACAGGAAAGAGTCCTGGGTTTGAAGTCAGACCAGGGTAACCTTACTAGCTGTATGACCTCAGAAACGTCATTCAAAATGACCTTCACTTTCCTTTTATATAAAATGAGGCTAATAGTGCCTCTAGCGTCTTTCAGAATTATTTTAACAATTGTGAAATATCAAAAATAAAAATATTTAAATCTCTACAAAAGTATCTATAAAGAACTACATAAAATAATATTAAAATAATGTACTAAAGTCTGTTTCTGCCTATTACAGAGACTCCTACACATCACAGATAGGTTCTAGGGTCAATATAACATTTACATACCAATTACTCCCAAACCCAAAAATCTAGCCAACTTCTTTTCTAAGTTCAAAGTCTTATCTAAATATTTCACAAGAGTCACACTGAAAATGCCATAAACTCACCTCAAAGTCAATCCCTCCTCCTGTTTTCTCTTTCTTAATGAATCACATAACCATCCACCCAAGGTTACAAATTAGAAATTTGGAAGTTGTTCTGCTTCCCTCCCCTGTTTACTCCTAAATTCCATTGATGGAAATACCATTTGTACCTGTCTCTATCATCACTGCCTTAGTTTATTTCTTGCTTTTTACCTCTGTTTATCCTTCCTCTAGTCTCTTACCCTTGTCGTTGCAATTGATAGCTTTCTGAAGTTTAAGTCCAAATATGACGCTCGCCTAAAACTCTTTCATGGCTTGCCGTGGTTCTCAGTACAACCCCAATCCCTTTTGCAAAGCTCACTAAGCCCGTCATGATGGTCTCTGTACTCCTCCAAGGGTCTCATTTACTTATCTCTCCCTCTGCTCCAAAACCCAGACACGCTGATCTGCAGTTCCCTGAATGTATCGTCTCTCCATGTGAATGTACTGTTAATCCTGTTCCTGGAATAATGTTCCTATCTAGCTTACTCTTACAGGTCTTTAAGGTTCAGTTTAAATACCACCTCTTCCAGCAAACCACTGCACACCACTCCGGTACACACACACATACACACACATACACATACACATACACATACACATACACATACACATACACATACACATACACATACACATGTAGTCCTGGCATCTCCATAGCCATAGTCTCCATAACATTTCTCGTATTGCAATTTTTGTTTCTTCTCTGTTTTTCTCACCAGATGGCTCCTTGAGGGCAAGTACTGAGACTTTCATTGTTTTCTCTCCAACAACTTATTATGTGCCTGGCATAAAAATGGGTAACCCTGACCAGATGTTAAGCATTGAAGGGACCCATCCAAAGAGAATCTTCTTTTGGACCCCTGCTCAGATAGACAAAGGGTCTCTATAACTAGGCATGAACTTAAGAATGGCCAGCAGATGGATACAAAGAGTTCAACGGTTTAATCATAGGACCTCTCTTATACCTATGACATTTTAAAGGAAAGCATCTGGTTATCCTTTAGGTTCACATCTGAAAAGCAGCCACAGCAAGCAGGGGAAGGTCTTTGATATTAGACTAACAATCAAAAGAGAAGTTAATGGGAGAGTTTGTTCTCATGGCCTTGAGCACAGCTAGCCCTTCAAGTAGAAGTAGGTGAAAAGTCCAAAGGAGTCAGAAGGGCCAAAGAGAGATCCAACCCTTGTAGGATCGGGCTCTTAATCCCTTAACTTAGCACAGGGGAAAAAATCCTCACAGCTCTGCAAGCTAACAAAATACTCTTGCTCTTGAGGGTAACACAATACTCTTTCCCTTATGCTGGGGGAGAGAAAGAGGAAGAGAAGCATTGAACATTTCCTTAGAAATCTACTCCTTGCTTAACAAATTATGGAAACCTACTTCCTCAAAAATAATTCCAGGCTTCATTAAAATCATGATGAAAAGAGTACTGATGTCTTGATACACACAGGCACTACATAGAAATCCCAGGAGATGTGCTCTGTCCACATTAGATCTTGCTGTCTAAGGAGCCATCCCTACCCCACAAGTTGTTCTCTGCCCACCCTTTGATGGAGAGACATACAGACAATCTACCACTCATGAGTATCACGGTATCCAACACAGCACAAACATTATTCAGAAAGCCAATGCCCATTCTCCCATCTATGTTAGCAGAACGAATAGATAGGTTGTTTAGGTGGAGCAAGAAATAGGCAGTAAGGGATATTTGCTCAATTTTTTTTCTGCACTGTATTTTTCTTTTTTTTTCCTGCTCCATTAACTATATTTCAGGCAGGTGGTGGAATGAAGATGCATACCAATTCACAGGTTGTGCAAACCCTGCCATTCTCCTGGTTGCCAAAGATGGAAATCATAACCTGGGTCTGCTGTCAATATTTTAGTAAATTCTTAACAGACTGAAATGTATAGTTGTGTCAGTGTTTCTTGTTCTGGGCTTCATCCACATTCGTCTTAATGAGATGGCTCCAGGGAAAGAACGAAAAACCAAAGAAGGTAAAGATGTTGTTATTATTTGTTGAGAATAATCATTTAGAAAACATTTTCATTTACAGAAATTTGGTTGGGAAATATGCAAAATAGCTCCAATTATATTATGTAATTAAGAAAGGACTCTAGACTGAAGAGAATATGAGAATCCCGGTGATTTGAGTTTCTTTCATTTTGTATATTATATATAAAAATGTGTATAATGAGCATATATTTATAATTGCTAAATTTAGCAAATAAAAATAGCAGATGTCCAGTCAAATTTAAATATCAGATAAACAATGAATATTCTTTAGTGTATGTCCCAAAGATTGCATGGGACATACATATACCAAAAAATTATTCATTGCTTATCTGAAATTCAAATTTAGCTAGTCACCCTCCTTTTTATCTGGCAATCCTACATGTAATTAGTGGTAGTAGTTAAAAAGAAAGAAATAACATACAGAGAACATAGAAAATTCTAACAGCAGTTCTTTCCACATGATGGGATTTCTGCTTTTATTTTCATTAAACTTTCCAGAAATTTCCAGATTTCTTGCCATAATTTTTATAATCAGAAATAAAATGCAATGATAGTTTTTTCAAAAAGAATCTGTGTCCAGTCAGGCCAATATTTACATAAGTTGTATTAAAAGACAACCCAGTTATTTAGAAAATAGAATCTAGGTTCCTCTTTTAGATAGTAAGCAGAAGGACTGACCAGGTATAAGAATCTATAATTGTCCAAGCACGAACTGGGGAGCAAGCATTTGATTTAACCCAGGAATTCAAAATGTGAAGAAACTTTTATTCCATTAAGAACAAACATACCAGCCTGGCCAACATGGTAAAACCCCATCTCTATCAAAAAATATAAAAATTAGCTGGGAGTAGTGGCACGCACCTGTAGTCACAGCTAATTGGGAGGCTAAGGTGGGACAATCACTTGAACCTGGGAGGCAGAGGTTGTAGTGAGCCGAGATCATGCCACTCTACTCCAGCCTGGGTGACAGGAGACCCTGTCTCAAAAAAAGAAAAGAAAAAACACAAGCTGGGCACAGGCAGGGGCTCACACCTGTAATCCCAACACTTTGGGAGGCCAAGGCAGAAGGATTGCGTAAGCCCAGGATTGCTTGATGCCAACCTAGGCAACATAGCAAACCCCCATCTCTATAAAAAAAAAATACAGAAATTAGCCAGGCATAGTGGTGCATGCCTGCAGACCTGGCTACTCGGGAGGCTGAGGTGGGAGGCTCGCTTGAGCCCAGGAGGTCAAAGCTGCAGTGAACCATTATCACACCACAGCATTCCAGCCCAGGTGACAGAGGAAGACCCTGTCTCTCAAAAGAATAAAAAAGGAAAGAAAGAAAAAATATGTCTATCCATCATGGAGCATTCCTGTAAATGAAAGTCCTGGAGCATGATGCACAGGGGAACAGGAAATATCATTCAAAAGTGAAAAGGAGAATAGTAAGGTTTTGAGTTTTTTAATAATCAAAGCATACAAATTAGAAAAGTATGCATTCAAATTTCCTAATACATGATCCATCAATGCTTGTGTTTGAACTTGCATTGAACTCATACCTTTTCTTTAAATTCAGTCAGTGTCCTATGTAAGTGGCCAGTTAAAAAACAAAACAAAACAAACCTCATGTCTATAGGCAATGATCTTCCAACTTCAACATTACAGACCAGGAAACTATTGAGTCTTTGCAGGCAAGCTTTTCAGAATCATGAAAATTTGAGTAAAATTGCTTTATTGTTAGTAATAAAAACCTCAAGTTATTTTTTCCATGACTTAAGAAATACCATCAAATAACTTTCATTAATATTCCACTTAAGTCAAAATCAGACACCAAATTTGTTTTGATTTATATTCATTTTTAAATTATTTTCACTCCATGGAATGATTTGTTGAAATTTGATGGTCTCTGTGATTTTATAAATCACCCCAGGAAATGGTTCCTCACAAATTTGTTGGGATTCTTAATAAGTTTACATGATTAATGATGATTAAAGGTTATTAAGAACTTAACATGATAAATATTAAATATCCATTCTGGTAATTACTGGTTCTTATTCAGAGTCATTTTTGCAACGAGAGATGCTGTGAATGGTCTCTGGAGGGAAACAAAAATGTCAAACACAGCCCTGCTTTTTAATAATAGCCTTGAGCTTCAATTTCTAATTTTCATTGAACAGTTTTCTAAAGCCACCTCAATCCGCCCTGTAGGAGGATATTTATGAAGAAGAGCTTAGTAATGACAGGCAAGCCGTATCACCACTAGATAGTAGTGATTGGGCCGAGCCCTGACAACCTCACCTCCTGAGTCTTCTTTTCTGATCAACCCCATTTCCACCACTTAGAGGTGTGTGAATCAGGAAGACTATTTTAACCTCTTTGTGGCTCAACTTCCTTGTCTTTAAAATAGGGATTTTCCAAACTTGCAGATTTATTATGAAGGTCAAACTAAACATTGCACAGAAAATGCATAGTGCACTTAAAAAAAAAAAAAAAAAAAGAGCACTGAATAACTAGAAACTGCTCGTTCTATTTGCCCTCCTCCCAAGAGGATATCTTGGGAAAGAAAATATGAGTCCTGCTTTGCCTGTGATTCTCAGAGGCTCTATACTTCACAGTCCATTTTCCAGGGCCTGAAGTCACCTCTTCTTTGGACACCAAGAGAGACATATACTTTATGAAATTACCAAGCAGGACTAGGTCCACATGCGTCAAGATCATGATAACAGGAGATTTTACCAGATGATTTCTCCCTTTGGGAATCTCTAGAATTTTTAACCTGTCCATAATTCCCTTTATTGCTACATGCCACCACTTCAGGGCAATGCCCCTTGAAGGTGTCAAGCCACCTGACCGGAGCCTGGGGCATGGCTCTCTGTTCTGGTAAACAGAGCCTGCAAGTATCTCTGGATTTTGGAGGATGGAGAAAGGGAAGAGCTTTTTACCAGAAGCAGCTGGTAGAACTGGTGTTTCATCCTGTGCCATTTAACACATGGAGCCAGGGGTGGGCCTGCACAGTCATGCACGAGGCTCGGCTGTCACCTGGTTAGATGCTGTCTCTGATGTCACTGCTGGAAAACTCTGCTCTTCCATATCTAAATCCACACATAAGTGGGATGAAGCTGTTGGAATGGAACAATATGTGATGATACTAGTTTGTGGAGTAGCTTCCTCTCCCTGTATTTTCCCCTTTCCTCTCCCCACTTTCAAACCAGTAGTAGGTTCTGGTCTTGTGGTCTTAGGATAGCAGGTGGGGCTCTGAGTGTGTTTTGGAGGATGGAGGAAGGGAAGAGCTTGTATCAGAAACAGCCTGCAAGTATCTCTGGATTTTGCATTCTAAAAGTCTAAACTTTTAAGAAAACATACAGGGGTTTTGAAGAAAGTGAAAGGAAGAGGGTATAAAGCCTGAGAGAAACAAAGGATCCCCTTTCTGATTTCTCCAAATTGGAAACAGAAAGCTCAGGCAGAAGAGGAGAAAGAGTGAGCAAAGCCTGTGGTGCCTATACAGGAATTAGTTCTCCATTGCTGTATAACAAATCACCACAAACATAGCAACTTAAAATACCGTTTCTTAGCTCTCAGTACTATAGATGCAGCATGCTCTATAGCTCTCTG
Organism: Mandrillus leucophaeus; assembly: GCF_000951045.1. Lineage (NCBI taxonomy): Eukaryota > Metazoa > Chordata > Mammalia > Primates > Cercopithecidae > Mandrillus > Mandrillus leucophaeus. Next base: position 938,169 of record NW_012107631.1, read on the forward strand.
GTCCACAGTTCTATGGGCCCAGCTCTGTAAGTACAGCACAGTGTGGCTGGGTTCTCTGTGCAAAGTATCACAAGGCTGAAATCAAGGTGTTAGCCAGGCTGAGTTCTTGTGTGGAGACACTGGGGAGAAATCAGCTTCGAATATTTTCAGGTTGGCTGAACTCAGTTTCTTGAGGTTGTGGGTCTAAGGTCCATATTTCCTTGCTTGCTGTCAGGAAGGGCTTCTCTCAGCTCCAGGAGGCCAGCTGAATTCCTTGCCATATGGCCCATTCCATCTTCAAGCCAGCAATGATATATCGAATCCTTTTCATGTTTTGAATCTTTGACTTGCTCTTCTGCAACCAATAGGAAAAAACACTCGACTTTTAAAGGGCTTATGTAATTAGGCCAGTTCATCTGAATAATCTCCCTAATTTAAGGTCTTCTGATTTGGGGACTTCAATTACATCTGCAAAATTCCTTTACAGCAGTACTTAGGTTATTGCTTGTTGAATAATTAGGAGAAAAGTAGGTGGACCCCTGGCAACAGGGATCTTGAAGGCCATCACAGAATTCTGTCTACTACAGTACCAGGGCAAGGAACTGAGCCCTGCTTCTTGGCAGCACCATCGGGGTTATGGAGGCAATGGCTGGGTGATGTACCCAAGAACAAAGGATCTTAAGGAGTCAAGCGAAGATTCCCACATGGCCCCAGTTTGCAAGAAACTAGCATGCCAATGTCAAAGCCCCAAGTACTGAAGTGGAACTGAGCAATAAACATCTGAGCATTGACCAATGGGGACATCTGAGCAGTAACCAGCAGTAATCACACTCCTGAAACATCATACTATGTGAAAGCTTAGAAATGCAGTCAGAAATTGAGTTATGGAAATTAATGACAGTGATATTTCTTGCACATCCCATAAGACAGTAGTGGGAGACCTTTGTATTACCATTACCAACTATAGTACCTCGTATATTTCTTTATTATTGAATGAATGAGTGAATGAATGAATGAATGAAATAACAAAGAAATGAAGCTAGTAATCACTAGTTGGCAAAAGTTCACAAAAGCCACCAGCTTCTTAAATCTATCTTTCAGGTAAAAGAAAAAAACATGCATTAAGGCTGTTCTCAATAAGTGTGTTCAACAAAAAGTCATTTTAAAACTTTTTAAACAAGATAGTTGGGAAAATGCTAGATTCACAGTGGTAAAAACTTCTTTTCTGCAGGATTTTTAACATCCTTTAAGACGCCAATGTACATTATTTCCTTTGAGTGGTATAACATATGCAACTTTTCCAAAATTTACTTGACACAAAGAATCCCTTTTTTCGAGGAATGTGCCTGTAATCCCGTTTCTCTAAGAAAGTACCTGTAAGGATGCATGAGTTGGGTAATGCTGCAGTAACAAAATCACACACACACACACACACACACACACACACACAAATCTCAGTAGTTTCTAACAACAATGCTTTATTTCTTGTTCACTTTACATGGCAACTGTTAGTTGACTGAAGCTCTATTCAGCATTTTCTTCACTCTTGGATCAAGCTTAAACAACCAAGTTTCTCATCTGGTTATTGCCAGTCTCATGGAGGAGGAAACAGAAAATGCTAGAACCATGTGATGGTTTAAGGCTTTTGCTGGAAGTAGCAACTAGCACCTTGTATGCCATTTCATTGACTGAAGCAAGTCATGTGGATCAAGCAAATCATGAAGATATATAACCCGCCACAGGGAGCATTCAGCACAACTGGTTCTAGAAACACACTTTGAGAAACCCCATACTAGGGACACAGAAGATGAAAATCTCTCTGGGTCTAGGGCACCCTGCGTTTCCCATGGTAGAAGAAGGAACCAGAACCACAGGGCAGTGCAAAATTATACCACAAACAAATCTTGAATTCTATCCCAAATCTGTTACACTTATAATTTAGACTTTTCTTTCAATTTGGGAAAAACAGTAAATAAAATAAGGATTGTAGAATTGTCCAAAATTTCACTTCTCTAGCTTAATGTGCCTAAATATTTTTAAAAGAAGAGAAACATTAAATCTTCCATTATCTTCTGCCTGAAAATTCTGATTGTCAGACTTACTCAAGAGAAAATAGAAATCTGCCTGCATCTGGAAGAAGAGAACACTGTTGGTTTGGTTTTCTTCTTTATGCTATTTTGGGGATTGAGCTCCATGCATTGTAAGTGAACGTAGATCACCAATGCCCTGCCCTCTTCACAGCACTTGGCTCATCTTTTCTGACAGGGCTATGTACACGTCCCCACTTGGCCCTGCCAATATGCCACTGCAGATAGATCTGAATGACTTGATGAAAAGCAAACCATTTTGTCCAAATAACTACTTGACTATGGGCTATATCTGAACCAATAACAAAGCTGGTCAAAGGCTTCAAAATCCCAATGATAGAACATGGCATTCAGTTATTGAAAAAAAAGAAGATTCAAGTGAAAAGGCACAAATCCAAGGTTAATGACTGAGACTTTCTTTTCTTTTCCCTCTTCTTGCCCTTGGCTTTTTCACTACTATGTACCAGGCAGGGGACAAAGGTAGCTTGTCCCAATTAAGAAAAATAAAAATAGTAGGTATGTTCATTACTAATTGGCTAATTACTGATCCTAAACTTAACTCTCCTGACTAAAAGTTCAAAGCACATTAAATTTTTTACTAACAATCCCTAGAACAACTCCATCCCAACAAATACATATCAAACATTTCAGGAATAAGGATCACTCATCAGGTTCCTCTTCTTTAACGAATATCTTTATACTCGTAACTTAAGACTGCTGACCCATTCCGTGCAATAAGAAAAAGACTTTCAAAATCAGTTTTAAAAACATCACAGTTATTTGGACTCTATCTTATCTCTCACTCCCCCACCATTAAAAGTCCCTTCATTAGAGCTGGGTGTGGTGGCTCACGCCTGTAATCCCAGCACTTTGGGAGGCTGAGGTGGGCAGATTACTTGAGGCCAGGAGTTTGAGATCAGCCTGGCCATGTAGTAGAGTCATGGTGAAATCCTGATTCTACTAAAAATACAAAAAAGTTTATCTGGGTGTGGTGACACACGCCTGTAATCCCAGCTACTAGGGAGGCTGTGGCATGAGAATCACTTGAACCCAGGGTGCAAAGGTTGCATTGAACTGAGATTGTGCCACTGCACTCCAGCCTGGGTGACAGAGCAATGCTCTGTTTCAAAAAAAAGAAAGTCCCTTCATTAAAAGTTACATTACACTGTACACACACACACACATACACACACACATACAGTGTTTGGTTTCTTTATGATACTTTGAGGATTGAGCTCCATGTGTTGTATATATATGTGTGTGTGTGTGTATATATGTTGATACATGTGTGTGTATATATGTGTGTGTATACATGTATGTATACATGTATATATGTGTATGTGTGTATACATATACACATACATATTTAATATATATAGACACTTGCTGTTATATAACTTAAAACTCACATAAATTTGAACTTAAAATTATATGTCATAGAATTTAACATAACACGTTTTATGTATATATATAATTTCATATAATAGCTACACGTTGATAGCTAGAGACTATGATTGAAATCTTCTATTTAAATAAAGCATCTTTAAGGTAGCTTTAACTGGTGCCCTTTAAAGAGCCAGGGACTGGCCCAGTGATTGTGTTTTATGAATGTCTTATTTTATTCTCTCCTGGGCCACATGTTTTAAACAACACAACTAATAAGTCTTGCATTTTCATCTCTGCCAAAAAGGTTATTTGATTCATGAACAATGGGTTTGACCTAGATTTGACTTTACCTGAATGAAACTAGTCCTTGTTCTGAGCCATGTGTCATCAGGATTTAAAACCAATTCTTCAGGTAGATATGATGGATTCGCTGGCTCTTCAGAAATGCATGGCTAGAGAGGCGGGATACAAAAGAAGTATTTCAAGTCCCTTAAGTAGCTTTGTGCAACACAAGTTATTTCATACTGCCTAAAATAAGCACAAACCCAGCAGTGTTCACAAAACCATAACTCACACTCTTTCCTCCTCTAGATGGTCTTCATAGTAGTCTAATTAAATTATTTTGTTAGCTAAAACCTATCATTGCAATATAATGAAAACTTCCTACTAACTTACAACTTAGAAGTCACAGTCAATCATCTTGAAACATCATGCAGTTTCACCACTTGATATTTATTATGAAACTGTCCAGAAAAATGGAATATGATATTTTAGTATTTATCTAGGCTATTAAGAAGATACATTTTAGTTATAGCTTTGAATAAGTGTTATAAATTATTTTTCTGACTTTTAACAAAATTCTTCCAACCAAAGAACTGGAGGAAATGTAAAGAAAGAAGAAAAGGCTAAGTCTGTGTTAACAAAGACCTCAGTCGTGGCTGTGCGCGGTGGCTCAGGCCTGTAATCCCAGCACTTTGGGAGGCCAAGGCGGGTGGATCACGAGGTCAGGAGACTGATACTGGCTAGCACGGTGAAATCCCTTCTCTACTAAAAAAAAAAATACAAAAATTAGCCGGGCGAGGTGGCGGGCCCCTGTAGTCCCAGCTACTCGGGAGGCTGAGGCGGGAGAATGGCGTGGACCCAGGAGGCGGAGCTTGCAGTGAGCTGAGATCGCGCCACTGCTCTCCAGCCTGGGCGACAGAGCAAGACTCCGTCTCAAAAAACAAACAAACAAAGACCGCAGTCGTAAGCAAACTTGCTGAGACAAATAGGAATTTCATGTAAGAAAGAAAATAACTGGGTAGTGGTCTATCTATATTGTTAATCTTTTTTAAAAAAACCAGCTCCTGGATTCATTGATTTTTTTTTTTTCTGAAGGGTTTTTTGTGTCTCTTTCTTCTTCAGTTCTGCTCTGATCTTAGTTATTTCTTGTCTTCTGCTAGCTTTTGAATTTGTTCTTGCTTCTCTAGTTCTTTTGATTGTGGTGTTAGGGTGTCAATTTCAGATCTTTCCCGCTTTCCCATGTGGGCATTTAGAGCTGTAAATTTCCCTCTTAACACTCCTTTAGCTGTGTCCCAAAGATTCTAGTATGTTGACTTGGAACCAACCCAAATGCCCATCAATGATAGACTGGATAGAGAAAATGTGGCACATAGACACCATGGAATACTATGCAGCCATAAAAAAGAATGAGTTCATCCCCTTTTACCTTTACAAGGACATCACTTTTGCAATTGTTTCTTCTTTCCAGCATCCTCTACTCACTTTTTTTCCTCTGGATCACTCCACTGGCACATGGACATATTCCTGTTGTCCACTCTCAAAAAACACATAGCAATAGCAATGAAAGCAAACTCCCTTAGATCCCACACTGGCACATGGACATATTCCTGTTGTCCACTCTCAAAAAACACATAGCAATAGCAATGAAAGCAAACTCCCTTAGATCCCACAGAACCCTCGATACCTGACATACTGCCCTGCTCCTCTTCACAGAAAAACTTCTCGAACTTGTATCCATCCATTCACAGTCTTCACTTCCTAACTCCCTTTAACCTTCAGTCCACTCCTATCAGTCTTTCATCTTACACACCACTGACTGCTTTGTCCAGGGTCACCATAGTACGTTGCACTTCCAAGGGTCTATCTGCCACCATTTTATATAAACTCTCAGTAGCTCTCAAACAGGTGACCATTCCTTTCTTCTTGAAGCACTTTCCTTAGGGAATCAATGAGTCCATAATTTCCTTACTCTCCATCTATGTCTCTGCCATTTATTTTCTTTCTTTATGTGCTACTCATCCTTGGCCCAATCTCTAAGATTAGAAGGGCTCAAGATTCAATCTTCCTACTATATGTTTTCTCCTTGGGTTAACTCATCAAATCTCATGGCTTTTAATGCTATTTATGTTCCAGTGACTAAGGAGTCATCAAGTAGGACTCTCATACTGCAAATAACCAAAAATCAAACTCTGTCCTAAATAATAAAGGTTTTTTTTGGCTCACATAACTGAAAATTCCTCAAGCAAGATAATCCTGAAGGCCCAATGGTGTCATCCGAGGATCAATTTTTTTTTTTTTTTTGGCTCTCTGTCCTGCCTTTTATTTTATTAGTTTCATCTTCATAGCAATGTCCCTTATGTTGACAAAGTGGCTGCAACAGTTCCAGGCTTCACATCCACAAATCATATCATCTGTAATGAGAGGGATATTTGATTTATGGTAGATTTTTCAGCATTCTCCGAAGGAAATAAAATATTATTTTTTAGAAGATCCCAGAAAATGAGATTCTACATGTCCTATTTGCCCAAATGTTTTACAGACCTACTCCTAATCCAGTTTCTTTGGAAAGATTAGTGCCATGTGCAGAATGACTTAAACCTAGTTTACTTTAAACAATAAATGTAATGTGGGCCGGGTACGGTGGCTCATACCAGTAGTTCCAACACTTTGGGAGGTCAAAGCAGGCAGATCACTTGAGGCCAAGAGTTTGAGACCAGCCTGGCCAACATAGTGAAACCCCATCTTTACTAAAAATACAGAAAAAAAAAAAAATAGGCTGGGCATGGTGGCACATGCCTGTTATCCTAGCTACTCAGGAGGCTGAGAATTGCTTGAACCTGGGAGGCAAAGGTTGCAGTGAGTCGAGATCACGCCACTGCACTCCAGCCTGGGCGACAGAGTGAGACTCTGTCTCAAAAATAAATAACCATAATGTGGAAGCAGAAGGAGTATTCACAATCAATATCTACACCAGACTCCAGGTGAGGAGTCAATTCCCTCCAAATAATATGGGTGTCACACAATAGTGGTAGGAAAAAGGGGATGGTGGGGAGGTAACCACTATAACCATACATAATATTCCAAAATGATGCTTTATTTTTTTCTCTCCTCTGAGCTCCAGACTTAAGTATCCAACTATTAATAGTCAAGTGCCATATAATGACATTTCAGTCTACAACACACTGCATATTCAATGGTGGTACCATAACATTATAATACTATATTTTTACTGTACCTTCTCTATGTTTAGACATGTTTAGATACACAAATACTTAGCACTGTGTCACAATTGCCTACAGTATTCAGCACAGTAACATGCTGTACAGGTGTGTAGACTAGACTATGCCATACAGCCTAGATGTTTAGTAGGCTATACCAACTATTTTTGTGTAAGTACACTCTATGATGTTCACACCATTAGAAAAATCACCTAATGATACTTTTCTCAGAATATATTCTCATGAAGTGATGCATGACTATATTTAACATCTCCATGTGACATGACCAAGCTAACCCTCTCTTGCTACCATATGCCCTCACTGAATCTGGTTTCTCCTCTAATATTCCCTTATCAGTAATTGGCATCACTATATATTACTTTGCTAAGACCAAAATTTGGAGATTACCTTTGACTTTTTGCTTTTCCTTACCCAGTAATCTAATCCGTCAGTGAGTTCTATTGGTTCCATCTTCCAATTACATTCTAAAGCTATTCATTTCTCTGTCTGCCTCCATTATCACCCTTACGTCCAAGCCATCATTATCTCTTGCCTAAACTACTGCAATCACCAACTGTCATCCTGATTTCTTTTTTGCCTTACTATAATTCATTCTTTACACAACCTCTAGAGTGATCTTTTAAAAATATCAGATCATGTCATTGACCTGCCTAACTCCCTTCATTGGCTTCCTAGCTCCTTTAGATTAAAAAAAAAAAAAAAAAAAAAAAAACCTCAACTTTAGATGTTAGATGGAGGCCCACCAACATCTGGCTTATGTCCACTTCTCCATTATTATCTCATTTCACTTCCCCTTTATTCTCTACATTTCAGACATACAGATTTTATTTTTTTAACCACATCCTATACATGGGCAGCTTGGACCTATTTTCACTGTTGAATGTTTATAGGCCCCAACAGCCCATTCTGTGGCCATAATTTCTTATCCCTGTAGTCCCTTCACTGGATCACTTGTTCATTATGTTCTCCAGGCCCTTGACTACATGATTCAAAAGTATATCAGTTCTTCCACCCATACTTCCTTCCCATCCACCCTAGACAACATGGAGAAAATTATGCAATTATACAAATTAGTGCCATTGTCTCATGTGATCTTTGGACTTGTCTATGCCCAACATACTGTTTGACAATCTTGGCTGGGCACGGTGGCTCACACCTGTAATCCCAGCACGTTGGGAGACTGAGGCGGGTGGATCGCTTGAGCTCAGGAATTTAAGGCCAGCCTGGGCAACATGGCAAAACCTCATCTCTATAAAAAATATAAAAAATTGGCCAGGCATAGTGGAGCATGCCTGTGGTCCCAGCTACTCAGGAGGCTGAGGTGGAAGGATCACTGGAGCCCAGGAAGTTATGGCTGCAGTGAGCTGTGATCATGCCACTGCATTCCAGCCTGGGTGACAAAGCGAGACCCTGTCACAAACAAACAACAACCTTACTGCATGTCTCCAGACAGATCCCCTCCCATTGCCTTCATCATTGTCACCAATCCTCAATGTCATCTCCTCTCTCATCATTTAGCTTCTTAAACCACAGGAAAAAAAAAAAAAAAAGAATGCTCTCTCAGTCTACTGCCCATCTAGCACAAAATAAGGTGCTTGTCCGTCCATTTTTAATTTTTTCCACAATATCTCACAAAGAGAAGCCTTTTAGTTTGGATAAGTTCTGCTGTAAGTACCACAATACTAAAATGAATGTGGTTTAAATAGCAAGAATATATAAACTCATAGAACAAGAAGCACGAAGTCTAAAGGTCAATGCAGTAACTGATGGCATCAAGGTCCCAACTTCTTCCCATCATTCCACTCTGCAGTCCTCACCATGTTAGCCTTCATCCCAAGGCGTCACTTCCTCATTCAATGTAGTTCAAAGGCAGAAAGACTGGTAGTAGGATCTCTTCTTGTATCTCTTATCAAAGGGAACACCCACCCCCCTCCAGGAGAAACCATGTAGACGACTGTTCCCAGGGTCATGCAGTGTGGACTAGTAAATATTTCATGGTCTGCTCTCCATGAAAATGCAAATAATCCTCAATTATTTATCTCCAGCCAAGACTTATTTTTAGTTCCAGACCTATATATACACTTGTCTTTTATAAATTTACACATTAATGACTTCCAAGCATCTCCAAACTATAATTCGTTATCTTTCCCCCAAGCTACTGCACCTATACTGCCATTGTCCACAACTGATACATCCAGACTAGATTGCTGCGAGTCATATTACATTCTTCCATTGCCTCTACCCTCTCTAATAAAAGCTCAGTATTGTGAGTCTCCTTCCTAAATATCTCCAAATCCTTACTCACTCATTCAAGAACCATCATCCTTTTCTGCACATTCAGTAACCCTGAATGTTCTCTTTGTCTCTAGATCCTCCTACACACCTTTAATCTATCTTCCCCGGGTTTTGTGGAGAGACCTTTCTATTATACACGCTGGCTCAAAATTCTTTACTGGCTCTAATTGTCCAAAGGGTGAAACTGAATTCCTTTAATTTACACGTGGACCTTCATTATCTGAACTCTAACAACATGTTCACTCTCATCTTCTGTCTTTCATCTCTCGTCACTCTAATTTTGCCTTCTCACTATATTAAACTATTTGTACAGAACACATCATTCTCTCTTATGCTTCCACTCCTTTGCACATTGTGTCTCTCTTTCATGTGGACTTTCCTTTCTTATGTAACAAGAAAACTCTTCATCCTTAAAGTCTCAGTAAGCATCTTTGTCAGTGTAAAGTCCTCTCTAAATATCTTAGAGAAAATAGGGGCTTCTATATTGACTGTACTTTGCACATATCTTCATAAAATAAATTTCTCACTGTATTATAATTCTTGATTTTTAAACTCTTCGAGGACAAGAACAGCTTCATCACTATACCCTTTGTGCCCAGAATAGTGTCAGGCATGCAGTTAAGTATTTAAATAAATGTTTATTGAATAACAAAATGAATGAACATATTAATATTGAATTGCTAGAATAATAATTGGTGCTGTTGTAAAGACAACAGAAACTGGTTTAACAAAGCACTGCTATGAGTCTCAGATCAAGGATGCCCATCTCATAAAGATCAAATAACTCTACTTGTCTCATAGCAAGTCAGCCACCAACTTTTTGCCAACAATATAGTAAGATGGGTATAAATGTGTCTACTGTACTGTTAAAAAAATAAACTATTGATAAGTAACATGGTCTATTGATGATGGGCATTATGTGTACAATGAACAGCATATAAAAACATACATTTTGATAATAAAACATATAATAGAGACTTCTAGAAGCTAATTGACTCATTCCCTCTCCTCTAGGTCAAACTTAGGACAGCTACATTAGAATGTGTGTCTTTTATTTTTAATCCTTTATGTTCCCCTGCAACTTTCTAATACAAAATTTTCATATTTTAGGTTTTTGGACTGTGATCCTGAAGGGACTACAGGTTCTCTCTTATTGTATGCTGAGTTTTGTAATAAGGCATCAAGTGTAGAGCAGGTTTAGAAAAAAAAAAAATTATTGATTGAATTTGATCATGTCTTGCTTGAGATGTGGGGGTAAGATTGGTCCAGATGGCTATCACAAATAGGTCTGGAGCTTAAATTTTCCAGTTTCTGTTGCTATGTAATAGTAAATAATGTCACCAAAAAAGTTCACAAATGGGTTTGGGTGAGTTTATGTTTCCGTCATGTAGACTTTTCTCTTTCTCTTTATGTCCTAAAAAGAATTTCAGGACAAGTTTTCTAACTGTAATCCGAGTCTTTTGTGCATAAACATTTATAATAACACAAAAAGATAATTGCCTATAAGGTAAAGAATAGACTTTTTATATAATTTTTCTCACAAAGTACACATCAAAAATTATATAGTTATTAAATTCAGCCCTAACTAAAAGGGAAAAAAAAGTGTGTTAAAATTATTTGGAACTCAGAAAGAATGGAAGATGTATGTATTGATGGAATGAATAAAGAACAAGCACTGAATCCTGGGCATTTTTGTGGAAGCTATGTCAATTTTGTAAAGCTGCATCAATTTATTTTTCTTCTTTAGACTTCACATTTTTGACTTTTTTCTTTAAAATGCCTTTAGGAATCCTTTGAAATATTTTGAATTTCTCAGAAATAGGATAATTTAACAGTCAATGTTGTTCAAAAAATTCTCGACTCCTAATCTACTTGGTAAAAAGTGAATAGCATGACTGGTTACCATTTTGACTTACTTTACCGGAGGCAGGACTGTCTTAGAAAATAGTCTCCATGCCTATTAGAGCTGAAGTTAAAATTAAATAGATCAAATGTGCTTTTATCAAGAGAGTTTTTAAAATTGCAGATACTTTGAAATAAAATCTTAACAAAATTTCATTACAATCTAGTACTCCAAAGAAATATATATATATATAAAATTTGACTCATCTTGTCTCTACCCTGAATTTCCTTGAGATTGAGAAGGAATTATTCAATTTTCTCTTCTTTCTGGCAGAACTATCCCAGATGAATAGCTTACAATGGCAAAGGGACCTACCGTAAGATTTGCACTCTGAGATTCCCTTGTTAAGGGTAGGAGACGGACTCATGGGAAGATTTTGGGATAGGAAGGGATGGGAAAGGAAAAAGGGAAGGAGAAAAAGAGGGCATTCCTCTAGAAGCTCACAAAAATACAGACATAACCTCATAAACCCTACCACAATACATGGGAAAAAAGTTGTGCCTTCCCCAAAGTTACACAATGTCCTCTTGTGTCTTCTTTTTCCCCGGTCAAGGTGAGATTTCGCATACATAATACTGTTCATTGGTGACTCTTCAAGGATGTAGAGTTGGAAAAGAAGAGGGTATTAGACATTGTAATGTACCTGAGCCCCCAGACTTCATAGCCCCACATTCTGATGGTAGTTTTCTGTTTTTGTTCAAAGAAAAGAGAATTAAGATTATGCCATTAAAACACTATTGGTTTAACCTTCTATGATAGGTAGACACATGGTAGCAATGGAGATAGAGAGAAAGGCATGTCTTTGGGATATATTTTTGAAGTGAACCAACTTATGTTATTGTTGAAGGAAAAGCAAATAAAAACAGAACCAAGAATTACCCTGAGGTTTTGATAGGGTGGATGCTATTGTCTGAGATAGAGAAAAATGATCAAGAAATAGGTTTAGGGGTGAGGAATATAAATTAAGAGCTTTGGTTTGGCCATATTAAGTTTGCAATGTCTTTAGTAGTCCCAGTAAATGCAGACTTGGAAGGCTCCAGTGCTGTATTTAGGCTGATGTATTCTCCTCAGTTGAATGACACCAGCATCCACTCTGTCTCCCAGGAGAAAAGCCTAAATGGCAGCCCAGACCAGCCTTCCCCTTCCTGCCAGCCATTCACCTAGAATCAATTCAAGCTGTCTACATCTCATCATCCTGTTATTACATCTAAATTCTCATACCCAACTGACTTCTTCAATCCAATTCCTATAGCATTGTCCCTTTCAATCATTAGGACCAAAAACGTGTAGTTGTATAACTGCTACTTGGATGGTATCCATCACAGCACAGGACACAACCCAACAGATGATAAAGATTTGATGATCTGCTGGGCATGGTGGCTCACATCTGTAATCCCAACACTTTGGGAAGCCGAGGTGGAAGGACTGCTCAAGCCCAGCAGTTTAAGATACGCCTGGGCAATATAATGAGAACTCTTCTCTACAAAAAAATGTAAATGAGATGGCCATGGTGGCATATGCCTGTAGTTCCAGCTACTTGGGAAGCTGAGGTAGGAAGATGGCTTGAACCCAAGAGGTCGAGGCTTCAGTAAGCTGTGATCATGTCACTGCGCTCCAGCATGGGTGAGAGTGAGACCCTGTCTCAAAAAAAAAAAAAAAAGATGATCTGAATATGGTAGAATTTTATGTTTCTTTTATTTTTTGTATCCTTCCCACACAACCCTAATGTGGGTACTTCCAACAATACCCACAGGTAATGCTGCCACAGCCCCAGTAGAAGTCTGGTTAACCAGAGCTCCAGTTAAGGCATCAAAACTAGTTCCAAAGTCTAGAAAAATCTCAGCATCACTCAGTTAGCCCAATGTTTCCAGCGCAGGTGTGTCCAGATCAAGTACTTCACCTTTGATGATTCCTTATCTCTTTCATGCGATGAGGCAATAGAAGGAGAGCGGAAAGAGAATAAATGCTATGTATATGTCATTTCATTTCCATGCTCTCAATCATCATCATTCTAATATCATATGTATGGGTGCATTTTCCTGTTCCAATGGCCATCAGAATGGATCTCTAGTTAACACCAATGGTCTACTGTCTATATAATCATTACAGAATGAAAAGACAGGAGTAAGCATAAATGATTAGAAATTGTTCAAATTTCTTCAGAATAGGTTCTTACAATAAGTCTCTACTGGGGCCAGGTGTGGTGGCTCACACCTGTAATCCTGGCACTTAGGGATGCCAAGGAGGGCGAACCACTTAAACACATGTATTCAAGACCAGCCTGGGCAACGTGGTGAAACCTCATCTGTACAAAAAATGCAAAAAGTAGCCAAGCGTGGTGGTGCACACCTGTAGTCCCAGCTACTTGGAAGGCTGAGACACGAGAATTGCTTGAACCGGGGAGATAGAGGTTGCAGTGAGCCAAGATCGCCCCACTGCACTCCAGCCTTTGTGACAGAGTGAGACCCTGTCCCCACAGAAAATAAATAAATAAATAAATACAGTCTCAACTGGTGCTGACAAGTGAAATGAAGACCCAGGACATGGCAGAAAGGAAGACAGAAATTACCCTAGTTAGACAAAGTACATTGAGATGAGGCAAAACCAATCAGAAGCAGCTCATGAAGGTGTGCATCAGGAGATGAAGACACTTATATGAAGCTGGCATGGGCATTCCATGGAGGTCATTAGAGTTCATGGGCAGAAATGTGAATTTCATTCCTGAAGTAACTGAGAAATTGTTAGAGCAAATTTGACCAATTATAATTAATCCTATTGGACCAGCCAGGGTCAGAAACACGCTTCCATTCTCTTTTCCAGACCTCAATTCCATAAGAAGTTAATTTGTATTGCACAACCCAGTCTTCTGGCTTAGATAGAAACATTTCGTTTTTTAGAAATTACCAAAAATATTTATAGCTTGACTAAGCTAATTTAAAACACACAGCAAAAGCATGGCATGCCTTACGTTCTCTGGGCTGCAGCTGTGGGAGTGGCTGCATATCTCTAAGCCCATATGATGGCTCTGTCAAGAGCGCTTTATTAAAAGCAACACGCTCCATTCACCAGGACTGTTGCATGGATTACATAGGACCTCTTTTGTTCATTAGGTAACTGTCTAGCATGGAGATGCAATTGTTTCCTGTCACGTTTTCTTCAGAACCTAAACTTTCGAGGCATTTGGGCCTTGAGCAAGAGCCTGAGCTCATCTCAGGGTGAGGTATTTTGTGTACTGACCCAGCAAAATATTTTACAATCCGTTTCCTAATCCAGGAAAAGCTGAATCTTACCCTTGAATAAACCCAAAATTTGCCCTGAAAAACAAATGTGATTAAACAAAACAATTGGGAAAAGATTTGCTTTGTTCTGCTGAGAAGATTCAACATTTGCCCAATGGCCACAGCCAGCCTAGCCATCAGGAATCATGGCCAAGGTATGCAGGCAGCCAAGCTCATCCCTTCACACCTGACAGACACCAGACATTGCTGCCTCTCCTCCTGGCCCTTTAGGAGAAGCAGAGACTACTATTGGTTTCTTTACTATCAAAGACAAACACCAAAATCTCCTCAAATCTCCAGAAAATGTGAAGTTTATCATTTCTAAGTATACCGGACAAACTCTTTTTTTTCTGATTTAACTAGTAATGTGTCATCTGGAAAAGCTATTTTGTCATAAATTAGAAAGGGCATCAAGAAGAAATAAAAATTATGTTGCTCCAGCATGTACATGGAGAAAAGGTAAGTGGAAGAGCAGAGGGGAGGGGAAGGGAGGCCATTAGAAAAGGCCACCACCACCAGCTAAGGTTTGCGCTGTAAACTTCTTTAAGCAGATGTTGATTTCACGTGCTGCATTTGATACACATGTGTCTCCTGATAAAAGCAAAAGGAATGAAATTTCAAAGTCCAACACTGTCATCACCACAAAGCAATATGCAAATTATGGCCTTAAAATAAGGGTCTGAGAGGCCTGGGTAGTTTCACCCATACAAAGGCAATTTCTTTATCATCCTCTTACTGTTTCACTACACTAATCTCCAGTGAGGCGAGCTTGAGATTCCTACAAAGTGCAATGTTGTGATCCATGACATTTAAGACAAGGAAGGGGCCTCTCCAGAAATGAGCCACTGGGCTGAGCCTGGGCAGAAAATAGACTGCAATGAGTCACACAATGTAAGACGGCACAAAAGATGATTCACCAGGTCTAAAGGAAAATAAATAGAAGTGAATGGCTAGTGTACTCAGGGAAACTCAGTCCCAATGGACAGAGTTTATTGGTCTGCATTACTCTGAGTTCCGTAACGGAGCTGTTGGGATGAGGTGATGGTGCTGGAAATGCTGAAACGGATGGGGGTGAAGAAGCAGCTCCTTTTGGGGCGGTAGCAGTGCAGTAGCCGCTTGTTTCCACTAAGGATCTCTGTGGCAGGGGGATACATCTGTACTGGATGCTCTGAAGTGTATGATATGAAATGATTTATCCAGAAGGCTGCACAGCTGGCATCAGATAAAACATTTGGAACCACTTTAGCTGTGCATTACCTAGAGGCAGCATTCCCTTCCTCCATGCTAAATTTAAACCATTCCTGTCATTTCAGACTCTCTAATGAAATCTGTTTCTCACGGGATGTCTCTGTCTTAGAAATGGCATGTGATCTCCTTGCAAAATGAAAAGGAATTTATAACATATAAATCACCTGTTCTTCCTCTCTCACCCTACACACACACACACATACACACACACACACACACACATATCTTCTGTTAAAAAAAATTCAGAACAGAAGAAATGCATGGAAGTGATAAAGGTGTGATTCTCAGAACAGGGAATGATGGCGGGGGGGCGGTTAGTGCCTGTCAATAGCTCACAAGCAGCGATGCTGACTGCTGAATGACTCACGCAAAAGTCCCAGAGGGATCGGTTCCCTCAGTCGCCCTTTAGGAGAGACAGAAAACGTGATAGCAATGTTCCCACAGAATCACGACTTTATCAGATCCAAGGCTTATGCTGCTGCTCACTATGCTGGAGTGTAAATAAGTCGATGTGCGCTATCGTAGCTAAAAACCTAGTAGAAAACATTCAAAACACTCACCTACATAAATGTACGCAATTCAAGCTCCAAAGGGAAAGTATAAATAGTCTGAGTCTATCCTGTTCTATGCTTGAGTATTAAAGTAAGTTTTAAAACCTTCCAATATTACTTAATGCAATTTAAAAGCTAAATCTATATTGTGATATTACTATCTTTATCTCAACTATAATTCCAAAACCACTTCAAGATTCTAAAAATCAAGTTTAAGCAGAACTCAGGAAGGGCTGCAGTTTGAAGTCTAAACACAAATGCTCTTTACTATTGGTAAATAGGGGCCTTACTTACATTGATTATAAGCCACAGTTACAAGAACACCACATCTTTAACTTTTCCCATATGCCTTGGTTTTGCATGGTGATGATGCTACTGCTTACTATGGTTCTTCACCTCACCTGGAATTAGCCAAAAATTGGATGCTATTTCAAGGGTGCTAGGAAAGATGCCTGGGGCTCGTCCCAATTTGTAACAGCGCAAAAACTGGTTAGTGAGCCTTGTCTGCCTGAGTACCCTCCTTCCTCCGCACAATGTGGCTCAGAAACAGCAGCTAAGTGCAGGCTTCCGTGCCCCTCTCTTAAGGTGAACAGACAGAGAGGACACCAGGAGCCCTTAACAATGATGGTTCAGTGGGAAATTAGAAGAGTTTGGTTGTTTTATGTCCAAAGAAGCAGACCCTCTGAATACTTTCCTAGAGAGTCCAAACCATTCAGGTTACTTGATCTCTTGAGTTTCCAGGGTTCTCTATCCAGGCCTTTGGCCAAAACTGCTGTGGTCACCATGCATTGAGATTACAGTGTTCAAACAGTTAATGTGGCTGAAAGCTTCCACTTGACATTTTACAGGAGGTGACACAAAGCCACTGGGGAAGAAACTGGTTCTTCATAGGAAGTCCTAAAGCCCTACACCATAAATCACTTCAGGTGTCAAAACATCTTCTTGAGCCACATCATCAATGTTTCTGGCTTTCATTAACACAAGTAAAACCACCTGCAGTCCTCACTACCAAAACTAAGAGCTTTAGTCTTCCCGAAGTTCTACCTTGTTTCTTATCCATATTAATTATTGCAGAAACAACTAATCCCTTCACTCGTTTCTTCGTGTCAGGCTTGCCATCTAAAGGATGTTTTCAGAAATATCAAGCAGTTTTTGACCACCTAGTGTATGTCAGTGTATTCTGGCAGAGACAAATTACTGTTTTGCGTTACTTACCATATTATCTTGCAATAAAAGACCTGCAAACTCATCACAAGATCAACTGCAGAGTCATCTACAGAATGTAAACATATCTATAATGACAAAGAAGACATTGTTATATTACCTCATCAAAATATCCTACATTGGTGCTATCCTACACATTTTGCTGCCAATTACAAATATCTTCCTGGTGGTTTTAGCCCAAGTAAAAGTTGCCCCAGTGAAGGTGTGTTAATGAAGTCCACTCCACTCCCTGCCTGGTTACTAACACCTTTACTCAATGCTCAGAACAAAGTCTGATTAATTCTTCACTGACTTTCAGAATGCAAACGGTATCCATATTTTCTCTTCCATTAAAATATGCATTGATTAGCAGAGCCTGGCAATAGCAGAGCCATTCATTCAAATCTCTTTAGAAGCTACTTAAAGATACTTTGTAGGCAAGAGTCATGAAACCAAGATTTCAGGGTCAAATATAAAACAGGCACAGCTCTTAAGTATATTCCTTTTCCAATAAAAAGTATTTTCAGATCTCTTCTATCAAAATAGAAAATAGTTTTGGTTGTTCTGACAGCAGTTTATCATACTGGCTCCCTCCTGAGGTTTCTAGTGCTAGGGTCTGGCCAAGTCTGTGCTTTCTGCACAATGTGTGAAGGGGACTGTTAGCTGTTTATTCCCTATGGCCTGGGCCCAGATCTGTGTCTTCCTTTCCTAGGCTTATTTTCAAATAGAAAATAAAAAATAAGTCCCACTTATGTCAAAGAGGTTCAAAGAGCTTTGTATTAAAGAAAAAACAACTAACTTTGATGGCAACCCACTGAAATAAGGAAAAAGTGTTAACAAGATTCTTATTGGAAGATTGCAATACTAGGCAGGGAAGGCCGCGGTATGCCAACAAGCATACTGCAGTACAATTGAAAAATAATTAGTCCTAATTTCCAGTCTATGTGCCAAAAGCCTGGCTTCCTGCTGAAGCATCACTTCATGCTTTCAGGCAACACACTTATTCAATATGTGAAACTAAATTCAGAATCATCTTCCTGTTAAATTAGTGTATAAAACTTCTGCTAGTTGAAACCCCGGCCTTTAGAGCCTCTATTGTCATTGTTAAAACACAGCTATTGTGAGAGTTGGTACCATGTTCCAATGGATATACTTGTATAAAATAAATGTCAAATTTAAAAGTCATATTATGTTCAGTTGAGCAAGTGCATTCTTCACTGAAAGTATTATTCACAATTGCTTTGGGCTTTGTTATTCCAAGTGTTTAGTTTAGCTAAGAGTATACATTTAAATAGTGTTCCAAACTAAATCACGATTTCAAAGCACTGTGTACTCAGTAGTCAATGAAAACAGGCCTCTCCTCTGTGTGGAAAAATGGACAAATTGATTTTTATCTCTAGAAATCATCTGGCTGCTCTGCATATGTTTACATGACATCCCAATAGATGTTTTGTGTGTGTGTGAGAAGAACTTTCCAGTAACACAGGAATAACACAATTAACTTTTCTTAGGTGAGGTAGATTTACCTTATAGATTTGTTTTGCAAGTAGGGATAAGAAACAGCCTGAGAATAACAGGATGACATCAGGGCAGTTGTGGGGAGCAGAATGAATTGTCTTAACCATTTGTCAGCTCTGGTAGCTATAACAGAACAACACTGCTTCCATTCTCCTCCTGGTCCTGCTTATGAAGTTTCTCCTTCCACTCCCTCCTCTCCAAAGAATATAGTAAGGAGGATGCACATGGTAAGTGTTTAGACACATTTCCTTCTGTGGACATACTTCTTATTGACATTTTTCGAGTGCAGAGAGTATATGCCAAGTACCTGACATTTCTAACATTCACGAGGGAATAGGGGTTTGAGTGGCAGTTCTATGGGGGTATAAAGAGCATAGAGTTGGGCAACTGCAGGACTATGGAGCTAGTTTTGTAGAAAACATTCTTCTCAAGGATGGGGTGGAAAGGAAAGGACTCAAAATAAGACAGTCAGCATTTATTCACTTGACCATTCACAATTACTGAAAACAGTAACTCAACCTACTGGTCTATAGTATCCTGAGGTGCAAGGAGGGACTGAAAATAAAAAATTTTTTAAATTCACCATTTTACTATCTTAGACAGTGAACAAGAGAGCTACTACTTAGGAAAAATTTTAAGCCCAAATGCTTAAATTTATTGGCATAGCTTTTGGGGGGATTACATTGTGATTATTTTAAATGCTCTTCTTTCTCCAAAGAAAAAGCAAAAACAGTGTTTATAAAGCACATTGCCATGCAGTAAAGCTCCTTCCTCAAAGAAATTAGGTGATTTCAGTCACCATATGTGGTTTGAGTCCATCTAAGTATAAACTTAACATTTCTAGTAAATTAGTACCCTTGTTTTGTAAAAAGTACAGCTGCGCAACTTACAATGGGGTTATGTCTTGATAAATATCATAAGTCAAAAATGTATTTAATACACCTAACCTACTGAACATCCTAGCTTAACCTAGCATAACTTAAAGGTGTTCAGAACTTACATTAGCCTACAGTTGGACAAAATCATCTGGTACAGAGTACACTTTACACTGTAGAGTACTGGTTATTTACCCTCGTGATATAATGGCTGACTTGGAGCTGCAACTCACTGCTGCCCAGTCTCACAAGAAAGATCATGGAGCACATGGCTAGCCCCAGAAAAGATCAAACTTCAAAATTTTAACTACGGTTTCGACTGAATGTGTATCACTTTTATACCATCACAAAGTCAACAAATTGTAAATCCATTGACATACAGTCATAAGTCTGGGACAATTTGTGTAGTACTTTGTAGTTTTGTTTTTATTTTTTTGAGACAGGATCTCACTCTGTCATCCAGGTTGGAGTACAGTGACACAATCGTGGCTCACTATAGGCTTGACCTCCCCAGGCTAAGGTGATCCTCCCTCCTCAGCCTCCCAAGCAGCTGGCACATAGTCATTTCTAAATTGAAAACATGTGTAAAAGATGCAATGGTTAAAACAAAAATTAAAAAAAAAAGACATAAAACTTAGGATTCCTTGGGGAAAGGGAAGTGCCTATTTTCTCATTGTGCTTTGACCCTTGCTTGGTTTCCACTGTGGGCATTCACTAGCCCTTTACCATGACATCTTCTGTGGGCTCAGGTCTGTCCTAATTTCAGAGATCTTTCAAGAGTCTGTACGTTTCATCTGCCTCTGAAGCCCACAATATAGGATTTGGTAAGAAGTTCCACTGACCAACACAGGATTCACTAGTTCAGATTATCCCTGCTCAGGTTACTTGCTGCAAAAACTCCTTGGCTCTGTCTAATCCCCACGTTGTCCATTCTTTTCCCCAATTTGGTCTTGTTTACAGGATTGGGTCTCTGCCTAGGTTCCCCCTTTAATTTTTGCCAGTTAGTTGCCCTGTTTAGTACACTCTTTACCCTCAAAGACAGGTGCTAGATCCTGAGCCTGAGTTAATGGAGAAAGAGCCCTAATGGTTTTCACCAACAAATATCTAGAGCTACGTACGACTTCTGTCCTTGTACTCTCAACGAAATAAAGGCATATCATTTGGGATCATGATCTGAGTTTCCTGGCTCCAGAGGCCCAAGTTCTAAGTCTCCCTACTACTATTTATTCACTTAGCTGGAGGTGTGTGCAACTTGTCTCTGAGGTGGTAGCAATAATCTCTCCCATCTCACATGCACAGTTTTAAAAAACTTTTTATTTTGAAATAATTATAGTCTCACAGAAGGTTGTAAGAGTCCCATGTAGTCTTCAATCAACTTCCCTAACTGTTAATATAAAAAGTATAGCTATGGGGCCGGGCACAGTAGCTCACACCTGTAATCTCAGCACTTTGGGAGGCCAAGGTGGGCGCATCATGAGGTCAGGAGTTAAAGACCAGCCTGACCAACATGATGAAACCCTGTCTCTACTAAAAATATAAAAATTAGCCAGGCATGGTGGCATGCATCTGTAATCCCAGGTACTCAGGAGGCTGAGGCCTGAGAATCGCTTGAACCCAAGAGGCAGAGGTTGCAGTGAGCTGAGATCGCGCCACTGCACTCCAGCCTGGGCAACAGAGCAAGACTCCGTCTCAAAAAAAAAAAAAAAAAAAAAAAAAAAAAAAAAAAAAAAAAAAAAAAATTTATAGCTGTAGTACAATATCACAATTACAGTACAATATATAGTGATATACTACAATCTGAAAACCAGGAAGTTGACATCAGTGTATTACTGTTAACTAGAATACAGACCTTACTGTTTTGATTTTTTAACCTAAATTCATTTATGTGTGTGTATGTGCATATAGTTCTATGCAATTTTATACCATATGTAGATTCATGTAACAACCACCACAATCAAGATGAGAACTGTTCCATCACCAGAAAAGAATTCCTTTGTGCTACTTCTTTGTATTGTGCCCCCTTCTCCCAATGACCCCCTCCCCACCTTCAGTCTCTTTCCCCTGCAAGCCACTAATTTGTACTCTATCTCTATACTTTTGTTATTTTGAGAATGGTATATCAATGGAATTATATAGTATGTAATCTTTTAAGATTGACCTTTTTTTACTAAGCATAAATTTCTCAACTTACAGTTATTAAACTGGAAAAAAGTGAGATCAAGGTAGCCAACCAGTTTCCCCATCACCTTGGGTTCCTTGGCAGAAGAACTGTCTCTGCCTCAACCCAGGGAACACATCAAGGATGCCTGAAGGGAGAAAAATTCCTGAGGAGAGCCAGAGACAAAGAGTAGGCAGGTGGGACAAGCATCCCCAGACCAGGAAACTCTGCTCTGTGTCTTGGGCACCATGCATTAGGAGGTACATTCCACAGGTACCCTGGGCAAGAACAGCCTTCCCACACTGTCAGGATATCCCCCTGGGGACCTCCTGTGTGTCAGGATGGACAATGCTCCAAAGTTGGCAATAGCTGAGGCAAATCTGGGCTTAAGGTGCCATCTAGTGCTGAAAAGGAGGCAGCAACATAGTGTGAAGAAAAGTTCAACAGGTATATTATTTAAAAAATCTCCAAGCAGGCCAGGCCAAGTGCAGTGGTCCATGCCTGTAATTCCAGCACTTTGGGAGGCTGAGGCGGGTGGATCACTTGAGGTCAAGAGTTTCAGACCAGCCTGGCCAACATGGCGAAACTCTGTCTCTACTAAAAATACAAAAATTAGCCAGGCATGGTGGTGCACACCTGTAATCCCAGCTACTCAAGAGGCTGAGGCAGAACCTCTTGAATTCAGGAGGCAGAGGCTGCAGCAAGCTGAGATTACACCATTGCACTTTAGCCTGGGCAACACAACGAGATTCTGTCTCAAAAAAAAAAAAAAAAAAAAAAAAAAAAAAAAAAAAAAAAAAAAAAAAAAAAAAACAAACTCTAAGGAAACACATGCAATAAGAAAACAAAAGAAAACTAGAATAAATAGCCCATTCTTCACTGTAAAGGCATTCACGTACATCCATAACAACAGCAAACAGAAAAGCATGACTTCCCCAAAGAATCAATGCAAGGAAGCAGTGACTGACCATAACAAGATGGCAATAGGCAACCTCTCTGAACAAGAATTACAAAAAATCAGTTTTGGGCCATGCACGGTGGCTCATGCCTACAATCCCAGCATTTTATGAGGCTGAGACAGGTGAATCACTTGAGCTCAGTTTGAGACCAACGTGGGCAACATAGTGAGACCCCCACCTCTCTTTCTTTTAATTTAAAATAATAATAATAATTAATAAATAAATATCAGTTTTGGCCAGGTGTGGTGGCCCATGCCTATAATCCCAGTACTTTGAGATGCCAAAGTGGGTAGATGGCTTGAGGCCAGGAGTTCAAGATCAGCCTGGGCAACATAGTGAAACCCCATCTCTAACAAAAAATATAAAAATTAACCAGGTGTGGCAGCATGCATCTGTAGTCCCAGCTACTTGGGAAGCTGAAGTCGGAGGATAGCTTGAGCCCAGGAGGTAGAGGCTGTAGTGAGCCAAGATCGTGCCACTGCACTCTATCCTGCAACACAGCCAGACCATGTCTCCAAAAAAACCTTGGCAGGACACGGTGGCTCACGTTTGTAACTCTAGCACTTTAGGAGGTTGAGGAAGGTGGATTACTTGAGGTCAGGAGTTTGAGACCAACCTGGCCAACATGGTGAAACCCCAACTCTATTAAGAATAGAAAAAAAATTGCCAAGCGTGTTGGCAGGCACCTGTAATCCCAGCTGCTTTGGAGGCTGAGGGAGGAGAACTGCTCAAACCCAGGAGCTGAAGGCTGCAGTGAGCCAAGTTAGCACCACTGAACTCCAGCCTGGGCATCATAGTGAGACGCCACCTCAAAACAACAACAAAAACAGTTATTTGAAAAACTTTCCAAAACTTGAGAAAGATATAAATTCTAGGGACAAGAAGGTCAGAAATCACCAAACAGATTAAACCCAAATAAACCTTTCCCAAGGCATTTAATAATCAAATTCTCAAGGAAAAAGAAAGGATCCTAAAAGCAACAAGAGAAAAGATAATAACATATAAAGGAGCTCTAATTCATCAGGCAACAGAATTCTCAATTGAAACCATAACTATACAAGCTAGGAGGGAGTGGGACAACATTTTCAAAGTGCTAAAAGAAAAAAACCTGCCATTCAAGAATACTGTTTCCCGCAATGCTATTCTTCAGTTATAAAGGAGAGATGAAATCTTTCCAGACAAATAAAAGCTAAGAGAATTCACCACCACCAGATTTGTCTTACAAGAAATGATAAAAAGTTGTTTTTCTACCTAAGAGAAGAGACCACTAATGTTTAAAAAGTAAACAGCTGAAGGTAGAAAACCAACTGGTAAAATTAAGGACACAAACTCAGAATACTCTAATACTGTAACAGAAACTCTTAACTTTCATATAAAAACTAAAGGATAAATATGTCAAAAACCATAGCATAGCAATCTATCAAGAGATAGGCAATATAAAATACTTATACTGAGATAACAAAAAGTCTCTAAAAAAAAAAAAAAAAGAGAAATAATAAAAAGTCAAAATGTGGGGGGAGGGGGTGAAATTGTAGAGTTCTTGTAGTTTTTCTACTTCTCTTCTTCTTCTTCTTTTTATTTATTTATTTTTTTTTTGGACAGAGTCTCACTACGTCGCCCCACCTGAAGTGCAATGGCATGATCTTGGCTCACTGCAACCTTTGTATCCTTGATTCAAGTGATTCTCATGCCTCAGGCTCCTGAGTAGCTGGGATTACAGGCATGTGTCACCAAGCCTAGCTAATTTTTGTGCTTTTAGTAGAGATGGTTTATCACCATGTTGGCCAGGCTGGTCTCAAACTCCTGGCCCCAAGTGATCTGTCCACCTCAGCCTCCCAAAGTGCTGGGAATACAGGCATGAGCCACCATGCATGACCTATTTCTGTTCTTTTCTTTGTGATCAAATATAAGTTGTAATCTGTTTAAAATAACTTATTACATCTCTAAGATGTTTTTTGTAAACCTCAAAGTAACCACAAAACCAAAAGCTAAAATAAATACACTAAAACTAAAGAGCAATAAACTAAAACATACTACCAGAGAAAAGCATTTAATCACAAAGGAAGACAGTAAGAAAGGAAGAACGAAACAGAGAATCTACAAAACAACCAAAAATTAAATCAAAAATGGCAGTAGTAAGTCTCTATCTATAAATAGTAACATTGAATGTAAATGGACTAAATTTACCAATTAAAAGACATAGGCTGAACAGAAAAAGAAATAAGACATAGGCTGAACAGATAAAGAATAAGAAATATATGCTGCCTACAAGTAATCCACTTCACCTATAAAGACATACACTGCGTAAAAATGAAGAAATGAAAAGTGATATTCCATGCAGATGGAAACCAAAAAAGAACAGGAGTAGCTATACTTATATTAGATAAAATAGACTGTAAGCCGAAGACTGTAAAAAGGGACAAAGAAGGTCACTATATAATGATAAAAGGGTAAATCCAGCAAGAGGACATAATAATTATAAATATCTATAAATCCAACACAGGAGCACACAAGTATAAAAGCAAATGTTAATCAGAGTTAATTTACACACTAGACCAAATGGGCCTGACAATTACAGAACATTTCACCCAGTTGCTACAAAACACACATTTTTCTCATCAGCAAATTGAACATTCTCCAGAATATACCATATGTTAGGCCATAAAGCAAGTCTCAATAAATTCAAAAAAAGTTGAAATCATATAAAGTATTTTTTTTACTATAATGGAGTAAAACTAGAAATTAGATATTTCTAGTTATTATTATAGGAAGAATCTTGGAACCTAAACAAACACATGGAAATTAAACAACATGCTCCTGAATAATAAATACGTCATTGAAGAAATTAAGAAAAACATTTAAGATTTTCTTGAAACAAATGAAAATAGAAATACAACCAAATTATACAACCAATAGAAATAATATCAAATTACATGGGTATTTCATACCCAGCTGCAAAAACAATGCTGAAAGGGAAGTTTACAGCAGTATATGTTTACATCAAAAATGTAGAAAGTCTTCAAATCATCAACCTAATAATGCATCTCAAGAAACTAGAAAAGTAGGAACAAAACCAAACCCAAATTTAGTAGAGGACATAATAAAGATCAGAGAAGAAACAAATGAAATTGAAACCAAAAAACAAACACAAACAACCAACAAAACAAAAAGTCAGTTTTTGAAAAGATAAACGGAATCAACAAATCTTTAGCTGGACTAAGAAAGTAAGTGAGAAGACTCAAATAAATAAAATCAGAAACTAAAAAGAAGACATAACAATCAATATCACAGAAATACAAAGAATTATTAAAGACTATTATGAACAATTACATGCCAATAAACTGGAAAATCTAGGAGAAACGAATAACTTTCCAGACACACATAACTGTCCAAGATTGAATCTAGAAGAAATAAAAATCCTGAATAAACCAGTAAGTAATGACAGTAAAGCAACAATTAGAAAAAAAAAATCTTCCATCAAAGAAAAGCTCAGGAAATGATGACTTCACTGATGAATCCTATCAAACATTTAAAGAACTAATATCAATTCTACTCAAACTCTTCAAACACGTTGAAGAGGAGGGAATACTTCCAAACCCATTCTATTAGGTCAGCATTACCCTGATACCAAAATCAGGCAAGGACACAACAAAAAAAATTACAGGCCAATATTCCTGATGAAGATAGTTGCAAAAGTCCTCAACAAAATATCAGCAAACGAAATTCAACAACATATTAAAAAGACTATTTATCATGATTAAGTGGGGTTTATCCTAAGGATGCAAGGATGGCTCAACATATACAAATAAATCAATGTGATACATTGGATTAATAGATCTAAGAACGAAAACCATATGACCATTTCAATAGATGCTGAAAAAACATTCAATAAAGTTCAACGTCCCTTTATTGTAAACAACCCCCCACTCTCCCCACCAAAAAAGAAAATGGATATAAAAGGAACACAGGTCCAGACAATAAAGACCTATATGAAAAGCCCAGAGCTAACAGCATACTTAACAGGAAAAAAATCCAAAGACTTTCCTCTAATATATGAAATAAGACAAGGATGCCCACTTTCACCAGTTTTATTCAACATAATACTGGAAGTTGAAGCCACAGCAATCAGACAAGAGAAGAAGGAAAAGGCAACCAAATTGAAAACAAAGAAGTCAAATTATCCTTGTTCACAGAAGCCATAACCTTGTATTTAGAAAACCCTAAAGACTCCATCAAAAAAACTGTTAGGACAAAAAAACAAACTCAGTAAAGCTATAGGATTAAAAAAATGGACAAAAAATCAGTAGCATTTACATACACTAGGAGTGAACAATCTAAAAAAAATCAAGAAAGCAATGCCATTTAAAATGTCTAGAAAAAATATAAAATACCTAAAAATAAATGTAAACAAAAAAGTGAAAGATCTCTACAAGGAAAAGTAAAACCTCAGGTAAAAGAAATTGAAGAGGACAGAAAAAAAAAAATAAAAAGATATTCCATGAACATGAATTGGAAGAATTAATATTATTAAAATGTCAGTACTACCCAAATCAATGTACAGATTCAATGCTATCCCTATCAAAATGCCAATGACATTTTTCATAGAAATAAAAAAAAATCTTAAAACAAGTACCGAGCAACAAAAGACCCTGAATAGCCAAAGCAATCCTGAACAAAGAGAACAAAGCTGGAAGCATCACAACACCTGACTTCAAAATATACTATAAAGCTGTAGTAACCAGAATAGCATGGTACTGATATAAAAACTGACAAATAGACCAACAGAACTGAATAGAGAGCCTGTAAATAAATCCCTCCATTTATAGCTGACTCATTTTTGAGAAAGATACCAAGAATATACATTAGGGAAAGTACAATCTATCCAAAAAATGGTGTTGGGAAAATTAGATAATCACATGCATAAGAATGATTGGATAACCATATGCAAAAGATAGATCCCTCTCTCTCATAATATACAAAAGTCAAATTAAAATGGATTAAAATCTAAGACCTGAAGATAGCCATTCCAAGATGGCTGAATAGGAACAACTCCGGTGTGCAGCTCCCAGCATGATTGATGCAGAAGACGGGTGATTTCTGCATTTCCAACTGAGATACCTGGTTCATCTCATTGGGACTGGTTGGGCAGTGGGTGCAGCCCACAGTGAGGCAAGCAGGGCGGGGTGTTGCCTCACACGGGAAGTGCAAGGCGTCAGGGGATTTCCCTTTCCTGGCTCAGGGAAGCCATGACAGACTGTGCCTGGAAAAGTGGAACACTCCTGCACAAATACTGTGCTTTTCCCAAGGTCTTAGCAACTGGCAGATAAGCAGATTCTCTTCTATGCCTGGCTCAGCAGGTCCCACGCCCACGGAGCCTTGCTCACTGCTAGCGCTGCAGTCTCAGATCGAACTGCGAGGTGGCAGCCTGGCTCGGGGAGGGGCAGCTGCCATTGCTGAGACTTGAGTAGGTAAACAAAGCAGCTGGGAAGCTCGAACTGGGCAGAGCCCACAGCAACTCAGCAAGACCTACTACCTCTATAGACTCCACCTCTGTTAGCAGAGCATAGCTGAACAAAAGGCAGCAGACAATTTCTGCAGATTTAAACGTCCCTGTCTGACAGCACTGAAGAGTGCAGTAGTTCTCCCAGCCTGGCGTTTCAGCTCTGAGAATGGAAAGACTGCCTCCTCAAGTGAGTCTCTGATCCCTCTGTAGCCTCACTGGGAGATACCTCTCAGTAGGGGCCGACAGACACCTCATACAGGCGGGTGCCCCTCTGGGATGAAGCTTCCAGAGGAAAGATGAGGCAGCAATATTTGCCATTCTACAATATTGGCTGTTCTGCAGCCTCCGTTGGTGAAACTCAGGCAAACAGGGTCTGGAGTGGACCTCCAGCAAACTCCAACAGACCTGCAGCTGAGGGATCCAACTATTAGAAAGAAAACTAACAAACAGTCTTTCTGTTTGTTAGATGTTTCCATCAACATCAACAAAAAGGTCATTTACAACAAAACCCCATCTGTAGGTCACCAACATCAAAGACCAAAGGTAGATAAAACCAGAAAGATGGGGAGAAACCAGAGTAGAAAAGCTGAAAATTCTAAAAACCAGAGTGCCTCTTCTCCCCCAAAGGGTTGCAGCTCCTTGCCAGCAACAGAACAAAGCTGAACAGGCTTCAAAAGGTTGGTAATAACAAACTTTTCCCAGCTAAAGGAGCATGTTCTAACCCATCACAAGGAAGCTAAAAACCTTGAAAAAAGGTTAGACGAATGGTTAACTAGAATAAACAGTGTAGAGAAGACCTTAAATGACCTGATGGAGCTGAGAACTATGGCACGAGAACTTCGTGACACATGCACAAGCTTCAATAGCCAGTTTGATCAAGTGAAAAAGGTATTAGTGATTGAAGATCAAATTAATGAAATGAAGCGAGATGAGAAGTTTAGAGAAAAAAGAGTAAAAAGAAACAAACAAACCCTCCAAGAAATATGGGACTATGTGAAAAGACCAAATCTACATTTGATTGGTGTACCTGAAAGTGACAGGGAGAATGAAACCAAGTTGGAAAACACTCTGCAGGATATTATCCAGGAGAACTTCCCCATCCTAGCAAGGCAGGCCAACATTCAAATTCAGGAAATACAGGGAACACCACAAAGATACTCCTCAAGAAGAGCAACCCCAAGACACATAATTGTCAGATTCACCAAGGTTAGAATGAAGGAAAAAATGTTAAGGGCAGCCAGAGAGAAAGGTCGGGTTACCCACAAAGGGAAGCCCATCAGACTAACAGCGGGTCTCTTGGCAGAAACCCTAGAAGCCAGAAGAGAGTGGGGGCCAATATTCAACATTCTTAAAGAAAAGAATTTTCAACCCAGAACTTCATATCCAGCCAAATGAAGCTTCCTAAGTAAAGGAGAAATAAAATCCTTTACAGACAAATGCTGAGAGATTTTGCCACCACCAGACCTGCCTTACAAGAGCTCCTGAAGGAAGCACTAAACATGGAAAGGAACAAATGGTACTAGCCACTGCAAAAACATGCCAAATTGTAAAGATCATTGATACTATGAAAAAACTGCATCAATTAATGGGCAGCATAACCAGCTAACATCATAATGATATGATCAAATTCACACATAACAATATTAACCTTAAATGTAAATGGGCTAAATGCCCCAGTTGAAAGATACAGACTTGCAGATTGGATAAAGAGTCATGACCCATCAGCGTGCTGTACTCAGGAGACCCATCTCTCGTGCAGAGACTCACAAAGGCTCAAAATAAAGTAATGGAAGAAGATCTACCAAGCAAATGGAAAGCAAAAAAAAAAAAGGCGGGGTCGCAATTCTAGTCTCTGATAAAACAGACTTTAAACCAACGAAGATCAAAGGAGACAAAGAAGGCCATTACATAATGGAAGAGGGACCAATTCAACAAGAAGAGCTAACTATCCTAAATATATATACACACAATAGAGGAGCATCCAGATTCATAAAGCAAGTCCATAGAGACTTACAAAGAGACTTAGACTCCCATATATAATAATGGGAGACTTTAACACCCCACTGTCAATATTAGATCAACGAGACAGAAGATTAACAAGGATATCCAGGATTTGAACTCAGTTCTGCACCAAGCAGACCCAATAGACATCTACAGAACTCTCCACCCCAAATTAACAGAATATACATTCTTCTCAGCACCACATCACACGTATTCTAAAACTGTCCACTTAATTGGAAGTAAAGCACTCCTCAGCAAATGTAAAAGAACAGAAATCACAACAAACTGTCTCTCAGACCACAGTGCAGTCAAATTAGAACTCAGGATTAAGAAACTCACTCAAAACCACACAACTGCATGGAAACTGAACAACCTACTCTAAATGACTACTGGGTAAATAATGAAATTAAGGAAGAAATAAAGATGTTCTTTGAAACCAATGAGAACAAAGACACAACATACCAGAATCTCTGGGACACATTTAAAGCAGTGTGTAGAGGAAAATGTATAGCACTAAATGCCCACAAGAGAAAGCAGGAAAGATCTAAAATCAACACCCTAGCACCACAATTAAAAGAACCAAAGAAACAAGGGCAAACAAATTCAAAAGCTAGCAGAAGGCAAGAAATAACTAAGATCAGAGCAGAACTGAAGGAGATAGAGACACAAAAAATCCTTCAAAAAGTCAATGAATCCAGGAGCTGCTTTTTTGAAAAGATCAACAAAATTGATATACCACTAGCAAGACTAATAAAGAAGAAAAGAGAGAAGAATCAAATAGACACAATAAAATGTGATAAAGGGGATATCACCACCGATCCCACAGAAATGTAAACTACCATCAGAGAATACTATAAACACCTCTATGAAAATAAATTAGAAAATCTAGAAGAAATGGATAATTTCCTGGACACATACACCCTCCCAAGACTAAACTAGGAAGAAGCTGAATCTCTGAATAGACCAATAACAGGCTCTGAAATTGAGGCAATAATTAATAGCCTACCAAC
>NW_012107631.1:971140-977465 GCF_000951045.1 Mandrillus leucophaeus
AATGTTAGACCTAAACCATAAAATCCCTCGAAGAAAACCTAGGCAATACCATTCAGGACATAGGCATGGGTGAGGACTTCATGACTAAAACACCAAAAGCAATGGCAACAAAAGCCAAAATTGACAAATTTAACAAAATTAACAAATTTTGTTTTAAATTAACAAAATTAACAAATTTTGTTTTAAATTAACAAAATTAACAAATTTTGTTTTAAATTAACAAAATTTAATTAGACTAAAGAGCTTCTGCACGGCAAAAGAAACTACCATCAGAGTGAACAGGCAACCTACAGAATGGGAGAAAATTTTTGTAATCTACCCATCTGACAAAGGGCTAATATCCAGAATCTACAAAGAACTTAAACAAATTTACAAGAAAAAAACAAACAACCCCATCAAAAAGTGGGCAAAGCATAGGAAAACACACTTCTCAAAAGAAGACATCTATGCAGCCAACAGACACATGAAAAAATGCTCATCATCACTGGTCATCAGAGAAATGCAAATTAAAACCACAATGAGATGCCATCTCACATCATTTAGAATGGCGATTATTAAAAAGTCAGGAAACAACAGATGCTAGAGAGGATGCGGAGAAATAGGAATGCTTTTACACTGTTGTTGGGAGTGTAAATTAGTTCATCCATTGTGGAAGACGATGTGGTGATTCCTCAAGGATCTAGAACTAGAAATACCATTTGATCCAACAATCCCATTACTGGATATATACCCAAAGGATCATAAATCGTGCTACTATAAAGATACATGCACACATATGTTTACTGCAGCACTATTCACAATAGCAAAAACTTGGAACCAACCCAAATGTCCATCAATGATAGACTGGATAAAGAAAATGTGGCACATATACACCATGGAATACTATGCAGCCATAAAAAAAGGATGAGTTCGTCCCTTGCAGGGACATGGATGAAGTTGGAAACCATCATTCTCAGCAAACTATCACAAGAGAAAACCAAACACCACATGTTCTTACCTATGGGTGGGAATTGAACAATGAGAACACCTGGACACAGGGCAGGGAACATCACACACCGGGGCATGTTGGGAGGTGGGAGCATTAGGAGAAATACCTAATGTAAATGACGAAGTGATGGGTGCAGCAAACCAACATGACACATGTATACCTATACATCGAACATGCATGTTGTGCACACATACCCTAGAACTTAAAGTATAATAATAATTTAAAAAAAAATCTAAGACCTGAAACCATAACAATTCTAGAAGACAACATCGGGAAAATTCTTCTAGACATTGGCTTAGGCAAAAAGTTTATGACCAAGAACCCATTCTTAGGTGGGAACTAAAAAAGTTAATATGGAGGTAGAGAGTAGAATAATAACTACCAGAGACTGGCCAGGGTGTGTGTGTGGATGGGGAAAGACGAAGAGAGAGATTGGTTAATGGTTACAAATGCAACAAAAACAAAAATAAATATATGGGACTTAATTACACTAAAAAGCTTCTGCATAGCAAAAGAAATAATCAGACAACCCACACACAGAGTGGGAGAAAATTTTCACAACTATGCATCTGACAAAGGACTAATATCCAGAATCTACAAGGAACTCAAACACATCAGCAAAAAATAAATAAATAAATAATCCCACCAAAAAGTGAGAATAAGGACATGAATAGACAATTATCAAAAGAAGATATAAAAATGACCAACAAACATGAAAAAGTGCCCAACATCACTGATTATCAGGGAAATGCAAATCAAAACTACAATGTAATACCACTGTACTCCTATAAGAATGGCCATAATTTAAAAAAAAATACTAGATATTGGTGTTGATGTGGTGAAAAGGGAACACTTTTACCCTGCTGATGGGAATATAATACAACCACTATGGAAAACAATGTGGAGACTCCTTAAATAACTAAAAGTAGAACTACCATTTGATCCAGCAGTCCCACTACTGGGTATCTACCCAGAGGAAAAGAAGTCATTATATGAAAAAGACACTTGTACACACATTTATAGCAACACAATTCACAATTGCAAAAATATGAAACCAGCCCAAATGCCCATCAATCAAGTAGTTAAAAAATGTGATATATATATCATATCTTATATATGATAAATATGTGATATATTTTATATATGATATATATGTGATTATATGTGGTTATATATATATGTTATACACACACACACACACACACACACACACCATGGAATACTACTCAGCCATAGAAAAGAATAAAATAAGTACATTCGCAGCAACCTGAATGGAGTTGGAGACCATCATTCTTAGTGAAGTAACTCAGGAATGTAAAACCAAACATCGTTCTTATAAGTGGGAGCTCATCTATGAAGACACAAAGGTGTAAGAATGATACAATGGACTTTGGGGACTCGGGGAGACGGGTGGGAGGGGGTTTAGGGATAAAAATCTATACATTGGGTACAGTGCACACTGCTCCTGTTCCCCAAAAACTATTGAAAAAAAATCTGGAAATTAAAAAAAATGAAATCCTATAATTTGTAGTAACATGGATGAAACTGGAGGTCATTATGATAAGTGATATAAGCTAAGCACAGAAAGACAAATATTGCACATTCTCATCCATAGGTGAGAACTAACAAAGTTAATATGGGTGTAGAGAGTAGAATAATAACTACCAGAGACTGGCCAAGGTGTGTGTGTGGATGGGGAAAGATGAAGAGAAAGGTCGGTAATGGTTACAAATATACAGTTAAATAGATAAATTGAGACCTAGTGTTCAATAAATCAGTAGAGTGACTATCGTAAACAATAATCTATTGTATATTTCAAAACAGCTAGTAGAGAATAATCCAAATGTTCCCAGCATAAAGAAAAAATTTTAAGGTGATAAATATTCCATTTATCCTATTTCATACATTATATGAATGTATGAAAACACCATGTACCCCCAAAAAAGTACATTATATATCACAAAAATATGAATCATAAACCAAAGAAAAATTTATATTTTAATATAAAATGGATCAA
Source organism: Mandrillus leucophaeus (assembly GCF_000951045.1). Lineage (NCBI taxonomy): Eukaryota > Metazoa > Chordata > Mammalia > Primates > Cercopithecidae > Mandrillus > Mandrillus leucophaeus. Next base: position 974,146 of record NW_012107631.1, read on the forward strand.
GTTTCTCTATTACATCACAGTTGTCTTTGGTGACATACTGCTCAGCTTATCTAGGCTTGTTACTTTGTGTCAAGGAATTATATTGGCTGCGATCTCTGCTTCAGCAACTAATGCTGTTTTGATAAGTAAGCATCTTTTAGTGTTTATTATAAGCTATGTTCTAGCAATCTCTAATGAATTAGCAATCGGTAATACTCTCATTAAGTAGAAATTATTATTCCTAATGTACAGATAAGAACCTGGGACTCAAAAACGTAAAATAACTTTCTAGTATGTCTAATTCCAGAGTTTTTATATCTAATGCTGATGCCTCTATGATCCAGAATAATTGCCATAGAATTTCAGTCCCTAGATAAATTGCTTGACAAAAGCCTTCATTGGTTAAGTGAATTTAGTATACATTTTAAAATAAAGTATGTTGTAGAAGTCCCTTCTTGACAGTTTTCAATGCATATTAGCATACTAAAGCCTCCAAGAAGTCCTGCTAAGCGAAGTCATCGTTTAACCCAGCATTTTGCAAATTAATTTAGCCATAGGGCTTTTTAGAAAAACACAATCAGCACTCCTCATAGCCAGCATTCCATAATTCCACAGCATATGTTTTAGGGAACTCTGTTCTGAACATACATTCTGCCCTGTTTTAAGATACCTGATATTTCTATATACTATAAAATCCTGTAAGAAAGGCACCAAAGTGCTACTATGTTACAAGAACTCAATGAACAGTTAGTTCATTTATATGGCATTATAGCATCTTACCAATAGAGATAATAATCCCTATGGCAAAAGTAGTAAAATGTGTGTGTGTGTGTGTGTGTGTGTGTGTGGGTGGGTGGGTGCGTGGGTGTGGGGGTGTGTGTGTGTTCCTTTGGTTTCTGAAGATAACCCTAGAGAAGTAGAAAGTTTACACCAAGGCTGAAGGCAAATGCTGTTAAAAAAACCAAATATCTCCTTAATGAGCTTGATTTTCATCTTGAATAGCATACTACTGTGAAAAGTTTAAGAAAACAAGGTCATTGGTTGGGGGGTGTCTATTTAACTAGTGCAAAATAGGATTTAACATATACTAAAGACTTTACTTTCTTTAAATCTCAGTTGCTGGTTTTAATTTTAGTACTTATTACCTGTGTCTGTATACGGTTCATGTAACATACTACATTATGTTATTACCTACCAATCTCAGCTCAAAAGTCAGTTTCTAGACAGAGCCTACACTTTCTATTCCCTGTCCTTGAACTCTACCCTCTGTCAACTAGATATTTAAACAAATGCTTGGTAATGGGTGTGATGATAATGACGACGATAGTTTTAGATGCAAAGTTATGGACATACACCTAACATAATATCATACTCAGTGCCTTTTTTTTCTAAATGTCTTTGTATTAGTCCCCTTTCACACTGCTATAAACAACTGCCCGAGGCTGGGTAATTTGTAAAGGAAAGAGGTTTCATTGACTCACAGTTCAGCATGGCTGGGGAGGCCTCAGGAGACTTACAATCATGGTGGAAGCCAAAGGGGAAACAAGGCACCTTCTTCACAAGGTGGCAAGAAGGAGAAGTGCCGAGCAAAGCAGGAAGAGTCCCCTGTAAAACCAACATATCTCATGAGTACGAACTCACTATCACGAGGACAGCATGGGGGAAACCGCCTCCATGATCCAATTACTTCAACCTGGTCTTTCCCTCACGTGCGGATTACGGAGTTTATAATTCAAGATGAGATCTGGGTAAAGACACAAAGCCTAATCATATCAGTTTTTCATTTTTAATACAATTGCCAAATGAGTCAAATACACTGTTCTATTTTATAGTCACAGCATAGAGTAATGAGCAAACCTAGGCTGGTCACTGCTATGTTATTCCTACAAGGAAAAAGAAAATTCACCTTTCCATTCCAGCTTACCTGGTATTTCCATTTCACTAGGCTATAAATAAAACGAATACTAGAGTTAAAAAACTTGAATGTTTTTCTCTTTCTAGTGATAACTGTAATTAGTACTTTGTTTAAAGATATTTTTAAATCCTTTAAATGATTTGAGGTCAGTAAGCTATGTAACAAACAGCACGTTAGAGACGCAATGGCTAAACTCATTTTCTCCAAAAATTAATTAAAATTATTTTATCTAAATATAAGAAATGCCAAACTGAGCTATAATAACTAAGACAACATTTATTTTTAATAGAACCATCTATATTTTCTACCTATAGAATACTTTTAAAGGTTCTAAACTAAGGCATTTGTCAGGCACAAATTGTTACTAATCAAACAAACTAAATTAAGATGTTTTTATTTGCTATTTTATTACTAATTTTTTTCAATGGGTGAATACTACTTTTTCTGTGTCCTAAACGACTTAAAGTACATAAAATATACTTTTATAATATACTAGAACTTACCGTTTCCCAAAACTTTAAGACTGAGTCATTAGAGTATGCTACACACTAGAGTGGAACAAAATTTAGTTTAATCTGCAGTTCATGATTTGGTTTAAAAATAAACCAAAGTTTACTTTGCCTTCTAACTTTGTAACATTTTAAAGCTTATTCAGGTCATGATGCAACGAAAATGAAAGACAATTGACAAATGTACTTTGTGTTAATTCTGTTTAAACACTTGTCCACCTAGAAACTCTAGTTTCATACAGAATACAAAAATGCCATTACCTTTCCAATCTTAAGCTAATAATTGTAATACAATTCACAACTTAAAATTCTAAACTAACATGCCATCTGTTGCTATGAATCTAAAACTGTTTCCATATTTGGAAACTTTTATTACATTAAAGCATGAAAATTTGGATTTCTGAACAACCAATAACTTGTAAAAAAGCTCTAATTTCTACTTTCAGAATATGTTTAGGATTCATATGTTCTTGTGATTCCAAAGAATTTGAGGTCCAGTGAAGCACAAAATTAAAACCAATTTTAAAAGTATTAAACTTTAATAGAAATTGGCACAGGCATTCATAAATCTTAACTAATTTTGTTATCCTCCTTCAAATCAATTTATTTACCTGGTAGTCCAGTTAGTAAGTTGCTAAGTTACTAATGGCTAAGTAACTTAGTTAGTAAGTCCAGCTGCTAAGACAACTCAGCAATTAATGTGTATTAGGATCGGATTTCTTCAAATGTGCTATAACTATATGGCCTACATTGGTCATTTATCAGAATACACAACTTGACTCTTCGCATTAACACATCATAATGGATTCAAAGGTTTACTTTTAATAAGTTTAATTTGAAAAATAGGTTTTAAATATGAAACAAGTTTAAATCCTATAAAACAAGAGTTAATATATGTAAATAACCTAAAGGCTTAC
>NW_012107631.1:978822-979510 GCF_000951045.1 Mandrillus leucophaeus
TTGTCCCCTGACTTCAGCCCAGAACCAATCAACTTCCACTCTTTAAAGGTTTCTTCTTTGTGCTTTGTTTTCTGCTATCTCTAGATAATATGTTGCTTTTTGTTAACTCTTTGGATAAAATATTTAGCCAACCTTTGACAGTTCTGTAAAGCTTCTCTCCACATTTTTCCATCTGTCAAACCTGTCAGATAACCCAATTGTCACTTTTCGAGTCACCTTCCTGGGGCCTGCCATCCTCTCCAGTTCACCAGAATGGTTTGCTCTCTGGGTCTGACAAACTTTCCCTTCACCATTAACCTGAGATTTCCACTTGTATCTCCCCCTCTTCATTGTTGGTTACCCTATTTCCTGGATATCATGTCTTCCTCTCAATCTATTTCTTCGTTTAGTGGAGTACATTCTCCAGCAGCCTCTAAGAAAGGGCATATGGTAGGTTTATTAGAGACTTTATTTGAAAATACCTTTATTCTATCTTTGTACTTAATAGAGAGCTCTGTGGCTGGACACACTGGCTCACGCCTGTAATCCTAGAACTTTGGGAGGCTGAGGTAGGTGGATCAGGAGTTCGAGACCAGCCTGGCCAACGTGGTGAAACCCTGTCTCTACTAAAAAATACAAAAAATTAGCTGGGTGTGGTGGTGGGCACCTGTAATCCCAGCTACTTGGGAGGCTGAGGCAGGAGAATTGC
>NW_012107631.1:979560-981556 GCF_000951045.1 Mandrillus leucophaeus
GCAGTTCATGATTTGGTTTAAAAATAAACCAAAGTTTACTTTGCCTTCTAACTTTGTAACATTTTAAAGCTTATTCAGGTCATGATGCAACGAAAATGAAAGACAATTGACAAATGTACTTTGTGTTAATTCTGTTTAAACACTTGTCCACCTAGAAACTCTAGTTTCATACAGAATACAAAAATGCCATTACCTTTCCAATCTTAAGCTAATAATTGTAATACAATTCACAACTTAAAATTCTAAACTAACATGCCATCTGTTGCTATGAATCTAAAACTGTTTCCATATTTGGAAACTTTTATTACATTAAAGCATGAAAATTTGGATTTCTGAACAACCAATAACTTGTAAAAAAGCTCTAATTTCTACTTTCAGAATATGTTTAGGATTCATATGTTCTTGTGATTCCAAAGAATTTGAGGTCCAGTGAAGCACAAAATTAAAACCAATTTTAAAAGTATTAAACTTTAATAGAAATTGGCACAGGCATTCATAAATCTTAACTAATTTTGTTATCCTCCTTCAAATCAATTTATTTACCTGGTAGTCCAGTTAGTAAGTTGCTAAGTTACTAATGGCTAAGTAACTTAGTTAGTAAGTCCAGCTGCTAAGACAACTCAGCAATTAATGTGTATTAGGATCGGATTTCTTCAAATGTGCTATAACTATATGGCCTACATTGGTCATTTATCAGAATACACAACTTGACTCTTCGCATTAACACATCATAATGGATTCAAAGGTTTACTTTTAATAAGTTTAATTTGAAAAATAGGTTTTAAATATGAAACAAGTTTAAATCCTATAAAACAAGAGTTAATATATGTAAATAACCTAAAGGCTTACCTTATATTCCACCACAGACTTTGTCTTAAAATATCTGGTGGTTATAAGACAGGGTGAAGATAGATGCATTTTCAAAAACTGGGGCTTATTTCATGAAGGAAATTGGGCTTAATAATTAGAGCTTTCAGCTGGGCGTGCTGGCTCATGCCTATAATACCAGCACTTTGGGAGGCCAAGGCGGGCGGATCACGAGGTCAGGAGATTGAGACCATTCTGGCTAACACAGTGAAACCCTGTCTCTACTAAAAACACAAAAAAAAAATTAGCCGGGCCTGGTGGTGGGCCCCTGTAGTCCCAGCTACTCAGGAGGCTGAGGCAGGAGAATGGCATGAACCCGCGAGTCGGAGCTTGCAGTAAGCCAAGATCGTGCCACTGCACTCCAGCCTGGGCGACAGAGTGAGACTCCATCTCAAAAATAATAATAATTAGAGCTTTCCTGTTAACTAAGCTCAAGGTGATTGCTTTATAGTCTCAAATTTTAAAATATCAAAAATATAAAGTTAAAATTTATATGAGTAAGAGTTATGTCTGGTTCTCTTTTATATAAGGCCATCTATCTATTTACATTTTAGAGCTTATACTTTAAATTTTTTTAATTATAAAAGTGATATATTTGCAGAGCTTGAAAAAGTCAAACCTTGTTTTAAAAGATTTAAACCAGCTGGGCGTGGTATTATTATAACTTCTGTGAAGAAAACAAAAGTTTTTCCAGCTACATGGTCTGCTAGAAAATAAAAATTAAATGACTTAGACTAAGAAGATGTGTAATAAATTATAGGGCCAGACTCATTTTCAGATGCTCAAAACAAACGATCAGTTGCCAAGTAATGAAGTACCTTTTTTACATTCTCTCGCCTCACCCATTCTTTGTACATTTAATTATGTGTATGTGCTTTTTAGATCCCATACCTGTATAATTATCTTTAATTTTTGATTTAATTTGCATAGGAAATAAAGCACTGGATACATTAAAAAATTTTTGTTTTGAATATGAATTTATACTGCTGTGTTAACAAAGACTGCAGTCGTGGCCGGGAGCGATGGCTCACGCCTGTAATCCCAGCACTTTGGGAGGCCAAGGTGGGCGGATCACGAGGTCAGGAGATCGAGACCATCCTGGCTAACACGGTGAAACCCCGTCTCTACT
>NW_012107631.1:982502-1003444 GCF_000951045.1 Mandrillus leucophaeus
TGGAGGCTGCAGTGAGCCAAGGTTGCGCCACTGCACTCCAGCCTGAAGAAGAGTGAGGCTCTGTCTCAAAAAATAAAATAAAATAAAAAAAGAAAGAAAAAAAGAAATCCTACTGCACATTAAATTGTGCCTCAAAGTCTCTACTAAAAAGGAAAAAGGTGTATTGTCTCCAATTCTTTCACCTTTTCACATGAAGATGAAGGAGTTGGAAATTCCCTTAATTTTTTCAGTCTTTTAAAAGGGTATTACGGATATGTTCTATTTCATATGGCTTTTGTTTTAAAAGGAGCATATTCATCAGATTTTATCGTTTAGGGGCTCCAAATACATCCTAAGTTGAGCACCATAGCTAAAGTACATTGTAAGTATTTTGAAAAATACCTGCAGTATAAATTCATATTCAAAACAACATTTTTTAAATGTATCCAGTTCTTCATTTCCTATCCAAATTAAACTAAAAATTAAAGATAATTATACAGGTATGGGATCTAAAAAGCACATACACACATAATTAAATGTATAAAGAATGGGTGAGGTGAGAGAATGTAAAAAAAGTACTTCATTACTTGGCAATTGATCGTGTGAGTATCTGAAAATGAGTCTGGCCCTATAATTTCTTCCACATCTTCTTAGTCTGAGCCATTTAATTTTCATTTTCTAACAGACCATGTAGCTGGAAAAACTTTTGTTTTCTTCACAGAAGTTATAAATAATTAAAATCAGTGAACTCTAGGGCACCCAAGGAAGTCTCAAAATCTTTTAAAGCTGTACTAAATGTTTGAGATTTTAAAAGTAAGCAACTTACAAACATCTCCCTTTCACTATCAATTAAGGAAAAGCCTCCCATTCCTAATAAACAAAAGTGAGGCTTTTAAATTTGTATAGCAAATGTTTTCCATTTTCTTCCAGTTACCAACCCTCGCTATGCAATAGAAAACATTTCTAGACTACCAAGCCTGTGCTCATCTTCCCTTCTCTTTTGCCTCAAAATATCTACTTTAGCACGCATCCGAATCACCTGGAGGGCTTGTTAAAACAGATTGCTGGGCACCCCTTCTTGTTTCCAATTCAGTACAGGCGAAGTCCATGAATTTGTATTTATCACATGTTCCCAGTGATGTTGATGTTGCTACTCCAGGAATCAATAAAATTATCCTCAATTTCTTTCCTTCAGTTTAAGAAAATTAAGTAGCACTTCTTTCCTTTCCTACAAGTTTAACTTTGCACTCTTGGTTTTATCTTCATTCTCATTCTACCATTATTTCTGTCTTTCCAGCATCTCAGTCTCTTTCTATATGCATTAACTCCTCCCTTTCTGCCTTCTAGATGCACAGACCTCTTTTTAAAAATATATATAAAATAAATGCACCATCTATTTTAAAGTTATATGTCTCTCATAAATCTGTTCACTGCCAAATTTCTAGGTAAAATATCCTTGAACCAAAACCTCTACATTCAGCCAGGTGCAGTGGCTCACACCTGTAATCTCAGTGCTTTGGGAGGCTGAGGCAGGTGGATCACTTGAGGCCAAGAGTTCGAGACCAGCCTGTTCAACATGGTAAAACCCCATCTCTACTAAAAATAATAATAATACCAAAAATTAACCAGGCGTGGTGGCACATGCTTATAATCCCAACTACTTGGGAGGCTGAGGCAGGAGAATCCTTGAACCCAGGAGGCAGAGGTTGCAGTGAGGTGAGACTGCGCCACTGCACTCCAGCCCAGGTAACAAGAGCGAAACTCCGTCTCAAAAAAAATCAACAAAATCTCCACATTCTATTACTTCTCTCCATTACTTAGGTCATATTTCAATCAATTGGAGTCCAAGCTGGAAACAGACAACACTCTCAACTTGGGAGAATTATTATCAAATTCTTTATAAAAGTGTGGGCAGGATGTAGGAAAACCACAATGGATACTGCAGTTAGTTGGACTAGACATAACACGGGATCCTTTGCCATTCTTAGGCCTGAGGGTGAGGGAAAGCAACATCCCCAGAAGCTGGAGAGATTGTTGTATGGAGACAGCTGCCCAACAGGAGCTGTGACCTTCCCATGATTGTGGCTCATAACATCATAAGAGAGGGCAGAAAAAAAAAGCTTCATTCTCTTTCTCCTGCCAACACGCCAATATTCTGCTAGTGCTCCAAATGACTATCAAGCCTGTGCATATCTTTCCTTCTCTTACGACTCAAAATACCTACTTTAGTATACATCAGAATCACCTGGAGGGCGATAACTGGCTGTCAGAGGGAAAATAAGCTGGTTGGTAAAGTCCTAGAGATTACTCTCACAAGATATAGTGGAGAACAAAGAATGGATCTGCAAATAAGCAATATCCCTTACCGTATGGTCCATCTTTCTTGTTCCTCAGATTCTTATCCTTTATTTAGGTAAGACACATTTATGTCCTCAACACAGGAAACATATAAACATACAAAGTTCTACAAGCTACTATTTCATAAGATTGATGTCAATTTAGTCATATTCTTCTCCTGTACACATGGAACATTCTCCAAGACAGATCATATATTAGACTATAAAAGATATTTCAACAAACTTAAAAGGACTAAAACAACACAAAATATGTTCTCCAAATTTAACAAAATTAAATTAGCAATCAATAACGGATATTTGGTAAGAATTCCCAAATATTTGAAAATTAACCAATATACTTTTAAGTAATCCATAATTCAAAGAAGAAATCAAGATGAAATTTAAAAATATTTTGAACTGAATGAAAATAAAAACATGACATATATACATTTATGAGATGCAGCTAAAGCAGTGCTTAGAGGGAAATCTATAGTTCTACATTCCTGTACTTGAGAAAAAGAGAACTCTCTAAGCTTAAACACATAGAAAAAGAACAGCAAATTAAAGCTAAAGGAAGCAGAAAATAATAATAAAGAGAACACAATCAATGAAAACCAATGAAAAATAGAGAAAAATCAATGAACCCCAAGTTGGTTCTTTGACTTCAATAACTTCTTTGACAACTTCAATGTTGAGTGATATGATTAAGGAAAAAAAAAAGAGAGAGAGAGAGAAAGAAAATAAGGATTACCAAAATTACAAAAGTGGGGAGGAACTTGACCACCAAACCTTATGAAATTAAAAGGACTGTAAGGCACTACTATGAACAAACTAGACAACTGAGATGAACTGGATAAATTCCTAGAAAGAAATAAATTATTGAAACTGAATAAAGAACATATAGAAAATCTCAACAGGCCCGTAATATGTAAAGGAATAGAAAAAAATAATAATAATTTAAAGTCTTCCCACAAAGAAAAGCCCATACCTGGATGATTCCACTAGTTAATTCTATCAAAATTTAAATAATACCAATCATTTATGAACACTTCTATAAAAGTGAATCCTTCCCAATGCACTCTATAAGGCTAGTATTAAAGAGATATGAGAGTAAAAGATAAGGGAAAAAAAGGAAAAGAGAAAGAAAACCACAGACCAATATCCCTCATGAATACAGATGCAAAAGTCTTCGTTGAAATGTTAGCAAATCAAATCCAGGACCTCTTTCTGAAGTGCTGTCATGGTCCACTTCTTGACTTACTGGTAAATTACTTAGCTAAATATTTTTGTCTTGTGCACTTATCTCTTTATGTTATGGTTCAAGATTTTAAAAGATTTAAACATACACATATACAAGAAAGAAAAAAAATGCCTAGTCTATGTCCTCAAAGTACAAGTAATTTAGTAATAAAGACCAGATCAATAGAAAAACAAAAGTAATGGCAGAATATGACAAGTACCCTAAAAGGTATACGGTTACAAGGAAATGAGAACATAGGTGATTCATGTATGCTACTATTTTTATGTTACTTTATGTTTGAGGGTGTATGGAGGGAAACCAGAAAAACTATAAAGTAAAGAGAATTTTGATTGCCTTAATTATGGATAGGTAGAATTTTATCTGAAGAGAAAGAAAAATTTAGGTAGAGATCTGCATGAGCAAAGCTTGAAGCATATTTGGGAGAAACATTAGGTCTAGTTTGGCTCCACCACTATACGTAGTTTTTTTTGTTTTTTTTTTTTGAGATGGGGTCTCACTCTGTCACCCAGGCTGGAGCACAGTGGCATGATGTCCGTTCACTGCAACCTCTGTCTTCCAGACTCAGGTGATCCTCCCACCTCAGCCTCCCAAGTAGCTGGGATTACAGGTGCCCACTACCATATTCAGCTAATTTTTGTATTTTTAGTAAAGATGGTGTTTCACCATGTTGGTCAGCCTGGTCTTGAACTCCTGGTCTCAAGTGATCCACCAGTGTTGGTCTCCCAAAGTGCTATAATTATAGGCATGAGCACCATGCCTGGTCAGCTTTCTTCAATTTATAAAATGAAGAGAATACACATAAAATGAATCAATAAGGCTTCAGATCTAAAATTATATGAAAGAGCTACTTACACCTTATCATGGACAAATATATACACCCTGGCCTCCAAAACAGCTATAGGGAATCAACCCAGACATAACTAGCAATAACTTTCTCAAATGACTGGATATTGCTCCTATATAAAGCCAAGTTTTCTTAAATTTATTTTAAAAACCATCTCTTTAGGACCTGAAGAAGAGTCCTGAATCTCAATATCTTGTCAACAAATTTGACTTTGCAGTCTTCTTGATTTTGCAAATTTTAAGCATATTCTGCCTCTGACATGCCCTTATCCCAATGTCCTACGGAACCATCACTTTTTCAGGCTGAACAGTTCTGCCAGGAGGCGAAGGTTGCAGTCAGCCAAAATCGTGCCACTGCACTCCAGTCTGAGTGATGGAGTGAGATTGTGCCTCAAGGAAAAAAAAAAAAAAAAAAGTTCTGTAAGTGTTTCCATAAATCTTAAAGATCTCTCTATCCCACTGATCTTTTAAATTTGTCATTTCCAGTATTTCTTCAATTATATCAAGTATTTTTGAGGTTATGGAATTAGAGATGAATACTGTAGCAGAATAATGTTATTTTGTTAGGGGAGAAAGAAAACCCCTATCACTTTCCTGGGCTTTTTGACAGCAATGTGTCAGACAGCTACCTTCATGGAATTATTTATGAAGAAATACAGTTTATGTCAGTGTTTCTCTTTAACTTTACTAGCAAAAGGACTCCTTTTTTCCCAATAAAATTATATACAATACCTCACTACATAATACAGACCATGAAGTGCAACTGCTCTGGTTGTGGTTTGTAACGGCCTAAAGCCTCACAGACTCGGTTCAGTTCATGCCCCTCTTTCACACCCCATCCAACAAAGACCCCCAAGACTGCTTCCCAGGCAGCATGGAAGACAGCAAGAAAATCATCACTTTATAGCATCTGTAAATATTAAAGATGTCAATATATACAGCAGAATCAAAGTTTCAAATGAAATCAATTACTTCAAAGGCTTCTTTACAGCAACAACGATAAAACATTTATAAAATTCATTTCTCAATTTACTCAAACACACATAAAAATTCACAACATCATATTTAGAAAACTGCCTTTTTAAATCTGTCTTAGAATAAATGCAGCATCAACTTAACCATGTACTGGCTATTAGTGTAGCACATCAGAAAAAATATTAACTCTTTCCATAATAAATGTCAATATGGTAAAAAATGTGAAGCACACATTAGTGAAATGGATCAAGATCATTTTTTATTGCACATCTGCTTACATGTCTGCTGCTTTTGGGTAGAGCTAAACCTGAAATATTGAGTCAGTTTCCGCCATTTTACATCAACTAAATTATAGCAGTGAATTGCTTATGTATCTTCCAGACTTATCTTCCAGAAACTAGAACATTAACCTTTCCAATTTATCTAGGTACTGAAGCACAAATTTAACATTTGTTTTTCAAAAATTTAAACACTCAGAAACAAACCAAACAACATCCTATAAAGAAAACAATTTTTATGTCCAGATGTATAACTGAGGTTCAGAGAACTTCTGATTATACAGTATTATAAAGGTAATGACAGTCCAACCCTCTTCCAAACTGTTTAATTCCTGTATGTGTAATTAAGCATTTATTTTCAGAAATTTTAATACTTTCAGAAATTGATTCTCTCACAACTAGGTGTTTCTAAGATCCTCCATCCCACTAAAAATAAATAACCCACAATGATTCCAAATCTTTTTTTTTTTTCCCAGAATAATCAGTATTCTTATTGCCTTTCCACTGTACTCTACTGCTTAATGCAAAATGGAGAATATGTGGTCCAAACAGAAATACGGCATTTGTGCAGGCCAAGCTTTGAATAGACATGGACCACAGGCATAGCCTGATTTTTAAAAAGCAACAAGAATGTTGACACAACTATTAGACCAAACACAAAATTCTGGCCATTAACGAATCAGAAGTAATAACTGATGCTCCTACTTTAAATTCATCAATGCCATACTTAAAAAGTCAAGCAACAACACATAATTGGCAAAATCTTCTAAATTCTCAAGTTCTCAAACAAAAAAGTTATTTTTAATACTTCACTCCCCTTATATCTTATGATGCAATCACTTATATTTTCCTTTGTTAGATTATTCAGAAGAAACAATTCTACTTAACCTTAATAAGTTTTTGTCTCACACATTTTATATAAAGTTACTAAAATCACAATTCTCAGAAATTTATTTTTAATCATACAAACATTATATGATTTAACTGCAGTAAAGAAATTATATCCTTTCTTAATCTATTTAGAATGATATTATAAAATCTCTAAGACTCTTTTCCACAGCTTTTCTTTATATGAACAAACTCATAATTAGGAAAAATGCATCTCAACTCCACGGTGAACTAGCATCCATGCTTATTCCACATAGGTACTGCCAGTGGTCCCTGTGGTGTCCTTTCAACAATGACAAACTCTTCAGGGTTGCCAAATGCCTCATAGAAAACCAATAAATCTTGTATGGCATGCTCCTCAATCTGAAAGGAAGAAGGGAAAGAAGACTTTTTACTCTTTTAATTATAAACTAAGCAGGATGTATTTGCCTTCCAATTTCCTTTTGAGGTACTACCACTTTCCATGGACACAATACAGTGAAATTAAATCAAGTATCCTGCTATCTCTGTGGCAAGGAGAAAGCTTGGGGCCTGAGGTAGAATCATGAGATACCCATGGGCTCTTGAATTTGAATCTTGAGCAGAAGGAAAAAGAAACTGAAAATGATTGCTGAAATTCATTCATTCCAATAGCTTTATTCTGTGAGATACTTTCTGCTATCGTACAAGTCGTCTAAATCTTGCTTCTGAGCTTTCCAGTGCTACTATGGGTCTTTTCTGTTTCCAAGCCTGGCTGTCTGGTCTTTCAGCTAAGTCTATGGAATCTTAATTGCCCTCAAATAAATTATGTTTTCCTTAAGTTAGCCAGAGTAGGCTTCTGTTGCTTACAATCTCAGAATTCTTACTGATACAGAAGCCAAGTGTAGCAGTAGAGAATACTGCCAAATTCTCTACTGGTCATTTTTAAAAACAAATAATCCAAAGTATCACCAAAGCAAAAATATAAGCTTTATCATAATTTATTAGTCATAAATTAATTGTCCTGAATATCTACAACTAATACATACACTGCTAGATGCCTCAGTTCAATTTTACCTGGCATTTACATTTTAATTTCATAGATACAGGCACCTTTTCAAAGCAAACAAACATGATTTTCTTAAAACCTAAGTAGGAAATATAGTTGTTCTCTAAATTAAACCCTACTAAGTGTGTTATTTACCTGAATCAGAGCCAAGGGTTTTTCTCGACTTCTAATAAGAGCTGCTTCCTGTTGTAGTTCTTCTTCTACAATAGATGCAAAAGTGACTGGGGCTACCATGGATGGAGCAGTCACTGAAGAAGATAGCCAGGGACTGAAAGAATAATAATAATGAGTTTCACTCATCTTCCTAAATTTTTGCACGCAAAATTTTCTCTGAAATACTCTTTAGCAATGCTACAATTTTTTCCAGTGATCTACAATGAGCGAACCTGGAAGCTTTCGCAGATTACAGAATGATGAGTTTCACTCATCTTCCTAAATTTTTGCCTGCAAAATTTTCTCTGAAATACTCTTTAGCAATGCTACAATTTTTTCCAGTGACCTACAATGAGCGAACCTGGAAGCTTTCACAAAGATTACAGAATGATGAGGTGAGAAACAGAAAAACAGGAGAACTAACGTTTTATTTGGACCAGTGTTAGAGAGAAGATTTTGGAAAGTACCAGGAAATGGGGAGGGAGCAGAAACCACATAACTGAACAGAAAGGTAACTCCAACTACAGTACAGAGAGGATTCAAGTAATACATTCAACTCAACACCATACTATTCCCAATTTCTTAACATTCTCTTATTCTCTTTTTTTTTTTTGAGACGGAGTCTCACTGTGTCACCCAGGCTGGAGTGCAATGGCATGATCTTGGCTCACTGCAACCTCTGCCTCCCAGGTTCAAGCGATTCTCCTGCCCTAGCCTCATGAGTAGCTGGGATCACAGGCGTGCGCCACCATGCCCAGCTAAGTTTTGTATTTTTAGTAGAGACAGGGTTTCACCATGTTGGCCAGGCTGGTCTTGAACTCCTGACCTCAGATGATCCACCCGCCTCAGTCTCCTAAAGTGCTGGGATTATAGGTGTGAGCCACTGCACTCGGCCTTAATGTTTTCAATGCTAAGCAGCAACTTAGCTTTGGAGGCCCATAACTTATCAATTAACCTTACTTGGGACTGTCTAGAAGTGGTAAATCTGAAATATGGTTGCCTTCTGGTCCTGGGGCACCATGGGTAGAGCATCTGCAAAACAAATGCCAAAATTAAAGATTAAAGCTTCTAGTAATATTAGTCAAACTGCTTATTAATATATACAGAGGAAAAACTGTAAACTCCCGACTCCAGAGGCAAATTAAATAAGTGCAGTCAAGCTTACCTTTAAAATTATAAGTAAACAAAATAATCTATATATATTTATAAAACCTTCTGTATAAAATATCATAGAGAAAGATATTGCAAGAAATAGCCTATTTCTAATAATATTATATATATACCAGATAAACCAATAATCTCTAAATCAGATAATTAACAGCCAAATTTTGTGAGGAACTAATATACTTTATGAGCAAAGAATTACAGATAGGACAGAAATACAAAATATGATCTTTACCTTCTAAGAATTCACAAGCCAGTTGAGGAAACAACATACAAAATGACATATAAAATAACAGAACAGAATTTAAGACAGTATAACAAATTGAGTTATACTGGCTATAAGAACTATACAAATCACAATATTTAATCATTTGAGAGGGCCTCATGGAGAAGAATGAACTTGAGAAGATAATAAAAAAGAGGTATATGATGAAAGCAATAAGAAGCATTCCAGTACGGAGAAAAACTTAAAAAGGTATAATGCAGATGAGCTAATTGTGGAATTTTACAGTTAGAAATTAGATCTAGAGCTTATCTAGATCACTCCAATGCTCTCTTTCAGCAATGAGCAAACTGAGGACTAGACAGGTTTAACAACACAAAGTCAGAGAGTAAATTAACAGGACCTAAAATATTGACTTCATGACTCATTTACACACATTTATTGAGCATGTCAGGATTATTGTAGGTGCTGAAAATCAAGCTGATTAAAACCCAATCTTCTCCCCTCAAAAAATTCTGATGGGAAAGATTTAAAAATATACTTAAACAATGATAAAACAATGTATACAGTACTATGGATGCACAGGAGAAAAACTAAAATATGGAAGATGGCATACACTGATGGCTTCACTAAGGAAATGACATTAAAGCTGAGGAGAGGGACAATTAAAAAGAATTTTGGTTGTACAAATACATAGACCTATAAAAGATTTCAGTGCTTTAAGTAAAGGCAGGCTGTTCTCTTCAATAAGCAAAGAATGTCTGAATTCAGGGCAAGGAAGAAACTTAAAGAGAAATAAAGTTTAAAAGAAACAGTAGGGCCAGAGTACAAAATGCACTGAAAGCTAAAATGTTAAGCCCTGATGTGTGGACAAACAAATTTACTAAGCGGCTAAGTACTTCATGTGTATTATCCCATTTAATCTTTGCAATACCCTGTGAAGAAAGCATATATTAACCCATTATAGAGATGAAAAAACAAACTCAAAGAATATTAAATAATTTGTCTGATTCACAAATTAGATAAGTAGCAGAGAGATAACAAAAACCTGGTCTTTTTGATTTAGAGTACAGTGTCTTTTCCATGATCACACAGCTGCCTTTATTTCTACTATCCCCCTTATTCTGGAATACATTCCACTTCAAATGTCTTCTCATTGTTATACTGTTGGCTCAAATGTCATTTTCTCTCTCCTCCTACAAAACTTCAATCATTATGATAAAGCATCACACACTGTTATTATCGTTTACATGTCAACCTTAATTGCTAGACTAGTCTCTTGAGGAGCAGGACTGCTTCATTCATCTTTGTATCTCAGTGTCCAGCAGAATACTTGGAAATACTTGTTTATGAAAAATTAATTAGAAAATTAATGACTGAAACAGAAATTCAAAGGATTTTTTTAGTATACAATAATGAAAAGCAGAGGTTTTTAGGTTCTTTATTGCTTTAAATTACTGATAACTTTTCTTAGAGATATAGCTACTGAATTACAAACTGATATAAGCCCTGTAGTAAACCTGAATGGTATTACTGCTCTCATTTCCATATGATGAAACTGAGATACAGAAAGATTCAGAAAGAGCTGTATAATGTTATACTGAATCTCAAATATGTTTCCTAAGACTACAATTCCATAACTTTTTCCACTGATTTTTCAGTGGATAATTTCATTAATTACAAATTTATCCAAACAACGTGTAGTGTGTCTTAAATGTCTTAAAATGAACCAAATTTGTCAAATAAAATAGAGCTATGATTAAACAAATATCAAAAACATTCTACACTTTCAAATAATAAATATAGCATTATTGAGTTTTCGACATTAGCAACATAAAAGTAGATATCTCAAGAGACAATTTGTATAAAATTTAGCCTTCTGAAAATAAACAGTAACATAAAAAGGTTAACTGACATTTTCCTTAAAAGATTTTTGTTCAGGCCGGGCGCGGTGGCTCATGCCTGTAATCCCAGCACTTTGGGAGGCCAAGGCAGGAGGATCACCTGGGGTAGGGAGTTTGAGACCAGCCTGACCATCATGGAGAAACTCCATCTCTACTAAAAATACAAAATTAGCTGGGCTTGGTGGCGCATGCCTGTAATCCCAGCTACTCAGGAAGTGGAGGCAGGAGAATCGCTTGAACCCAGAAGGCAGAGGTTGCGGTGAGCCGAGATCACGCCATTGCACTCCAGTCTGGGCAACAAGAACAAAACTCCGTCTCAAAAAAAAAAAGATTTTTGTTCAAACCAAAAAACATTAATATTGTTACATTTACACTTTAAAGAAACTAAATTATTCTTTGCTCAGTTGGCCTTAAAAAAAATTGTACTAGCTTAATTAGAAAGATTTTTATATAAGATTAGAGCTGATATAATCATAGAATAATTTTTGCCTTACAAGTAGTTTTTCTTACTAATTAGAAACAAACTCAGCTGGGTGCAGTGGCTCACACCTGTAATCCCAGCACTTTGGGAGGCTGAGGTGGGCAGATCACCTGAGGTCAGGAGTTCGAGACTAGTCTGACCAACATGGTGAAACCCTATCTCTATTAAAAATACAAACATCAGCCGGGCGCAGTGGCAGGCGCCTGTAGTTGTAGCTACTGGGGTGGTTGAGGCAGGAGAATCACTTGAACCTGGAGGCAGAGGTTGCAGTGAGTAGAGATCACACCCTTGCACTCTAGCCTGGGCGACAAGAGCAAGACTCCGTCTCGAGAAAAAAAAAAGAAACACAGCTTACATTTTCTTTCCAGAATTACGTAAGGGGACATTTCAGTGAAAGGAAAATAGGAAATAAAAGCACATGAAATGAAAAAGAATACCTAAGCAACAATAAACAAATAAAAATTGTACAAATTGCTCACTTTTAGATGTTAACACCCTCAAATAACATTGTCATTCTTGCCCTAATCTTGGAAAAAACTAAATTTTCTACAACTTAAACAAGAATGTATAATTTGTGGAATTTCCTGAGATAAGTCCCCAACCCCTGGCACCCTAACTCCCCAAAGGACCATAAGCATTCCTATCTTCTTAACTCCTACGATTTCCTGTTTATACTGCCCCATCTTCTCTTACTTCTTCTTTTAAAAATCCCATCCTGTATTCAAAAGCTTATGACAATGAAAGGGATCAAGAATTAAGTGATCTCTTTTTTTCTAATATTATTCACATGCTTATAAATATAATAATATTTAGAAATGAATATAAAAAGTGCTTATGAACTAACACAGCTCAAGCTCTTCTGCAATGAAGTCTTCCTGACACCAGCCCATGCTCGGTTTTCCTTCTCAGAACCACTCATTTGGTACTTCATCATTTTGTAATCTCTTTAATACTTCTATATTGTATCGTAATTTTTTTCTTTTTTCTTTTTTTTTTTTTTGTTGTTGCTGCTGTTATTTTTGGAGACAGAGTCTCACTCTGTTGCTCAGGCTGGAGTATGGTGGCATGATCCTGGCTCACTGCAACTTCCACCTCCCAGTTCAAGCAATTCTCCTGCCTCAGCCTCCCTAGTAGCTGGAATTACAGACATGCACCACTATGCCTGGCTTTTTTTTTTTATTATTATTATTATTATTTTGAGATGGAGTTTCGCTCTTGTTGCCCAGGCTGGAGTGCAATGGCGCAATCTCGGGTCACCGCAACCTCCGCCTCTGACTCCTGGGTTCGAGCAATTTTCCTGCCTCAGCCTCCCAAGCAGCTGGGATTACAGGCATGTGCCACCCCAGGCCTGGCTAATTTTGTATTTTTAGTAGAGATGGGGTTTCTCCATGTTGGTCAGGCTGGTCTTGAACTCCCGACCTCAGGTGATCCACCTGCCTCGGCCTCCCAAAGTGCTGAGATTACAGGCGTGAGCTACAGCGCCTGGACCTTGTATCGTAATTTCATTCTTATTCTGTCATTTAACGTCCATGTATGTACATTAATATTTATCAACTAGGTTTCAGACACATGAAAGGCTGCGCCTATACATTCTACTTTTATATATACCCAACAGAGGCCAGTACCAGGTAGCCCATAATTTGCAAATTAATGAATATTTTAGTTTGTCTGTAATGTTTTATATTTCCTTTTTAAAAAAGCATACTTATTATGTTTTCTATGATAGAAAAAAACCCTGAAACTCAAAGCTATATGTTTTCTTTCTCAGAACCACTATCAGTGATAGCCACAATTATTTAAAACATTAACTCCCATACCAAAAATACTGAAGCTATGGATATGTCATACTGTCATAAACTCCATTAAGTCAAACTTCCAAAGCAGTATAACAGGGCACACTTATAAAGAGCCCTGATGTTATAGCACACTCTAGTGATCAACTATGAAACCACAGATCCAAATTTTAAGTTCCATGACAAATCGTTATATATCTAAAGACATTTTTTTTAAAGTTTCAATGAATATTAATATTTAAAATATAAAAATACAAAAATTATCTTAATTTTCAAACCTTTAAATTGATATATCTAAGACATGCAATACAAATCACTACATTAGAAACAAATGTTACTTCAAACAGGGTAACAATTTTAATTAATTTACTCATTCAGTCATTCACCAGACTCACGGAGCACCTACTACATGCCAGGAGCCAGTCTGAACACTGGTAGTAAAATGATGAGCAATGACAAACCTCCTTGCTCTCATTGAACATATAATTAAACATACAGACATGAAAATACTTAGAGTAGACAAATATTAAAGAATCACACTAATAAACGTACAATAAAAAAGTGCCATGAGAACATACGATAGTAAACTGCCCCAGTAAGTCAGACTTCTCCAAAGAATATAACTGAATAGATATTGAAAGAAGAGTCAGAGTCAGTCTGTCAAAGGGTAAGGAGGTAGAAAGACGGAAAGTGCATTTGAGAACTAAGAGAAGGCCAAGATGACTAGAACACAGAGATCAGGTTACAAAATCAAGTTAAAGACAGTAGGCAGGAGCCAGACTATGTAGGCCTTGAAGGCCATATTCAGAATGCTATAGCTTTTTTCTTAAAAGCAGTAAACCCCAAATTTTAAAAAAGAACACACTGGCTTAATATATTGGAGGAAAGAAAGGCAAGACCAGTCAGTAGGGCAACTCTGGTGGCCCCGGTGAAGTATCACAGTAAACTGAATCAGAGGTGATAGCACTGGAGATAAAATTTAGTATATGGATTTGAGAAGTATTTAAGAGATAAAACTGGAATGCTCTAACAGTAGACTGAATACTTGTGAAGAAAATGGAAGTGCCAAAGACACAAATTCTTCCTATTTACTGAGGAAGAAAATTCCGAAAGAATAGGCTATGCTATGTTTTTCTATATTTTTGTTTGATTTTGGTTTTATGAGAGGGGTATGAGGAAAACATTAAGTTTCGTTTTGGACACGAAGTTTGCGGTGTTTCTGAACATGCAGATAGAATGGTAGGGTCAGTAAGAGATAATTAAGTCTAAAGCCCAGATGATACATACGGGCAAGAGATATTAGTAATGGGGCTGGGAGACAGAATGAATTACGGACTGAGTGGGAGGTGACAACTCTTTTGAGAAATCTGGCTGTGAAGGAGATGGAGAATTGGTAATGACAGGACAACTGATAGAAGAAAGTGTGCCCAGACCACATGAGAGACCTAAGCACATTCAAAACCAGAGGGGAAAAATCTAGTTAAAAGGAAAAGGTTGACTCTTACACAAGAAAGGAAAGGGATAATTAATAGTTTTCAGGCTTCTGAAGTGGGAAGCATTAAGATAAAAGCACAGGTATTGGCCTAAGATAAGAGAGAGAACTTTTCTATGGCAAAACAAGAAAGGAGCATAGTTCTATATAGGCAGGGGCTAATTTGTTCACCACTGTAACTCTAGTACTTAGCATAATGTCTGATACAAAGTTCATAATCAATAAATGTTTGATAGCCAATTTGAAGACTATGTACCTAGTTTTATATTTATAAGCCTATCATAATTATAATTGTATAAATTAATATGCAAAAAGATTTAATCTGCTTCATGTGTTAGTATTCCATTTAAGGTTTGGTTTTGTTTTGTTTTGTTTGTTTGTTTTTGAGATGGGGTCTCCCTCTGTTGCTCAGGCTGGAGTGCAGTGGCACAATCAAGGCTAACTGCAGCCTTTACCTCCCAGGCTCAAGCAATCCTCCCAACCCAGCCTCCTGAATAGATGGGACTATGGGCACATGCCACCAAGCCGAGCTAATTTTTGTAGGAGTTTTACTAAGTTGGCCAGGCTGGTCTTGAACTCCTGGACTGAAGTGATCTGCCCACCTCGGCCTCCCAAAGTGCTAGGATATAGCACACTCTAGTGATCAACTATGAAACCACAGATCCAAATTTTAAGTTCCATGACAAATCGTTATATATCTAAAGACATTTTTTTAAAGTTTCAATGAATATTAATATTTAAAATATAAAAATACAAAAATTATCTTAATTTTCAAACCTTTAAATTGATATATCTAAGACATGCAATACAAATCACTACATTAGAAACAAATGTTACTTCAAACAGGGTAACAATTTTAATTAATTTACTCATTCAGTCATTCACCAGACTCACGGAGCACCTACTACATGCCAGGAGCCAGTCTGAACACTGGTAGTAAAATGATGAGCAATGACAAACCTCCTTGCTCTCATTGAACATATAATTAAACATACAGACATGAAAATACTTAGAGTAGACAAATATTAAAGAATCACACTAATAAACGTACAATAAAAAAGTGCCATGAGAACATACGATAGTAAACTGCCCCAGTAAGTCAGACTTCTCCAAAGAATATAACTGAATAGATATTGAAAGAAGAGTCAGAGTCAGTCTGTCAAAGGGTAAGGAGGTAGAAAGACGGAAAGTGCATTTGAGAACTAAGAGAAGGCCAAGATGACTAGAACACAGAGATCAGGTTACAAAATCAAGTTAAAGACAGTAGGCAGGAGCCAGACTATGTAGGCCTTGAAGGCCATATTCAGAATGCTATAGCTTTTTTCTTAAAAGCAGTAAACCCCAAATTTTAAAAAAGAACACACTGGCTTAATATATTGGAGGAAAGAAAGGCAAGACCAGTCAGTAGGGCAACTCTGGTGGCCCCGGTGAAGTATCACAGTAAACTGAATCAGAGGTGATAGCACTGGAGATAAAATTTAGTATATGGATTTGAGAAGTATTTAAGAGATAAAACTGGAATGCTCTAACAGTAGACTGAATACTTGTGAAGAAAATGGAAGTGCCAAAGACACAAATTCTTCCTATTTACTGAGGAAGAAAATTCCGAAAGAATAGGCTATGCTATGTTTTTCTATATTTTTGTTTGATTTTGGTTTTATGAGAGGGGTATGAGGAAAACATTAAGTTTCGTTTTGGACACGAAGTTTGCGGTGTTTCTGAACATGCAGATAGAATGGTAGGGTCAGTAAGAGATAATTAAGTCTAAAGCCCAGATGATACATACGGGCAAGAGATATTAGTAATGGGGCTGGGAGACAGAATGAATTACGGACTGAGTGGGAGGTGACAACTCTTTTGAGAAATCTGGCTGTGAAGGAGATGGAGAATTGGTAATGACAGGACAACTGATAGAAGAAAGTGTGCCCAGACCACATGAGAGACCTAAGCACATTCAAAACCAGAGGGGAAAAATCTAGTTAAAAGGAAAAGGTTGACTCTTACACAAGAAAGGAAAGGGATAATTAATAGTTTTCAGGCTTCTGAAGTGGGAAGCATTAAGATAAAAGCACAGGTATTGGCCTAAGATAAGAGAGAGAACTTTTCTATGGCAAAACAAGAAAGGAGCATAGTTCTATATAGGCAGGGGCTAATTTGTTCACCACTGTAACTCTAGTACTTAGCATAATGTCTGATACAAAGTTCATAATCAATAAATGTTTGATAGCCAATTTGAAGACTATGTACCTAGTTTTATATTTATAAGCCTATCATAATTATAATTGTATAAATTAATATGCAAAAAGATTTAATCTGCTTCATGTGTTAGTATTCCATTTAAGGTTTGGTTTTGTTTTGTTTTGTTTGTTTGTTTTTGAGATGGGGTCTCCCTCTGTTGCTCAGGCTGGAGTGCAGTGGCACAATCAAGGCTAACTGCAGCCTTTACCTCCCAGGCTCAAGCAATCCTCCCAACCCAGCCTCCTGAATAGATGGGACTATGGGCACATGCCACCAAGCCGAGCTAATTTATTTTTCTTGCTATTTTTTGTAGAGACAGGGTTTCATCATGTTGCTAGGCTGGTCTCAAACTCCTGGACTGAAGTGATCTGCCCACCTCGGCCTCCCAAAGTGCTAGGATTACAGGCATTAAGCCACCGAACTCAGCCTAAGATTTTTATTTTAAAATAGTATTTTAATGCTAGAAGTATTAGACAAGTTAGGGAGATGACTTCAGATATTTTAAGGCTCAAGAACTTTCCTCCTAAAAGTAAATATCTGTAAAAAAGAAGACAGTCACAATACTAACAGTGAAAATACGCCTAAACATTTAATCTAAATCAGGAGTTTCCAAACACTGTTGTCAGAAGACTCTGATAGTTCCTTAGGGCAGGTAAAGTGACATTAAACTAGTGTAACTCCCCAATCTCCATTCCGTGCTTCAGTCAGAAAAGTTTATATTATCTGTTTGATGCACTTGAATTGGACATAACATACCTTACTTATTTTGTTTTGTTTGTTTGAGACCAGGTCTCACTCTGTCACCCATGCTGGAGTGCAGTGGTTCGATCACAGCTCACTGAAAATACTGCTTTTAAATTATAGATTTTGATGCTTCATGTAGGCATTTAAAATATGAAACTTTTTTCTTTAAAATACACTGGACTTTCTAAAGCAGTATTAAAAATAGCTAGGCCAGGTGTGGCAGCTCATGCCTGTAATCCTAGCACTTTGGAAGGCTGAGGTGGGAGAACTGCTTGAGGCCAGAAGTTTGAGACCAGCCTGGGCAACATAATGAGAGCCCCATCTCTACTTTCATGAAAATTAAAATTAAAAAATAGTTAGAGAAAAAACTGCAAATACCCAAAGGTTCATCAACAGATGCACAGATAAACACATTGTATGTGGTATGCCCCTACAATGAAATACTATTCAGCGATGAAACAGAATCAATGGATACCCATAACAGCATGAATAAATCTCAAAATAATTATGCTGAGTAAAAGAAGACTTTTTACTACGGGTACATACTGCACGACCCTGCTGATATAAACCTCTAAAATGTACAAGCCAGTCTGTATTGGCAGATTAGTAGCTGCTTGGGAGGGGGAAACAGAAGGAAGAGAGGAAGGGATTACAAAGGGTCATGACAAAACATCTGAAAATGATGCTTATGTTCACTATTTTGAATGTTGTAGTGGTGTCATAGGTGTATATATATGCTGAAACTACAGAATGTGTACTTTAAATAGATGCAATTGATTTTAAGTCAATTATATCTCAATAACTGTTTCAATTTTTTTAAGTAGGGAAGGAATTTACACATGCTAATTTTAATTCTGAATGTAAAAGAGTGTACAAAAAAATCTGCCTCATAAAGTTTTAAATATTATTTCAGAACATAAAACCATCACAGACTATTTTAAGGTAGAAACTGTATTAGTTTAAGTATGTTTTATTACCTGACAATTTTTGGTGCCTGAGAATTTTCAATTCCTTTAAAAGAAACTTTTTTGACATGATCGCCTGAACTATGGCTAGTAACAGACTTTTTTTCTTCTAGTAAGAAATCCCGGAATGACTTGGATGAAACTGAATGTAGAGAAGATGCCCTGCAAAAGAAAGCAAAGATCATGTTAAAACATCCATTTTGTAAAAGGGCATTGCTGGAAGTCATAAGAGAACAATAAGAGAATGTATACTAAAAATTTTACAATATACAATTACAGTTTTCAGTGTGATGTTGGATTCTTGATGCCAATTGTGAAATATCCAAAACTATTCCATAAGAAAAAGCAATCAATGAAGACCAAGTCTAGAGATAACTTAGATGTTAAACTCAGCAATAATATTAAAATAGATATTATAATTATGCATCAGATAATGACAACAAAAGTTCATTAAAAATAGGTAAGCTCAGCAAAAGAAGCTATTAAAAAAAGAACAAAACGAAAATTCAAGAATTTTTAATATATTTTTTAAAATTCACTGTATAGATTGAAGAGTTGGTAAACTTGAAGATAAACCAAAAGAAATTTTTGAATCTGAAAAACAAAAAAGAGAAGTTGAAGAAAATTATCCCATAATGAATTACAAGATAAAATCAAAAGGTCTGCCATATGTGTAACTGAAGTCCCAGAAATAAAGGAGAGAGATATGGCAGAGAAAAAGAAACAATGGCCAAAATTTCCCCAAATTTGGTAGAAGATATAAATTTAAAGACTCTAGAATTTTGGCAAACCCGAAAAAAGATAAAACAAAGAAAACCATACTTAGGCACATAATAAATAAACAGCTGAAATGTCCAAAGCTAAATAGAAAATCTTGAAAGCAGCCAGAGAAACGCAACACAGAATGAAAATGAGTAGCTTGTTATTTGAAACAATGAAACCCAAAAGACGATGGAAGGGAATCTTTAATATGATGAAAGAGGTAAAGAATGTCAATCCAGAATTCTATATCTATGTGAGTAATCTTGAAGGTAGGTCCTCTTCAAGTCATGCCTTGAAATGACTATAGCCCTGGCCAAACCTTGACTGCAGCACTGTGGAAGATCCTGAGTCAGAGGCACTCAGCTGAGATTCCTGACCCAAAGGAATTATGATAATAAACGTTGGTTGTTTTAAGATGTTGTTCAAGCATAATCTGTTAGGAAGCAATAAATAATTACAGAAATTAAAAGGGTAATAAAGAAATCTTATAGAGCCGGGTACAGTGGCTCACACCTGTAATCCCAACACTTTGGGAGGCCAAGGCAGGTGGATCGCTCGAGCCCAGGAGTTTGAGACCAGCCTGGCCAAATGGTGAAACTCTGTCTCTACTAAAAACACAAAAATTAGCTGGGCATGGTGGCGCACACCTGTAATCCCAGCTACTCAGGAGGCTGAGGCATGAGAATCGTTTGAACCTGGGAGGCAGAGGTTGCAGTGAACTGAGACTGAGCCACTGCATTCCAGGCTGGGTGATAGAGCAAGACTCTGTCTCAAAAAATGAAAAACAAAACAGAAAAAAAAAAAGATAGAAATGTTATAAACAACTTAACACAAATAAATTTGACAATTTACATGGAATAGACAAATACCATTTTTAAAAAACCAAATTACTGAAAATAACAGAAAATCTATATAGACTATAGCTATTTTAAAAATTGAATTAATCTCACCAGGTTTTTTAACTGCAAAAATTGACAAACTGATTCCAAAATTTATATGAGAATAAAAAATCCCAGATTAGCCAAAGCATTCTTTAAAAAAAAATACAAAGTTGGAAGAAGACAAAACCAATTACGGTAATCAGGATAGTATATGCTAGGCCTGAATGTATTTCCTCCAAAAACTCATGTTGAAATGTAAATGTCACGGTGCTTGTATTGTGAGATGACACCTTTAAGAGGTGTTTAAGTTATGAGGGTGCCTCACAAACCGACTAATGCCATTATCACTGAGAGTGGTCAACCCTTTTTGTGCTCTCTCACCCTGCTGGCATATGCCTTCCACTATGCTATGAAGTAGCAACAAGGCTTCCGCCAGATGCCAGCACCTTTATATTGGACATCCCAGCCTCTAGAACTGTGAGCCAATAAATATCTGTTCATTATAAATTACCCGCTCTGTTACAGCAGCACAAAATGAACTAAGACCGTGTGATA
>NW_012107631.1:1003494-1006331 GCF_000951045.1 Mandrillus leucophaeus
TCAGCAATAATATTAAAATAGATATTATAATTATGCATCAGATAATGACAACAAAAGTTCATTAAAAATAGGTAAGCTCAGCAAAAGAAGCTATTAAAAAAAGAACAAAACGAAAATTCAAGAATTTTTAATATATTTTTTAAAATTCACTGTATAGATTGAAGAGTTGGTAAACTTGAAGATAAACCAAAAGAAATTTTTGAATCTGAAAAACAAAAAAGAGAAGTTGAAGAAAATTATCCCATAATGAATTACAAGATAAAATCAAAAGGTCTGCCATATGTGTAACTGAAGTCCCAGAAATAAAGGAGAGAGATATGGCAGAGAAAAAGAAACAATGGCCAAAATTTCCCCAAATTTGGTAGAAGATATAAATTTAAAGACTCTAGAATTTTGGCAAACCCGAAAAAAGATAAAACAAAGAAAACCATACTTAGGCACATAATAAATAAACAGCTGAAATGTCCAAAGCTAAATAGAAAATCTTGAAAGCAGCCAGAGAAACGCAACACAGAATGAAAATGAGTAGCTTGTTATTTGAAACAATGAAACCCAAAAGACGATGGAAGGGAATCTTTAATATGATGAAAGAGGTAAAGAATGTCAATCCAGAATTCTATATCTATGTGAGTAATCTTGAAGGTAGGTCCTCTTCAAGTCATGCCTTGAAATGACTATAGCCCTGGCCAAACCTTGACTGCAGCACTGTGGAAGATCCTGAGTCAGAGGCACTCAGCTGAGATTCCTGACCCAAAGGAATTATGATAATAAACGTTGGTTGTTTTAAGATGTTGTTCAAGCATAATCTGTTAGGAAGCAATAAATAATTACAGAAATTAAAAGGGTAATAAAGAAATCTTATAGAGCCGGGTACAGTGGCTCACACCTGTAATCCCAACACTTTGGGAGGCCAAGGCAGGTGGATCGCTCGAGCCCAGGAGTTTGAGACCAGCCTGGCCAAATGGTGAAACTCTGTCTCTACTAAAAACACAAAAATTAGCTGGGCATGGTGGCGCACACCTGTAATCCCAGCTACTCAGGAGGCTGAGGCATGAGAATCGTTTGAACCTGGGAGGCAGAGGTTGCAGTGAACTGAGACTGAGCCACTGCATTCCAGGCTGGGTGATAGAGCAAGACTCTGTCTCAAAAAATGAAAAACAAAACAGAAAAAAAAAAAGATAGAAATGTTATAAACAACTTAACACAAATAAATTTGACAATTTACATGGAATAGACAAATACCATTTTTAAAAAACCAAATTACTGAAAATAACAGAAAATCTATATAGACTATAGCTATTTTAAAAATTGAATTAATCTCACCAGGTTTTTTAACTGCAAAAATTGACAAACTGATTCCAAAATTTATATGAGAATAAAAAATCCCAGATTAGCCAAAGCATTCTTTAAAAAAAAATACAAAGTTGGAAGAAGACAAAACCAATTACGGTAATCAGGATAGTATATGCTAGGCCTGAATGTATTTCCTCCAAAAACTCATGTTGAAATGTAAATGTCACGGTGCTTGTATTGTGAGATGACACCTTTAAGAGGTGTTTAAGTTATGAGGGTGCCTCACAAACCGACTAATGCCATTATCACTGAGAGTGGTCAACCCTTTTTGTGCTCTCTCACCCTGCTGGCATATGCCTTCCACTATGCTATGAAGTAGCAACAAGGCTTCCGCCAGATGCCAGCACCTTTATATTGGACATCCCAGCCTCTAGAACTGTGAGCCAATAAATATCTGTTCATTATAAATTACCCGCTCTGTTACAGCAGCACAAAATGAACTAAGACCGTGTGATACTGGCATAAGGATTGACAAACAGATTTCTTCAAATATGTTCTATTGTTCTTTCCACCGACTATGCCATAATTTGAAAGAGTGTCTGATTTCCCACAATTTTACCTTCCTAACTCACAAGCTCCAGCTATTTTCTACCTTTACAGCCACAGAAAATTTATGGAGAAGCATTTTAGACATTTGAACCTAAATAAAAATTAACCAGAATTTTGTTCCTCAGCTAAAGAAGTCCTGTAATTTTACTCTAAATAATATTTTTAGCTTTAAAATGTTAAATAATTGAAATTGTTTTATATTGCATGTGTTAGCTCTAAATGGAATTTGAAAGAATTTACTTTCAAACATCAAGCCAGGCCACAAAGACCATGTATTCTTCCACTGAAGATGACTGATGAGAAATGTTCTATTATTTCTCCAAGTAAAACATTTAATTTTGAGAAGTAGCCAAATCCCATACATACTTAGTGTTTTGACATTAAATTTAAAATTTGCCTGGTTGGAACTTCAATCTAATGCAAAAAGCCAGTTATCTCTAATACTTTCCATTGCCACACCTAACTGCCAGCAGCAGGAGTACAACTATATACACTGGGAATTTGTACAGACTAGGTGAATGAATGCGTGAACAAACTAGTGAAAATCCTACCACAACCACAAGTACATTTAGAGTGCTAATTTGTGATTTGCTAATGAATTGCACATTAACCTTAATATTAACATAAACATATTTTTAAAAATCTTTTGAAGAAGTAAAATCTCATTAGATGATACTTCAGGTAATGATATACCTTTAAGAAGGATTTTAAAAACAGTTAAATTGGCTGGGCACGGTGGTTCACACCTGTAATCTCAGCACTTTGGGAGGCCCATGTGGATGGATCACGAGGTCAGGAGTTTGAGACTAGCCTGTCCAACATGGTGAAATCCCATCTCTACTAAAAATACAAAATTAGCTGGGCATGGTGGTGTGCGCCTGTAATCCCAGCTACTCGGGAGGCTGAGGCAGGAGAAGTGCTTGAACCCAGGAGGC
>NW_012107631.1:1008202-1009944 GCF_000951045.1 Mandrillus leucophaeus
ACTGCGGCACTATTCACAATAGCAAAGACTTGGAACCCACCCAAATGTCCATCAATGACAGACTGGATTAAGAAAATGTGGCACATATACACCATGGAATACTATGCAGCCATAAAAAAGGATGAGTTAATGTCCTTTGTAGGGACATGGATAAGGCTGGAAACCATCATTCTCAGCAAACTATTGCAAGAACAGAAAACCAAACACCACATGTTCTCACTCATAGGTGCGAATTGAACAATGAGATCACTTGTACACAGGAAGGTGAACATTACACACTGGGGCCTGCTGTGGGGCGGGGGTAAGGGATAGCATTAGGAGATACACCTAATGTAAATGACAAGTTAATGGGTACAGCACACCAACATGGCACATGTATACATATGTAACAAACCTGAACATTGTGCACATGTACCCTAGAATTTAAAATGCAATAAAAAATAAATAAATAAATAAATACTTTGTAGTCTCGTAAGAATTCAAGAAAGAAAATTATTCAACAATTTAATAATAATAATTTCAATTTATACTGAAGTGTTTTGCTTTGCTGTGCTTTGCTGTGCTTCATAGTTAACTGTGTTTCTAAACAGGTTGAAGGTTTGTGGCTACCTTGCATGGAACAAGTATATCCTGCCATTTTTCTAACAATACATGCTCACTTTGTGTCTCTGTGTCACATTTTGGTAATTCTCCTGGTATTTCAAACTTTTTCATTATTATCGTATCTATGGTGATCTTTGATGTTACTATTATAATTGTTTTGGAGCACCATGAACCACATCCACACAAGGTGGCAAGCGTCATTGATAAATGTTTGTGTTCTGACTGTTACACCAATTGGCAGTTCTCCCATCTCTCTCTCTCTCCTCCTTAGGCCTCCCTATTTCCTAAGAAACAACAATATTGACATTAGACCAACTAATAACCCTACAGTGGCCTCTGTGTGTTCAAGAGAAAGAAAAAGTCACATGTCTCTCACTTTAAATCAAAAGCTAGAAACGATTAAGCTTAGTGACGAAAGCACCACCCTGATCACTCAGCAGTCATCAACATCAAGGCAAGATCCTCCACTATAAAAACGTGATTCACTGAAGGTTCAGATGACCATTAGCATTTTTTAGCAATAAAATATTTTTACATTAAGGTTTTTTTTGTAGATATTATGCTATTGCACACTTAGCAAACTACAGTATAGTATAAACATTACTTTTATAGGCACCAGGAAACCAAAAATTTCTTGTGACTTGCTTTATTGCGATGTTTGCTTTATTGAGGTAGTCTGGAACCAAACCTGCAGTATCTCCAAAGTATGCCTGTATAGTCTTAAGAAGCCATAAAAAGAGCATAAACTACTAATTGTAGACAATTCAGACACCTCTCACCTTGATGATAATAATTCAGAATACCTATAACATCTATAATTATCTAAATTATCTATAATTGGTCAGTTAAATTTTCTTGGTGTCCTAAGATACATAAAACTCATTACTCATGTTTGTACTTAAGTTTTCCAATCACGTTTTTATAAAATAAATGTATAACAAATATCACTTTTATTTGATAATTATCAAATTCTGTTTTTGTTTTTTTTTTTGAGAAGGAGTCTTGCTCTGTTGCCCAGGCTGGAGTGTGGTGGCATGATCTCAACTCACTGCAACCTCCACCTCCTGGGTTCAAGTGATTCTCCTGTCTCAGCCTCCCAAGTAGCTGGGATTACAGGCATGCACCACCACGCCCAGCTA
>NW_012107631.1:1009994-1011658 GCF_000951045.1 Mandrillus leucophaeus
GTGATTCTCCTGTCTCAGCCTCCCAAGTAGCTGGGATTACAGGCATGCACCACCACGCCCAGCTAATTTTTGTATTTTTAGTAGAAACGGGGTTTTTCCACGTTGGCCAGGCTGTTCTCAAACTCCTGACCTCAGGTGATCTGCCTGCCTCAGCCTCCCAAAGTGCTCGGATTATAGTCGTGAGCCATCATGCCCACCCAGATAATTATCAAATTCTTTTCAAAGAAAAATACCCTATGTTTTGGGTCAAAATTTATGGCATCTTTCCTCCCATCTTCCTAGAATTCTCCTTAATATGCCATAATAGACTCCTTTTAAAATTTGGATAGATAGTCCCTTCAATGTGGCACTCTAAGCTCATGTTGCTAATAATTACCAAGGAAAAATTTTTCCTATGTTTGAAAATTAGTCAGAAGTTTCAGATAAATGACCACTTGAATACCTGCCTCTGAAATCCTAAAGTGTACAGCAAAGTAATCAGAAAGGTATAAACCCACAAGGGCAAAAATAATAAACTATTAGGACAATGGCAGTCTAAAAAACAACACATTTTTGAAGGACAGCAAAAGAGATAGAATGATAAAACTGATGTCACTGAGTGGACAAAAAGAAAAACTAACAGTCATCAGGTGGGTGATGGTAAGGAGGGAAGCTGAGAACTCTGGAAAGGGGCATATACTGGAGACAGAGTATGTATCGAATCCTGAAGTTGACATGAGGATGAAAGTGTGAAAATTGTTTCAGTTTATTTAAGGAGGGGCTCAGAGTGCCAGATGTACTCCCTATTGCTGTATGGTCACATGACTACATCTCCTCTACTCTGGCAGAAGGAAAATTTGATTCAAAGTCACTAGTAATAGAAGACGGCGGGAGTGAACTGTTGTGTACAAAGTCTATATACTAAATGTGAAAACCTATTACAAATGGTGACAAGCTCAGTCCCAGCTCTAACCTCCCTACACTGAGATATGTTTCCAGAATGCTAGCAACCAAATGTATGCCTTACCAGCAAAAAAAAATTAAAAGGCTGCTCTTTAGAAAAACTGACAGACTAAAGAGACCAAGGAGAAAAGATATGGAGATAATCAACATATGGGGAGATTCGGGGGTCCCTAAGGAAACTGATACGTTACCCTATAATCACATCTATCAGTCTACTTGTAGCACACAGGCACACAGAGCTTCCAATCAGAACTTAAGAGAAATCAATCAATCAATCAATTGACAAAATGAAATCAAATAAAATATATATAAGGTAGAATGAATAAAACAAGAGTGTAAATCAATCTTAGCTTTCTTTTTTTTTTTCGGTTGAGTGGTTTCTTTTGTTCAATATCATATTGGTAAGATTCATCCACACTGTTGTATTTAGTCATGATTTATTCTTTGCCATTACTCTGTAGTATTCTACTATAAAAATAATTTATCCATTGCTGATAGACATCTAGGTTGTTTTCATTTTGGGCTATTACAAATAATAAATTATGAACATTCTTATACATGTTTTGTGGTACATATGTGTG
Source organism: Mandrillus leucophaeus (assembly GCF_000951045.1). Classification (NCBI taxonomy): domain Eukaryota; kingdom Metazoa; phylum Chordata; class Mammalia; order Primates; family Cercopithecidae; genus Mandrillus; species Mandrillus leucophaeus. The sequence continues at coordinate 1,011,518 of NW_012107631.1, forward strand.
TATGTTTCTGTTGGGTATATACTGAAGACTGAAAATGTCTACAGAGTGCAGAGATCTTCAACATTAGAATATTAAACAGAATACTATAGAAAAAGATATCATCAACAAACAAACCAAAAAAACCTCTTGATAAAGATTTTA
>NW_012107631.1:1012388-1013674 GCF_000951045.1 Mandrillus leucophaeus
AAATATATGTCCTATCCATTCTTTATCAGAAACCTACTGGGTTGTGATTCATCAAAACAAGGAGTGTATCAAGAAATACAAAGCCACAAGATCAAGAAAACTGGGGATCAAACACTGGAGAGAAGGGAAGATCTGCAAGACAACAGTTAAAGAAAATCTCAAGATGACAGATATTCAGCAAGCCTGGAAAAGACCCAGTTCAGATCTCAAAAGAACACGGGACTCTAAAGAATATGCCTCCAAAAAAATAAGTGAAACAATTTTCACTCATTCACTTTTTGCTTAAGGAAAGTGATTGATGGCATGGTTATAGCTATATTACCAAGTCCAAGGCTTCATCATGAGCTTAGTTAATTCTCTCAAACTGCAATTTAGTACATGACAGTGGTTCCAATAACTTTTCCCCCTTTTTGGATTTTCCATACTTTTGTTTAAAGAAAGTACATCTCAGTGTTGTAGCAGTCATATCATAAACCCTACAAGGGTAATGGTCAAATCTGTCTTGTTCATTGCCTTATCAACAGAAACTAGCACAGTTCCTTACATTTAGAAGGGGCTTAAAAAATACTGATAAATTTTAAAATTCTGCTAAGCTCATCCTCTCCAGTTTTGCACTCTTTTCTCTTTTCCTTGGGTATTCTTACCTCTTATTTTACTTTTTCAGTAACCATGCTTTGGACCTACTAGTAACCATAACAGGCACTGATTTAGTTCCACTGGTAACACTTAGAATAAAATTATTTGCTACTTTCTTCAAAATAATTAACATTTTAATTGAGAAAAATATTCCTTCTTACAAACAGAATAATGTGGCCTTAGAAACATTGAAGGGATTCCCCTAAACCATGGGTAGTTGCCAAGATCCTCCCCAATTCTTGTGAGAGAAAGAGAGTTCTACTTATTTCTTCATAAGGCTTCACATTCTCCATGTACTTCTCCAGTACTGGTTTCCAGATATTTTAAGTTACAAAGAAAAGGAAGGATGGAAGGGAAGCTGGAGTACAACCTATTTTACACATCTCAAAATTATATCTGACCTCTTTGGAGACTATTCCAATGCTGCCACTATGTGTAAATTCCAATGGAGAAAATGTAAACACAACATTAAGTAAGGAGCACTGTTTTACAAAGTGAAAAATAACAAGCTATGATTATAATCATGTAAAGATATTTATGCAGCATGCAGAAGGACAAAAAAATTAGTGTAGTATAAATAAAGTTTTCTTTTTATATGTGTCTGATATATTTAATTTCTTATAAAAAATTTAAAAAATTAAATTTCAAAA
>NW_012107631.1:1015584-1016395 GCF_000951045.1 Mandrillus leucophaeus
GCAGATGCATGTAATCCCAGCTACTTGGGAGGCTGAGGCAGGGGAATCGCTTAAACCTGGGAGGCAGAGGTTGCAGTGAGCTGAGATCATACCACTGCACTACAGCCTGGGCAATGAGGGTGAAACTTTGCCTCAAAAGAAAAAAAAAAAGAAATAGATGATTTTTGACCTAAATGAAATCTACACTACAGATAAAAATAAGTCAGCCAGGCGCAGTGGCTCACGCCTGAAATCCCAGCACTTTGGGAGGCCGAGGTGGGCAGATCACGAGATCAGGAGTTCGACACCAGTCTGGCCAACATGGTGAACCCCCATTTCTACTAAAAATACAAAAATTGGCCGGGCACAGTGGCACGCGCCTGTAGTCCCAGCTACTCGGGAGGCTGAGGTAGGAGAATCATTTGAACCCAGGAGGTGGAGGTTGCAGTGAGCTGAGATCATGCCACTGCACTCTAGCCTGGGCAACAGAGCAAGACTCTGCCTCAAAAAAAAAAGTCGTATTATTTCATATTAAAGGGGAACCTGTTTCCTGTACTTTTTTTCTTTCATCAAAAACAAATTCTACTTACTATTTATACTAGGCAATACTTCAGAATGAATGTAGAAATGTTTGTGTATATGTTAATATTGAGAATGTTTATTGCCTATTGCTAAGCATTTTGTCAATGAGCATAGTACTGAAACAGCCTAATCTATCTTGTGAACCAAGCTATTTTTAAAACATGTTTAACAAAATATCCTAACATTAGCAATCAGAAGATGCTGCCAGATGTTCCCACATATTAAATATGTACCAATTTGTGTACTTAAG
>NW_012107631.1:1020991-1027291 GCF_000951045.1 Mandrillus leucophaeus
CAAAAAAATTAGTGTAGTATAAATAAAGTTTTCTTTTTATATGTGTCTGATATATTTAATTTCTTATAAAAAATTTAAAAAATTAAATTTCAAAAAAATTAGTGTAGTATAAATAAAGTTTTCTTTTTATATGTGTCTGATATATTTAATTTCTTATAAAAAATTTAAAAAATTAAATTTTAAATCACTTTAGCAAGAAAATCTAATTAGAATATCAAGAAGAAATTATATCTATATATGAAAAATATATCCACATTTTGAAGTGTATGATGATGTACGTCATCATGATGTGTACGCCAAAACACCCCAAATTAAAAGTAAATAAACACAACAAAAAAAGTGTTTGCTTCCCAAGTTTCAATTTTTAACTTGAAAACAGAAGGGGAGATGAAATATTTGAAAAGACTTTAGAAACACTAGAAGTAGGAAGGAACTCAAAAGTCAAGTACTACCTTAAAAGCAAATGCACAGATCTATATTAATTTTAATAAAAATAGGAGCATACCATGCATTCACTGGTTTGGGGGCTTTCGAAGGAGTAGATAAAACTGTTTCCATGCTATTCATTCCTGAATTGTTTTCCTTGGTAGTCAATGCAATCATTTTTCGTTGCTTCTGAGAAAGTTTAACTCCATGAGAAACTGTTTTGCTAGAAATTAAATTAAAACAATTAGTTTCAGTGGTTTCTTCTGACAAAGTTTAATTCCATGAGAAATGATTTTGCTAGAAATTAAATCAATTAACTTTAATTTCTGCTTAATAAAGGTTACTGGTAATAATAATGTTTTCTATTTATTTGATGTTATTTTGCCATTATTGGATCAAAATGCTCACAAGTTTCAACAATGAAAATATCAGTTTATACTAACAATGATCAAGTAATAGCTACATATGAGCCCTCCAACATATTACAAACTTCAAGAACTTGCATGACAAGCCTTAACTCTTTGGCTTTTGTAGCCAATAGTCCACAATGATCATTTTAGAGTCAAGTTTCTGGGATGTAATACTGTATTCTACAAGAGCTGGACTATCAGCTCAACTCTATCTTCAGCACATACTTAAGAAATAATATTATGGAGGCTAAATTGCCCAGAAAAGGATGTATAATTAACTATAACATCAAATGCAGAAAAATAATAGGAAAGATGCAATAAGTCTGTCCAATTCTTAGGGCAGAAATATAACATGAAACGATCTTTTATAATTTTTTAACCAACCCTAAATGTGACTTTGGTGTAGCTCCACATTTTTGTCTACTTTCTTCTATTTCCATGATGGTTCTGAGATCCACAACAGGAGGGCTGACTGGACTAAAAGACATAAAAGGTTACTTTGCAAGGCATTCATTTACCTATAAAGCCCAACCCCCAACTTCACTGAAACCATAAGTGAAATGTGAGATTAACAGTCAGAGTATAATTTAGAATTATCAGCTGTGAGCCAGCTTCAAAAAGGATATTTTGAGTAAAAGTTACTTTTATATATACACATATAAATATTAACTAACATATATCCAAAGTCATAATGTTAAGTGATACAGCACATATACAAATAACAACTAATATGTATCCAAAGTCATAATGTTGTGATATAACTGAAATTCCTATATTTTTAAAAAAAAACCATTTTTTTAAAAAGCCAAGCAATAGAAAGATTCTTAACTAAATTAGGTAGAAAACCTCACCAAAGTTCTAATTAAATTCTTACTTTTAGGTTGAATGAAGCTTGAAAATTATACTCTTTCCTTTCTATTTTTAACAAACAAAACTCATTCTACTGTTTAATATTAACAAAAACAAACATTTAATAGAAAAACTTGGGGATACTAAACAATATTGGAGACCCACCAGAGGGAGTTATACCATAATAAGGAAAAAATTCTACGATCATTATAAATAGATGGTTTCTGGCCAGGTGTGGTGGCTCATGCCTGTAATCCCAGTACTTTGGGAGGCCGAGGTGGGTGGATCACCTGAGGTCAGGAGTTCAAGACCAGCCTGGCCAACATGGTGGAACCCCATCACTACTAAAAATATAAACATTAGTCAGGGGTGGTAGCAGATGCATGTAATCCCAGCTACTTGGGAGGCTGAGGCAGGGGAATCGCTTAAACCTGGGAGGCAGAGGTTGCAGTGAGCTGAGATCATGCCACTGCACTCTAGCCTGGGCAACAGAGCAAGACTCTGCCTCAAAAAAAAAAGTCGTATTATTTCATATTAAAGGGGAACCTGTTTCCTGTACTTTTTTTCTTTCATCAAAAACAAATTCTACTTACTATTTATACTAGGCAATACTTCAGAATGAATGTAGAAATGTTTGTGTATATGTTAATATTGAGAATGTTTATTGCCTATTGCTAAGCATTTTGTCAATGAGCATAGTACTGAAACAGCCTAATCTATCTTGTGAACCAAGCTATTTTTAAAACATGTTTAACAAAATATCCTAACATTAGCAATCAGAAGATGCTGCCAGATGTTCCCACATATTAAATATGTACCAATTTGTGTACTTAAGCAAAAAAAAAAAAAAAAAAAACTAATTTCTGAACTAAACTTTAAACCATGAAGCACATAAAATAGAACATCATAATCTTTGTTCCAACTCTGCAACATATAGCCTATTTCAAAAGAATTAAATAGTCCAGATGATAAGATAATCCATAAGTCAACTAACAGTTTTAGACTTTATCAATCATTGTAGGCATATAAACATGAAGCACAAGCTCAATTAACATTTTGAAAGAATACTACATTCTAATTACACCTGCACCTTCATTTGACTTTTCTTTTTTCTTTTTTTGAGATGGAGTCTGCTCTGTTGCCCAGGTTGGAGTGCAGTGGCATGATCTGGATTCACTGTAAACTCTGCCTCCCAGGTTCAAACAATTCTCCCACCTTAGCCTCCCAAGTAGCTCAGATTACAAGTGTGTATTACCACAACTGGCTAGTTTTTTGTATTTTAGTAGAGATGGGGTTTCACCATGTTGCCCAGGCTGGTGTCAAACTCCTGAGCTCAGGTAATCTGCCCACCTTGGCTTCCCAAAGTGCTAGGATTACAGGCATGAGCCACCGTGCCCAGCCTTCATTTCATTTTTCTAAATAAAAGAAAAATATATATATAATATAGGTAAGTTAAAAGGATAGTATAACGTTAAATTAATATCATCTGAAAATTAACTGAATAGTTACACATTTTGTGAAATTTTAAATACCCCTTCACATACTCTAAGAGATAAAGTCTATGATTGACAAAACGGTCTTCCTGTGTGGCATTTTTAACCAATATATATATTATCTAAGAAATAACTGCTGATATTAAGTTTCTCTCTATATATGTAAAACATAGTATTTGCTACTATTCACTGATGATAATACAAAGGCAACTAAATTTTGCCTGGGGTTGGTGGCGGGGGGGGAGTCTATTATATAGTTGGTTAGCAATTCGTAGGCATTTAGGCAATTTTCTGTACATTAGAAATTTATATTAATATTTCTTAAATGTTCATCATTAAAAAATTAAATTGCATTAAAAAGGAATGATATTTCTCTAATAGTTACAGAATAAAATAAAAACCCTACCTGAAGGAACCAGCAACCCAACTGGCAGAGTTGGTAGTATCAATTCTGTTATTGGGAATGGGCTGTGGAGCAGATATTTTAAGTGTTGGTGACTTTTCCCATGGTTTTAAATCTTCCCTAGCATACATAGGAGATGCACCATTAACATATGGTTTGACTTTCATCTGGGGAGAGAAAAAAAAAATAAAAGAAGTTAATGAGCACCTAGAACAGTAACACATAGCTGGTACTTAATAAATATTAGTTACATTATAATGAAGAGTAAAATCTTATGACAATAAGCCATTTAGTATTTTCAAATCATGTTCTTCTACAGTTTTGTGCCTTAGCCTACTCTCAAATCACATTGTTGACTATAACCGAATTATTATGAGCTTTGAGAATAATTTCTAGGGGAACTAGTTAGCATATTAAATCTCTACACAAATAGTAAACATGTAATAGTTGTACAAATAAGACATGAAGTAGTAATTTTAAAATTAATATCCATGGCTTGAGTACGAAACAAAATGAAAGTTTTGTATAAATGTCATATAACTCACTCTGATGTAAAGTACTGTGAATAAAATTAAAGTCAAATAATATTGACACCTTGAAAGGAACCCTAAAACTACTGCTATTGTAATACGTCAAGGAAGTTATTAAAATGGTATGTCTACTTCCAGGATAGATTCTTCTGTTATTGCAAATCACTCACAATATGCCCTGAGCCTTCCTTTAAACCTCAGTTGTCTTACAGAACAACCTTAGTGTGAATATAAATTGCCCCCAAACTTCTATTCTATATTTTTAAAAAAATCAATCCTGCTGGGGTGAGGTTGCTCACACCTGTAATGCCAGCACTCTAGGAGGCTGAGGTGGATGGATTGCTTGAGTCCAGGAGTTCAAGACGAGCCTGAGCAACATGGCAAAACTCCATCTCTACCAAAAATATAAAAAAAATAGCTGGACGTGATGGTGCGCACCTATAATCCTAGCTACTCTGGAGGCTTAGATGGAAGAATCACCTAAGCCCAGGAAATCAAAGCCGCAGTGAGCTGATACTATACCACTGCACTACAGCCTGGGCAACCAGAGTGAGAGACCCTGTCCCCCCCTAAAAAAAAAAAAATTAAATCAATCCTTGAGGCCTAAAAGACTCTAAGAAGAAAGGGTTAACTTCTGTTGTCTCATGAATTCCTAGGAATTCTGATATGTTTTGTGGATGCGTAGGGGTTAGGGAAAAGTGACTCTATCTCTATTCAGTTACACATTTTTCTCTAATAGGTTAACAACTACGGAATCAAATTTTAAGGAGTGTCTAAGAACTGTCCTCCCCAGAGTTGATCACGCTAGGAATCCTGCAGCTTAATGTGCTAGATTAGGAGAAGAACTCAATCATTTCCAAATTGTTTTGCTCCAGTTAATACCTTGGAGGAAAGAGACTGCAAAATTTGAAAGCAGGCTTATTTTTGAAATCATTTGCCTTGACAATTTTTAACTGATGTTAACTGACATTTCACAAGACAAATTTCAATAATTTAGCTATGAATATATTTTTTCAGTATGTCTGTACAGTATTATATTTTACATCAACATTATATTTTAGTTGCAAAAAGATTAGAAATAACATCATAAAGGGCTTAAAACTGCCATTAAAATCTCTAAAACTAGAAATGTTATGCAAATTTAAGAAAACTAACACTATATTGTGTGATTCTTATATACCAACCTGGAGACTGTTTTAAAATTAGGGCAAAAATAAGGAAATACTAAAGATAAACTATCTATAAACCTAAAATCTGAAGGTAAGGAGTCAGTGCTTCAAAAAACAAACCTCAATCTTATCTGAATGAAATCCTGTGGTGAAATCAGGGGACTGTAAATCTCTAGGACTACCCACTCCTGCATAGCTTCCTTCAGAGTCTGATGTCAATAGTTCTGGAAGAGATTCCACAGAATTGGTCTCACCAGACTTTAATAATCCTAAAACATGAAATTAAAAAAAAATTAAACACATATGCATTAAACATATATGCATTACATTCAGTGAATCAGACAGCTAAAAACTTTCATTTATCCAGACTTAATAACATTCAAATTATATTTATGGTATAAAAATCTTAATAATTTAAGTTAACTGGAGAAAGAAATCAGTTTAAGTGAAAAACTGAAATGGAAGAGATTATAAAACAATAGTTTTATTCATTACAATCACACACCAACTGTGTAATGAACCTGAGGAAGATAGTTCTTTGGATCTGCTTTAAAAAGTGATTGAAAATATTTTTGTCCGCCTAAGAGACAAAGGAGAAAGGGAAAATAATTAAAGTCCAGACCTCTTTTCCTTTTCTCATCTGTCTCTTGGTACAGTGGTCTCTGCACCCAAGCGAGGAGGGTAGCTTCATTCTATCTGGGAGGAAACCTGTGGCCTTTTTGCCTCTCACTTAGCCAGCTGACTGACCCAATAGCAGAGGCTCCCACAGAAGACGACTGTGGCCTGTTTGAAGTGTGTTCTTCCCTGAAATCTCTGGCGATTCAGCTCGCTTGAAGCAAGAGGGTTGTTATGAAATGTATGTATCATTTCTTCTCTTAGGCAAGCTAAATGCCTGGCCTCATGCCACACCTGGTATCCAGGTTCAAACTTTTGCTTAGATTCACATGTTCATTTCCGCACATTTCAAATTTATTAGAATCTAAATGAAGCACCAAAATAAGCTATAAAATAAAGATGTTA
>NW_012107631.1:1027341-1066240 GCF_000951045.1 Mandrillus leucophaeus
CTGAGCAACATGGCAAAACTCCATCTCTACCAAAAATATAAAAAAAATAGCTGGACGTGATGGTGCGCACCTATAATCCTAGCTACTCTGGAGGCTTAGATGGAAGAATCACCTAAGCCCAGGAAATCAAAGCCGCAGTGAGCTGATACTATACCACTGCACTACAGCCTGGGCAACCAGAGTGAGAGACCCTGTCCCCCCCTAAAAAAAAAAAAATTAAATCAATCCTTGAGGCCTAAAAGACTCTAAGAAGAAAGGGTTAACTTCTGTTGTCTCATGAATTCCTAGGAATTCTGATATGTTTTGTGGATGCGTAGGGGTTAGGGAAAAGTGACTCTATCTCTATTCAGTTACACATTTTTCTCTAATAGGTTAACAACTACGGAATCAAATTTTAAGGAGTGTCTAAGAACTGTCCTCCCCAGAGTTGATCACGCTAGGAATCCTGCAGCTTAATGTGCTAGATTAGGAGAAGAACTCAATCATTTCCAAATTGTTTTGCTCCAGTTAATACCTTGGAGGAAAGAGACTGCAAAATTTGAAAGCAGGCTTATTTTTGAAATCATTTGCCTTGACAATTTTTAACTGATGTTAACTGACATTTCACAAGACAAATTTCAATAATTTAGCTATGAATATATTTTTTCAGTATGTCTGTACAGTATTATATTTTACATCAACATTATATTTTAGTTGCAAAAAGATTAGAAATAACATCATAAAGGGCTTAAAACTGCCATTAAAATCTCTAAAACTAGAAATGTTATGCAAATTTAAGAAAACTAACACTATATTGTGTGATTCTTATATACCAACCTGGAGACTGTTTTAAAATTAGGGCAAAAATAAGGAAATACTAAAGATAAACTATCTATAAACCTAAAATCTGAAGGTAAGGAGTCAGTGCTTCAAAAAACAAACCTCAATCTTATCTGAATGAAATCCTGTGGTGAAATCAGGGGACTGTAAATCTCTAGGACTACCCACTCCTGCATAGCTTCCTTCAGAGTCTGATGTCAATAGTTCTGGAAGAGATTCCACAGAATTGGTCTCACCAGACTTTAATAATCCTAAAACATGAAATTAAAAAAAAATTAAACACATATGCATTAAACATATATGCATTACATTCAGTGAATCAGACAGCTAAAAACTTTCATTTATCCAGACTTAATAACATTCAAATTATATTTATGGTATAAAAATCTTAATAATTTAAGTTAACTGGAGAAAGAAATCAGTTTAAGTGAAAAACTGAAATGGAAGAGATTATAAAACAATAGTTTTATTCATTACAATCACACACCAACTGTGTAATGAACCTGAGGAAGATAGTTCTTTGGATCTGCTTTAAAAAGTGATTGAAAATATTTTTGTCCGCCTAAGAGACAAAGGAGAAAGGGAAAATAATTAAAGTCCAGACCTCTTTTCCTTTTCTCATCTGTCTCTTGGTACAGTGGTCTCTGCACCCAAGCGAGGAGGGTAGCTTCATTCTATCTGGGAGGAAACCTGTGGCCTTTTTGCCTCTCACTTAGCCAGCTGACTGACCCAATAGCAGAGGCTCCCACAGAAGACGACTGTGGCCTGTTTGAAGTGTGTTCTTCCCTGAAATCTCTGGCGATTCAGCTCGCTTGAAGCAAGAGGGTTGTTATGAAATGTATGTATCATTTCTTCTCTTAGGCAAGCTAAATGCCTGGCCTCATGCCACACCTGGTATCCAGGTTCAAACTTTTGCTTAGATTCACATGTTCATTTCCGCACATTTCAAATTTATTAGAATCTAAATGAAGCACCAAAATAAGCTATAAAATAAAGATGTTATCTCAGTTGTAACTAAAAGTTGTATAATTGATTTAAAACCTACTGTCTCTTATACATTGTTCTCTTTAAAGTAAATCACCTTCACAAGCTAAATGTCCCTTTCATTGTTATCACTGCAATTTGGAAAGAACATTTAAACATTTTTTTCCACATAATCTTTTGAATTTTTTTTTTTTTTTTTTTTTTTGAGACGGAGTGTCACTCTATTGCTCAGGCTGGAGTGCAGTGGCGTGATCTCAGCTCACTGCAATCTCTGCCTCCAGGTTTAAGTGATTCTCCTGCCTCAGCCTCCCAAGTAGCTAGGATTACAGGCACGCACCATCACACCCGGCTAATTTTTTTTGTATTTTTACTAGAGATGGGGTTTCACCATATTGGCCAGGCTGGTCTGGAACTCCTGACTTTGTGGTCCGCCTGCCTTGGCCTCCCAAAGTGCTGGGATTACAGGCGGGAGGCATCACGTCTTGCCTCTTTTTGAATATTTTTGAGGCTGGCAAATTTTCAACTAAGAGAATACATCTAATATTAGAACACTTTCAAAAGTCAGTTAGAAATAAATCCAGAAAAAAGAGGACAATTAATGTGGCCAACAATTACTTCTGGTCAAAAACAGTTTCGCCAAATGTCGTTTGTCTAACTTTAAGATCGACACAAACATTAAGCTATTACGCAACTGTCTTTGATGAAATTGGCATCATACTCAAATTTTCTTCCTTAACAGGTTTTTTTTGGCCTCCAATTAAATTTGACCTTTTAGTTATCTTTGACTACAGATATCTTGGCCACAGAAAGAACAGTACACCAGGAAAATATGGACCTGGAACCAAGAGAACAAATTTTATTTCTTTTGGTCACTACTTCAAATCACTTATGTTTTTTGAGCTTGTTTCCTTAGGTTTAAAGTAAGGGACATAAATTATTTCATTACTAATGTCACTTCTAGCTCTGAAATTCTAAGATTCTAACACAAATGGTAACAATAACATTATTTAAAACAAAGCAAATATCTGCTTTTCCCTAAGTCATTTAGGTGACTGGCAAATCATTACTTTCAAGACTGTCTATCCATTATTCATCCTTCCATCAATCCACCCCTGCCTCCTTCTAAACACTAATGGTAATTCATAAAACACAGAGAACACAAAATCACAGAATTTTTAATTTAGAAAAGTCCTAAGATACAGCTTTCCCATTTACTAGGTCTCCTGATTCCTATTTTCAGTGCTTCATAAATAAATTTTAGGCATATTAACTATCCTTTTTATATAGTTATGTTACCTAAAACTATTCTTGACATTCTTTTGAGCTTTAGTGAACATATCAAGCACTTAATTTGAAGCATCTCAGTAAGCATAAAAAAAAATCCTTCTTCTTTGCCCTGCCTAACAGCTTTTTTTCCCAAAGGAACACAAAACAATGTACTCTTCTGTTTTTCAAAGTTGTTTGTATACAACTGATTGACTATGAAGTACTGTTGGTAGAAACTATACTAGGTTATGTCTTAGTGCTATAGACAAGAGTAACCTACCATTTCTGAAAGCCATACTGTAGTCTCATAATTTTATAGTCACACTTCATGTTTTATCTAAAGAAACTACTAAAGTGTATATAGTTTAATCTAGATCAGATGAATCTGGAATGTGAGACAATCTATAACACAACTGGACTGACCTTTTGGAAAACAGAAAACAAAAAACAAAAAAGTACAGGGGTACTATACTAAAGAGACTAAAGAGATACTAATAAGCAAAGACAATATGAACCTTGATAGAATACTATTTTTTTTGTTGTTAATGTTAAAAAAAAAAAAAAAGACTATAAAAACATTTGTCAACAATTAGGAAAATGTGGATATGGAGTGTAATACTAGTTAACACTAATTAATGTCAATTGTCTTAGGTATGATAATGGTATCGTGGTTGTGTATAAGAGTATTCCCATCTTAAAAGATTCATATTCAAGTATTTACGGGAAAAGGATCATGCCTACAACTTATTCCAAGTGGAATAATTTTTTTTAAGTCTCTGTATTGTCTGTGTGTGTGTGTGTGTGTGTGTGTAACATATGGAGGAAAGAGCAGACAGTAAGCGACAAAGAGTCTGCAAGAAAATGCAAATGTGATGGGAAGTTAACAATAAATCTGAATAAAATGTACATAGGTGTTCGTGGTATTTTTCTCTCATCTTTTCAGTAAGTTAAATATTCTCAAAATAAAAAACTGGGGAAAAATATTTTAGAAAAACTACATAACCTGACCTTTACTTTCAAACAGGCTCACATAATGCCTAAATATATTTTATATTCTACTACCAGATTATAACCTCCTTATGCATACAAATGGCATCTTACTTGGAGTACTGACATATTTAAATTGAATCAACATGATAATAGTTATCTCTGTCATGTTTTGCCAACCTCTAAACCCCTATGCCACTGGAAAGAGTGGTCTTTCTAAAAACAAATCTCATCCAGCCACATCCTGTTTTAAATCATCAACGGCCACCCATAGCCTTTAGACTAAAACACAAATTTCTTAGTTTGGCATATAAGTCTCCAAAATCTGATCCTATCCAACATATCTCCTATACTGAACTATATACACAAGAAATGTGCAACTCTTTCTCTCACTACTAAGCTTGGGAACACATTGCCCCCTTTGCTTAATATATCTATCTGCCTCCTTTTCTTAGATAACTTCATTCTTCAAGACCCAGCTCAGCACTGCTTTCCTCTAAGAGGACTTCCCTGATCTCAGATTGGTTTGGGTACCTCTTTTTGTGCTCCCAGAGCAAACTTCAACTGGAGTACTTATGATAAACTATCACTTTTGGTACCTCCATAAGGACTGTTTATTTCAGTAGCCCCAGCAGATGACATATATGAATAGAGACACAGAAGATTAGAACTGGAAATACATGCTCACTTTCCACGAACCTGTAGATGATGGACTCTGAATAATATCTGAAAGGTTATAACCTCCAGAACTATCTGAACGTTTACGTGGCTTCTTTTTAGCTTTAGTTTTTGCCTTCTTGAACATAGATTCCCTAGGAAAAAGCAAACATACTTTCAGCAGAGTTTAGGGATGTAACTAAGATAAATGCACTTATTTAACCCAACATGTTTAACCTGAAGGCTACTTATTAAAATATTTATATTTTAAATTTGTTAGACCTACAGATATTAATTATGTATTTATTTTGTATTATACCAAAGTTAAGAATGAACATAAATATGTATTTCTTATGTCAGAATTTCTCAATTTCGTCTTCCAATACCAACACAAAAGCATCACATGCCCGAGATGAGAGTGAAGGGACACAGTAGAGAAAAGAAAGGAGGAGGAAAAGAAAAAAAAAAAAAAACAAGGAAACAGAGCTTACGAATGATTTTGTTCCATATTTATTTCTTCTTTCAAGAAGATATCTCCATCTTCTACTTCCAAATAGCTAATATCTGGTCCATCTTGATATGGTGTAATGACTCTTCTATCCATTGCTGGAATCTGCAGAATTGAAGATATCACTTTTCAAATACAAAATCTGTGAAGTTGTTTTTGTTTTTGTTTTTCCTTTTTGTGCAGACAGGGCTCTTGTCATGTTGGCCAGACTGGTTTGGAACACCTGGTCCCAAGCGAACCTCCCGTCTTGGCCTTCCAAAATGCTGGGATTACAGGCATAAGCCACCACACCCAGCCTAAGGATGTTTTTTAAATTAGGTAAGATATTCTATCTTTCATATTTGGTGACATTGACTAGAACAGCCTTAAATGCTCAATAACTTCCGAAATTTACAAGAGTGGGTTGAATTTTGATTCAATTCAATAAAAACTTTATTTCATAAACCTGTCAAAAAAAGAAACTTTAGAAAAAGCTCCACTTTATTATTAAACATAGAGTAATCCATTTCTTAAGGATCATATGAATTCATCTTTTTGTACTGTCCTGACCTTTGGTAAATAACAGAAGACTCACTCTGAAGCTTTCAGTAACTTTCATTTATAAATGAATTAATAAATATTAACTTTATTATTAAATATCTTGAATTTTGATTATCATACTTATCTGTGAGATCTGTAAAGGAATCCTATATCCTCAGTTTTAAAAGATCTTAATGTACTTGAAGTCATTAGGAAACTATTCCATTGATAAGTCTAACCTAATATACTGCTTAAGCTGGTAATATTATAGCCACAAAAAAATTAAAACATAAACCTTACCATTTTCCGGTAAAACTCAGAAAGATCCTTCAAAACACCATCACTTAAAACATCAAGAGACCTAAAATAAAGGATACAAAATTCTATCTTAAGATTCAAGTTACTTGATAATCGTCAAGATGTTCACATATGTAGATATTTCATATTGCCAGATAAGTAACAAAGTTGTTTTTTAAGCATTATATATAGCAGTTGCTACAAACTTGGAAATAGATGTGGTTATATATTATGTATTTCAAATAAACAGCAAAGCAAACATATTACACAAATATCTTGAATAAAACTCAAGCAACTTTTTTTTTTGGGGGGGCGGGGGGACAGTCTCACTCTGTCATCCAGGCTGGAGTGCAGTGGTGCAGTCTCAGCTCACTGCAACTGCTGCCTCCTGAGTTCAAGTGATTCTCCTGCCTCAGCCTCCCAAGTGGCTAAGACTACCAGGCACACACCACCACACCTGGCTAATGTTTGTATTTTTATTAGAGATAGGGTTTTCACCATCTTGGCCAGGCCAGTCTTGAACTCCTGACCTCAGGTGATCCACCTGCCTCAGCCTCCCAAAGTGCTGGGATTACAAGCATAAGCCACCACACGCGGCCTCAAGCAACTATTATAAATTAATGTACAAAGAATCTTCTCTACTTGAGAAGGTTTTCGTAAAAATCAACTTAAATGAATCTATGTAATGCTTTTAGAACACTGTCTAGCATACAGTTAACAGTCATTACTATTAAAGTAAAATATAAAAACAAACTACACAATGAAGCTTTAAAATAAAAACCGACACCAGGAACTCTAATCTCAAATTTCTGTATTCTCCTGTTCTCGTCAATGATTTTATAGCAAGTAAAATACTCTGACCTTATATTTTTTAAAAAGTATAAATTTATTTCATTTTAAAAAGATCACTGTTAAAAACTTTCAAAAGTTTTCAAGAGCTCTCTAATTCTAAAATGCACATAACTTCTAAATCATCAGCATTTATCAAATTCTTTCCATCCAGGTAAACATCATTGTTCACATTTAAATCACTAATAATATCTGCTATTATATATAAATATCTCCTTTTGCAACAATCATACAATATATGTACCTTACTTACCTTGCTTCAAGTAAAGCTGCCATATTCAATCCTATAAACTGCAAACAAGACAGTTTCAACTGTTTTGCATTATACATTGCTGCAAATTCCAGTAGCATAGCAGCATTCTTCAGGGTAACTACAAAGAAAGACAAGATTTGCAAAATTAGATAAAAGGCACATTACCACAGCAAAATAAAATACATGTATGTCTAAAGCTCTAAGATTTGAACATCTGGAATAAAGAAAAAAAAATTCTTGCCAAAAATAAGTCAATTCTGGGGCAAATATGTAACTCTTCCATCCCAATATGCCAAAATAATTTCAAAAGATTGGCTATGAGGAAAAATAAGCTCACACACAAGAATATTCTAAGCAAAACAAAATACAGAAGGGGCATAGTGCCACCCAAAAGCAAACACATAAGAACTGACAATCTTCTACCTAACATTTTCTGAATATTATTAAAAAGCTTTCATTAATGAACAACTTTCCTTTTCATTTACATAGCAGTTATTCCCTCTTCCATAAAACTAAAAAAGATATAAAACTAAGAAAAACTGATGAAATAATTCTACAAAATATATTAACATTGAGTTATCTATCAGAATTTATGTGGGTATATTTATATATATATGAAGTATATAAATATATACATATTTTGAAAATATGTACATCACAATCATACCATAATATTTTTCATGCCAGTGAAAAATCTGATATACTGTGCAAAAGATTCTGGATTTAGTTACAATCCTAGTAATATTATATATAAAGTACACATTTTCCTAGAGACTCTCCCAGAATATTCTACCTATGTAACAGGTAACTTCCAGCTTCCTGTTCCCTCCACTATTTTTCTTAATTACTCTATCAGTACCAGCCAATAGGGGAACACAGCTGTTTTCTACATCTGGCTTCTTGCGTTTCTTTTTCTTTCTCCCCTGTAATTCTATCAAAAGTTGCAACTGCTGCAGTCAATAATGGTCTCTGTCTCACTCCTGACTAACCTACATTTTCAACTAATGATGAACACAGAAATGGAAGGAATGATAAAGTCAGATCATATAAAAACTTCTTTAGAGTTGTTCACTTGGGAACAAGTATCCACATATTCCTAATAGTCAGAGACCAAAGAAGTGGTAGCCTTCTTTTCCCAGGTTCTAGGAACATCAAGGAATTAATAAAGGCAACTGTGCAGCCAGAGCCATGAAAGAACATTGAGGAAGAAAAACTGTACAAGTGTAAAATATCACTTATATGTACGTCTTATACCTGTTGTATGCTGTGTCCTTTATTTTAAAATATTTTTCTTTTGTTGCTTAAAAGATCAGGGCTGTTGCTCTCTATTTAATAACCAAGGAGTAGACAGTCCATAGAGCTCAAGAAAAGTGAGAACTAAAATGCCAAAGCCAAGACAAACTCCTAGCAAGAATGAACTAGAAAAAAATTGACAGGAATTCCCTTTACACTTCCTGAAGTAGCAATGAAGCAGAACAGATAGAAGATTAGAAAGCCAGAAAGGCTGTCATGTGGAAGCTAAGGAAAGTTAACCTTTACTCTAGAGTAAGCAATTATAAATATGTAAACAGGGGAAGACGTAACTACCTCCTTAAAGAAACAGAAGTAGACAGGAGAAAGAGCATTTAAAACACTACTGTGACACTACACAGAAGGAACAGATAACAGTGACCTCAACTGCATAGTGACAGTAAGAACCCAAAGGTAGGCGAAATGTGACCAACACAGTTAAGAGGAGTAAGTTTTGACAGCTGAATGAATTTGAGTGTCAGGACCAAAATAACAAAGAAAAACTAATTTTGGATTTCAAAGCAGAGTGTCCAGGAGGACAGCCATGAAATTAACTAAAATAATGAAGACAGTAAGAAAGAAGAGTTCAAGAAAAAAAGAGATGTGCTTTGTTCAGATATATAATGGGAAAGTTAAATTTTAAAAATCATTGCAAATAGTAGAAAATGGGTAGCTAAAAACACCTAAAGACAAGATCAGGGCAAGAGTACGAAAATTTCACTTTCAAACTCTCACCCTGGAAATTAGCAAATAAACTTGACACCATGTTTATTCTTCAAGGTTTTATGACATTTCAATAAAAATATTACATTTCAATTCTAAGTCGTATATACTTTCACATATTTCTACAATAAAAGTTCACTTACAAATGATGGCATGTAGTAATTTACATATTTTGGCAGGTTTTCATGGTACCAAAAAAATGGTCTATTTTACCATACATGGAATCATAAAGTCAATAAAGTAAAGTAATCCTTGATGAACCTGAAAACATACTAATACTCAAATTCAAAATTACTCACGTTTTTCAGTTAATGCTACTTCACAAATCTCTTTCAACCGGGTTATGAGAAGTTGATCAGCCACCACAAGAACACTACAAATAAAATCTACATTTTGAGATTCTAAAAAGAAGAAGAAAACACACATCACTCTTTCTTTGCATACATTATATCTAGAAAAAAAAAATTTGAAGTAATGAGGACACTAGAAAAGAAATTTAAGATTATTTTCTAAATGTTGAAAGGGCAACTATAATAAAAAGTAAATACATCAAAATATATTTCTACCTTTTAGGTAGAAAGCTGACAAAATTACACCAAAATGTCTTGGTCTCACACTAGGACCACAAAATGGCCAACTTAAGTTGATCATTTCAGTCTAGAAGGCTACTAGAATGCCTGACTTGTTTATAATCTCCCATGTTGTTAGAAAAACACTTCTCAAACTAATACAAAGAGGGAAAACTCAAATCTCAGCATCATACTTAATATATATAGGGTGGGGAAATAATGCTCTTATGCTTTCTTATTTAAAATAAAATTTGTCATCTAAGAGTGCTTTTTTGTAACTATAGGAGTTCCTTAATTTAAAACAACTTTGTTGGGCCAGGTGCAGTGGCTCATGCCTGTAAACTCAGCACTACGGGAGGTGGAGGCAGATGTACCACTTAAGACCAGGAGTTTGAGACCAGTCTGGCCAACACGGTGAACACATCTCTACTAACAATACAAATATTAGCTAGGTGTGGTGGCACATGCCTGTAGTCCCAGTTACTAGGGAGGCTGAGGCATGAGAATTGCTTGAATATGGGAGGCAGAGGTTGCAATGAGCCGAGATCACACCACTGCACTCCAGACTGGGCAACACAGTGAGACACCATCTCAAAAAAATAAAAAATAATAAAAAATAAAACAACTTTCTTGGCCCTAAGTACTACTAATGGTTTTTTACCCCTGAGCCACTGCCAAAATAACATAAATTGAAAGAAAAAAATAACAACAGAGAAAGAGAAGAAAGGGAAAAAAAGATTAAGAAGAAAAAGATCTGAAATAGAAAAGAGCTTTAAAATACGAGGCAAAGATGAAGTCACTAGGAATGACAGACTAAGAACTTCTAATTCTCTCCTCTAAAAAAAAAAAAAAAACAGTAAGACAACTGTGGAAAATTGTCATAATCAACTTTGTCAGAATTCTGAAATCAGCCAAAAGCTTATAATAATCTAGGAAGTGTTTACTTAAGAAAAGCAATTGAATCTTGTTAAGAACAGTGGGATCTGGGACAGTGCAGCCTTTCCTATTCAGATCTTCCTCTCCCCTCCTCCACAGCAGTACTGAAAACCAACAGTTCCATAATCATAGTGAATCACATTGACAGCCTAGTAGCCACAGAAGAAGACAGAACAGTTGTAGAGCAATAGTATCCTTATTTGACCTGTCTGCTAGTTTCCAGAAAATCCCACTAGAATGCTTATCTTTATTTGACCTGACTCAAAGCTTGCCCAGTGACAACAGCCTTTTATCTGGGGGCAAACAATTAGCAGTAAGTAAAGTAAAGATACAGAATTAGTGATCAAAAAACTTCTACAAAGAAGACTCCAAGACTAGATGGCTTAATTGGTTAATCTGACTGAATATTTAAAGATGAATAATATAATTGATGCATTATTACAAGATAAATTAATACAATTCTCCACAAACTCTTCAAAAAGTAGAAGATGAAGAACACTTTCCAACTTAGAC
This sequence comes from Mandrillus leucophaeus, assembly GCF_000951045.1. Lineage (NCBI taxonomy): Eukaryota > Metazoa > Chordata > Mammalia > Primates > Cercopithecidae > Mandrillus > Mandrillus leucophaeus. The sequence continues at coordinate 1,038,512 of NW_012107631.1, forward strand.
AAGGAGGCCAATATTATGCTGATACTAAAAACAGACAGGGACATCACAGGAAAACTAAACCAATATCCCTTACAATTAAAGATGTGAAAATCCTCAAAAAATGCTACAAAACTAAATCCAGTAACATATAAAAAGGAATTATATAATATGACCTAGCAGAATAAATCCAAAATGAAAGGATGATTCAACATATGAAAAATCAATCAATATAATACACAAAAATAAAGCATAATAAACACATGACCATCTTAAGAAACAGAAAAACATTTGACAAAAATCCCACATCCTTTCATGATAAAAACACTCAATAAACCAGGAATAGAAATAATCTTCTTCAACCTGATAAATGGCAACAACAAAAAACTCACAAGTAAAAAGGCTGAATGCTTTTTCCTAAGATTAGAAACAAGACAAGGATGACCACTGTTGCCACTTCTATTCAACAGAGTACTAGAGATTCATCTAATCAGGGCAATTAAGCAAGAAAAAGAAATAAAGCACACCCAAATTGGAAAGGCATACATAAAACCATCTCCATTTGCAGATGACATGATATTGCATATAGAAAATCCTAAGGAATCCACTAAAAAAACTACGAGAATTAGTGAACAAGTTCAGCAAGGTTGCAGGATATAAGATCAATATACAAAAATCAATTGTAATTCTAAACACCAGCAAAGGACAATCCAAAAATAAAATTTAAAAAAGTTCCATTTAAAATAGCATTAAAAATTCTTAATAATTTTTAACTAAGAAAGAGCAAGGTTTGTACACTGAAAACTACATAAATTATTAAAAGAAATAAGAGACTTAAATAAATAGACAAATAAATGGAAAGACAGCCAGTGTTAATGGATTATAAGACTTAAATATTAAAATGGCAATAATCCCCAAGCTGATCTACAAATTGAATGTGATTCGTATTAAAATCCCAGCTGCCTTTGTTGCAGAAATTGGCAAACTAATCCTAAAATTCACATGAAAATTCAAGAAACCCAAAATAGCCAATACAATCTTGAAATAGCAGAACATAGTAAGAAAACATACATTTCCCAATTTCACAACTTACAACAATGGTAATCAAGAGAGTGCTATATTGGCATAAACAGAGTTCACTGAAATAGAATTGAAGAGCACAGAAAAAAAACTTTAAATTTATTGTCAGCTGATTTTTGACAAAGGTGCTAAAACAATTCAATGGGAAAACAAACATATTTTCAACAAATGGTACTGAAAAAATAGGACATACAGATGTAAAAGAATAAACTTGGACCCATACCTCACAACAAATGCAAAAATTAACTTAATAAGAATGGTGGTTACTAGAGGACAGGGGATTAGGGTAATGGTGAGATACTGGTCAAAGAGTACAAAATTACAGTTATAAGATGAATGAATAGGATCTAGACCTTATATACAGCATGGTGACTACACTGATACTAATGTACTGCATACTTGAGATTTGCTGAAAGACTAGATCTCAAGTACTTTCACCACAAAAAAAAAAAAAGGTAACTATGTGAGGTGATGGATATGCTAATTAGCTTGATTGTGGTAATTATCTCTCTATATATAAACATAGATATTTTATATATATCTCAAAGCATCATGTTATACACAGTGACTATACATAATTTTTACTTGTTAATTACACCTTAATAAGACTAGGGGGAGAAATTAACTCAAAATGGACCAAAGACCTACATGTGAGAGACAGAACTATAAAACTCTTAGGAGAAAACATATAGGGTAATCATCATGACCTTGGATTTGACAATGAATTCCTAGATATGACACCAAAAACATGAGTAACAAGTCAACATAGATAATTTGGATATCATCAAATGCCTGTAATCCCAGCACTTTGGGAGGCTGAGGCAGGAGGATCACTTGAGCCAGGAGTTCCAGACCAGCCTGGGCAATATAGGGAGGCTCTGTCTCTACAAAAACTGTTTATAAATTAACCAGGCATGGTGGTGCACAGCTGTAGTCCCAGTTACTTGGGACGCTGAGGTGGGAAGGATCACTTAAGCTCAGGAGGCCAATGCTGCAGTGAGCCATGACCATGCCACTGCACTCCAGCTTGGCCAACGGAATAAGACCCTGTCTCAAAAATAAAATCAAAATAAAAGTTTTTGTGTTTTAAAGGACACTTTATCAAGGAAATGAAAACAAGTCAGAGGAGAGAAAACATTCGCAAATCATATATCCCATAAGGGACTAATATCCAGACTATACAAAGAACTCTTGCAGCATCTTAAAAAAACAAATAATTGAGAAAAAAAAGTGTTCAAAGGACGTGAGTATGTATCCAAAGAAGACATGCAAATGACCAAAAAGCATATGAAAAGATGTTCAACATCATGAGTCATTAGTGAAATACAAATCAAAACCACAATGTTGTATAGCTTCACACCCATTAGGATGGCTATAATAAAAAAAGTTGATATTAGTAAGTGTTGGCAAGGATGTGGAGAAACTGGAACCCTCACACTGTCAGTGGTAAAGTTAAATGGTACAGCTAGCCACTGTGCAGTTTGGCAGTTCCTAAAAAATTAAACATGTGACCCAGCATTTCCGCTTCTAGGTATATGCCCAAGAGAAATGAAAACATAGGCCCACACAAAAACAGGCATGAGTGTTCACAGCAGCATGATTCCTAATAGACAAGAGGTAAAAACAACCCCAACATCCATCAACTGAAGAATAAATGTGTTATATCCACATAATAAATATTACTTGGCAATAAAAAAGAATGAAGTGTTGGTACCTGCTACAACACGGAAAAAATTTTAAAACATCGTACTTAAGTAAAATGAGTTACATACAAAAGGCCACATGTTGTTTGATTATATTTATATGAAATGTCCAGAATAGGCAAATCCATAGAGACAGAAAACATAACAGGGGTTTTCTAGGGACTGGGGATAAGACAGAGTGGAAAGTGTCTGCTAATGGGTACAAGGTATCTTTCTGGGGTGATGAAAATGTTCTAGAATTATACAGTGATGATAGTTGCACAAATTTGTAAACATACTAAAAACTACTTATTGTATGCTTTAAAAGTATAAGTTTTATCATGCAAATAATTTCTCGATTCTTAAAAAGAAATGAAAGAAGTAGAGAAAAACATACCATGTCTCAGTTATCTTACTCTTAAGTATACAAATCTTCAGAAATCTTGTCCTCGCTTAAACTCTATCTCCTTTACAAGACTACCCAGATTTCCTAGGCAGACTCAGAGGCTAGCTTCTTAAAAATGCACCAGCTTTTTAGAGAATTACTCTGTTGGATTATATTTGTTTTCTATACGTTTGTCTTCTCCACTAAATTGAGTTTCTTGAATACAGAAAAAGGTCTATTCACTTTTTTATAATCCCCAATATACAGCTGGGGTTAAAAAAACTAATGGAATATGACAGAACATCCGGTACCACTCCAATGACTAAACATACTTTGTAACTAAAAGTTAGTGTTTCGCCTAACAAAGTATATAAATCACCTCTCTTCATAAATTTTGGTACAATTTTTAATCTGTTTCTTTCAAGATGTGTAACCACAAAGGGGAAAAACAAGTAAGAAAGAACTTATGCAAGTATTTGTCAAAACTATCCCTGTTGTCAATTCATTCACCTCCATCATAGAAGTAGTTGGAAATTGAACTGCTAAATCTAATTTCAACCATTACATACAATTCCTTTTTTTTTTTTTTTTAATGAAACGCTTCACAAATTTGCATGTCATCCTTGTACAGGGGCCATGTAATCTCTGTATCATTCCAGTTTTAGTATACTTGCTGCCGAAGTGAGCACTAATTCTCAAAGAGTTCATTTTCACACGGGTATTGAAAACCTTCTTTTTCTGCTCCTCTACTATTAGCAATCATTCCTATTGCTTATTCTAAATTAAGCCTTTATTGGCCTGGCATAGTGGCTCATGCTATAATCCTAGCACTTTGGAAGACTGAGGTGGAATAATCCCTTGAGCCTACGAGTTTGAGACCAGCCTGGGCAACATAGTAAGACCCTGGTCTCCACAAATAATAAAAAATAAATTAAATATTTAAAAAAAAAAAACAAATTAAGCCTTTATTGATGGCTTTTGTTCATTAGAAATTAAGATTCATGTTGATTTTACCATTATTCCATTATATCTGAAGTATCTACAATGTCCTAACTCTTATTAATACCTTTTATCACCACAGCTTCATCAGTATAGAGGTAGTCCAAAATAACTTTTAATATATCAGAATGTATTGGCATTTCCAGAGCTGCACAACTGGAAGCCTAAATAAAATAAGACAAAATAAAGTAAAATAATTCATTGTAAACAATAAAATATTACATTCTAATTTGGGTTATTGGTACAAAACACTCTGAACAGGAAATCACATCAAATGCAAAAGAACATAAAATTTACAAAACACATGGCTAAAATAATATTAAATTTAATTTTAAAACACAACATGAAAAAGGAACAAAAAATTCAGAAAACAAGAAACACAGTGGTGTTCCTAGTACATTTCTAAATAATAACAGGGAAATTTTTATTTAAGTAGCTTCTTGGCAATAATTTTAAATTCTAAGAGTTGCTATTTTCCAGCAGCCTCAAGCATAAATAAAGTTTAATATAAATGAAGAACTGAACTAAAATATCGAGTTCTGATTTTGAATTTCTTTACTACATAATTTCCACAAAATATAAAGAAACATAGTTACCAACGTAGGCGTTTTTTACTTAAATCTTACCTCAATCCATGAGCTACTCAGCATACTATGAAAATATTCTAAAAGAAAAAAAAAAAAAAGTTCAATGCAATAAGAATAGTGAAACAATAATAGAGCAAATAAATTAGCAGCTTTAAAAAGTACACCTACCAAGTCTAGCACAAAGAACACATTTATGACAAGGAAATTCCTTTCCATCCACTGATTTCATGGTCACGTCACACAGAAATGAACTGGAAGAAAATGTTTAATTGAAGCAAGTGCAATTTCTTTACATATTTAATGAAAAAGATTATAGGATTTGGCTTAACTTTCAATTTTCACTTAAAGGTGGCAGAGAATAAATAACTTGCAGGAATACATACAATAAAATACTTCCTCTTCTTCCACCTTAGGGAAGGTAAGGGCCTTAAAGACAGTATTTGAAAAGGGAGTCAAATACAAATATTCAAAAAGTATTTTTCTGATTTTCCTTTTTTTCTAATTTCAGACAAACTGTTAATAATACTAAGTGATATCATATTTAAGTCTCTGTAATTCACTTATTTGTAGTAGCTAATCTGGGCCAACTACAGTTGAAACAACTCCACAGTTTATCCTTCTCCAAAATCTTTCCACTTACACAGAAAGTATGAATAGCTAAAAGCAAAACTTTTTTTTCTTTGAGACGGAGTCTTGTTCTGTCACCCAGGCTGGAGTGCGATGGCGCAATCTTGGCTCACTGCAACCTCCGCCTCCCAAGTCCAAGCGACTTTCCTGCCTCAGCCTCCTGAGTAGCCGGGATCACAGGCACTCGCCACTATGCCTGGCTAATTTTTGTATTTTCTTAGTAGAGAGAGGGTTTCACCATGTTAATCAGGCTGGTCTCAAACTCTTGACCTCAGGTGATCCACCCGCCTCGGCCCTCTCAAAGGGCTGAGATTACAGGCGTGAGCCACCACGCCAGGCCCTAAAAATAAAACTTTTTAACAATATATTTAGAATAGTATATTTATTATTAAACATTTTTTATACTAAAGGAAATAATCATAATGATGAAGAGATATAATTAATTTGGTTTGAGGGCTCACAACATTTCCTAACTATAACAAGGCACAAAATTCAGGCAAGAAAAAATAAAAATTAAAAGTTCCTCTCTCTATTAGAAAGTCATCAGAAAGAAAAAACTCCTTTGATGTCTTCAGCAGTTAGTATTTTATCAATTTACTTCAACAGCTCCCCAACATTTCCAAAAATGCAGAATACTAGAAAAGGTAAGAGGGTATCTACCTATAAATTTTGCTTCATATGTGGGTAAGCAGAGATCTATTTCCACACTTAAATGCCAAAATCTAGAGATGAAATGTTAATCTTCCTTTCCTTACTTACCCTTTTTTCTGACTTAGCTTCAGTTTACTACCAGTTTTCTTGGCAATGACATTAATTTTTTCATTTTCAAATCTGACTCCATCTAACCTATCAGGGAGAGATAAAAATTAACAATTGATATATATAATTCCCTTACAAAAATAAACGTACAACAAAAAATCCAACAAATTAGCTTACACCTAAATATAATACTATATCCTAAAGTATCTCAACAAACCCCTACTCTGAGATAAAGAAGTATCATACTTTTTCTTCTATTTTAGTTAGAATTCAAAATAGATTAAATATTACTGACATTACTGACAAAAAACAATCAAAGCCATAGCACAAAGTTTTTCTTTTTTTTTTTTTTTTTTTTGAGATGGTCTCACTCTGTTGCCCAGGCTGGAGTGCAGTGGCATGATCTCAGCTCACTGCAACCACCACCTCCCAGGTTCACGTAAATCTCCTCCCTCAGCTTCCCCAGTAAGTGGGACAACAGGCATTTACCACCATGCGGGGCTAATTTTTGTAATTTTTTGTAGAGACGGGGTTTTGCCATGCCGGCCAGGCTGGTGTCAAACTCCTGACCTCAGGTGATCTGCCCACCTCAGCCTCCCAAAGTGCTGGGATTACAGGTGTGAGCCACCGCGCCCAGCCCCTTCATTACTTCTAAACAGAAAACACGATACACCCCCCTCCTCTGTTCCCACCCTACAACTAAGGTTTAACTGCCACAAGCAACATAAATACCTTAAAAAGAGAGAGAATTTCAAATAATCTGATTCATAATATGATACTATGGTATTAGGCAATTTAAATATGATAAAACCATACCAACAATATGAGATAAATATTATCTTTCCCATTTCTTATATTGAGAAACTGAGGTAAAAGAAAGAAAATCGTCCCAGCCAGGAATAATAAAGCTAAGAGACATGTATGTCTAACATGAAAGACCTTTCCAGCATACCACACTGCCTGCCACTCCAGATCCCTGTTACATACACAAACCAGAGTTCAAACCCACCAACAGCTTTCCCATACATTAATGTAATCCAACCAAACCAGAGTTCAAACCCAACAACAGCTTTCCCATCCATTAATGTAATCCAAGAAGTCCCAGAGATAGCTCTGCCAGCAAATGTAGGAAAGACACATCCATGTACTTCCCCCCAAAACGGAGGGGTAGGAAGAAAGGGAGAGAGAGGAAGAGGAGAGAAAAGAGAAGAGAAGGGGATGGAACAAGTGAGAGGTGACTGCGGGAGGGGAAAGAAAAGAAAAGCAAGGAAAAAAGGGTGGGAAATTTTTTAAAGGAGGACTGAATGACGTACAGGAACAGATATAAAGGAGAAATCATACCTACTACTCAAATTACTGAAGCCAAATTTCTTTGCAACAGTTTGCAACATTCTTACAGGATCATCTCCCCTAATATTTTGTCCTTTTTTACAAGATTTAGGTTTGCTCTTCTGCCTTTCACTAACTGTTTGAGCTTGATTACTTTTGTAAACTTCAAATGCAGACTTCTGGGTATCATCTTCATGGAAATTCACTTCATTCAAATGAGAATTCAGAGTTCCCTGATATTCTTCTGGGTTTTTGTTTAAGTGTATTCTTGGTTTGAAGCCATGAGTTAAAAAGTCACAAGTATCTGTGTATATAAATTGTAAAAGGTATTCAAACATGTCAGGATGAACCTTCTCTACCACAAAGAGATGGCACCCTGCAGAATCTTCATCTTTCCGGTAAATATCTGTAAATTCTGAAGTACTGCCATCTGAAAGAAACAATTTCTGAAAAAAATCAGAACGCACTGCCAAAATATATTTGTGTGCAGGGAAGAGTCTATTGCCAACTTGAAATGTCACATCATGAATGCTGTCCATTTCATCTGTTTCCCTCAACAGTTTGCCAAACTCTTCAAAAAAGGATGATGAGGACACAGCTGGAATTTCATAAAGGCTAGAAACAAGATAAAAACAAATTATGCTTCAAAAAAAATGAAGGAAATCCTTTTCCATACCTAGCCAATTTCCCTTTAAAATGCAATTTTTTAAACAGTATTTAGAAAATTTTAAATTTGGCATTTCCTAAAATACAGGAATATTGCACAAAGCTCTAGATACTGTATCATCCTTTAATTTGTTTTCTATTCCTTTTTATATTTATATTCTATTCTTCTCTCAAATTAAAATGATAAGAACTTGGCCGGGCGCGGTGGCTCAAGCCTGTAATCCCAGCACTTTGGGAGGCCGAGACGGGTGGATCACGAGGTCAGGAGATTGAGACCATCCTGGCTAACACGGTGAGACCCCGTCTCTACTAAAAAATACCAAAAAAAACTAGCTGGGCGTGGTGGCGGGCGCCTGTAGTCCCAGCTACTTGGGAGGCTGAGGCAGGAGAATGGCGTGGACCAGGGAGGCGGAGCTTGCAGTGAGCTGAGATCCGGCCACTGCACTCCAGCCTGGGCTACAGAGCAAGACTCCGTCTCAAAAAAAAAAAAAAAAAAAAAAAAAAAAAATGATAAGAACTAAGTTGTCCATATCCCTGGTTCTTACAGTACTATGGGAATGCAATTACACTGTCCCAACCAACATTTCACCCTTCTCAGTAGGAAGACCAACCCTCCTGTGGTTTGCTTTGGATTGACAAGTTTCTCAGGAGATGAGACTTTCAACGCTAAAACTGGGGCAGGCCTGGGCAAACCAGGATGGATGATCACCCTACTTGCAGAATTTCCTCCCTCTTCAACAGTACCCTTGATGTTTATCTTAACCTGATACCTCTCTGTTAATGTGACTTAGGAGATTTGCACTGGGATTTACAGACGGCGCCACAACACTTCTTTTGCCAATTCTCATCATATTCAAGGGTCAGAAATTTTTGCAAACTGCCTAAGAAATATTTATAATACATTTTTCAGAATCTGAGAACCTAGGGTACGGATCATAAAGTATGAAAGACAAGTCAGGCAGGGTGCGGTGGCTCATACCTGTAATCCTAGCACTTTGGGAGGCCGAGGCTGGCAGATCACCTGAGGTCAGGTGGTCAAGACCAGCCTGGCCAACATGGCGAAACCCCATCTCTATTAAAAATACAAAAATTAAGTTGGGTTTTGTGGCAGGCAACTGTAATCCCAACTACTTGGGAGACTGAGGCAGGAGAATCGCTTCAATCTGAGAGGTAGAGGTTAGAGTGAGCCAAGATTGTGCCACTGCACTCTAGCCTGGGCAACAGAGCAAGACTCCGTCTTAAAAAAACTAAAAAAATAAACTTTGCGAGTGCATGTATAGATATTTTCAATATTTTCAATAAATGTCAGTTTACAAACTAAAGGAAATATTCATCACTCTGAGGATAACAAATTCTACCTCTGGATTACCCTGCAAACATGATTATGTCTAAGGTCTCTATAGGTCTTGGCAACAGCTCTTCAATTAAATTTGCACCAGGAGCTACTGAAAGCAAGAAAATTCAGTGATTGTTCCTTCTAAAAAGTGAAATTTAATATATACAAGTATACCTTGTTTTAGGATCTGATTGCAGGATTGCAAAGTTGCATCCACTTGGATCTGTGCTGACACTAACAGCTCTATGTGCAAAGGTAAGTTTCTCAAGTCGAATTCTTTCATACACACTATTTATATCAGAGACATAAGACACATCTGATGAGGAATTGTGAAGGTTTGATAAAATCTCTGTTAAAAAAAAAAAAACTACCATTAATCAAGGCTTTACTGAAACCACTAAAATGATTGAGAAGTAAATGGAATAGAAAAGCAGTTAGAAAACTATGGAAATCTTTTTCATATATATTCAGTGTTTTTGAAGAACTACATCCTCTCTTCAACACATTTTGCACTGAATATATTGGTTGTATTATATAGGACATTTTTGGTGGATCGATTCTAAAATATCCATGATTCCATCTCTTTCAACAAACACATCCTCCATACTGCAACCGAAGTTACCCTTCTAAAAAGCAAATCTAGTGTCATACTAGCTTTTAAAATTCTTCAACTTAAACTTCCTGTTGCCCAAAGGGAAAAAAATTCTCCAACTTGGATTAAAAATATATAAATCTAGTGTCTTCATAATCTGCTTGTTTATTTGCTTCCTGCCTTTCTCTTCCCCCTTTCTTGCATGTATTCAGAAAATATGTGAGTGACCAAACAGGGCTACTGTGGTATCATCAGTCTGGTGATATAGTAGTGAAGAAGACAGACATGTTCCTGCTCTCATAGAGTACACAATCTAGCAGGGAAGATAGACATTACACAAATTATTATATCATTGCAAGTAAAATCAAGGTTATGAAGGCAAAGGATACAGTGCTTCCACAAAGATATGAAATTTACATGAATGAAATGATTCTGGCTGTAGTGTGAAGAATGTTTAAGGTAAACAAAGAATAGATATAAAGAGGCCATTTAAGGAATTACTGTAAATCCAGGAAAAGAATTAAAAGATGATATAGACTAGGTTGTAGCAATGAATCTGTAAAAAAGTGGAAAGATATAAGAAACATTTGAGAAAGAGAACAAAACTTGATGACTGATTAATTCTAGCGTAAGGGAAATCTGAGTGTCAAAGATAATAATTTACTGAAATAGAAAACACTGAGAAGCAGAAGTTGGAGCATGAGATCATGAATTCAGTTTCAGATCACTAAATATGTCTGACACACTTCTAAAGACTTCCATACGTTGAACCTATGTTCTAGTTACTCTCACAAATTAATTCATTTTAGTCATATGGGGCTTTACTAATCTTCCTCTGACACTCAGTCATTCCAATTTCTATGCTCTCAAGAAACTTACTATGTGGATATTAACATTAGTCTCAGTGAACTGCAAGTATTTATATACATGTCTATTGCCCCTACAAGCCTATGAGTGCCTCAGAATAGAGGCCCATTTTATATATTTTTGCATCTTTAAAATTTTCCCCTATATCTGGCACATAGTAAATATATATTAAATGTTTACAGACTTGAATAATCTATAAAGAAATAAAAGAAATACAACTAAATCATTAAACTTTACGAAAGTCATTTCTCTGTGGCTTTATGATTTTGAAGAACACATTTATAATTTTCTGAGTAATTATAAACATTCTTGATTTGGTTTTGGCACACGATAACTGAGTTATTCATACAACAGGTGATTTAATGAGTGACTACAATGTGCCAGGAAATATGCCAAAGGCTAAGGATATAGAAGAATATTCATGGCCCTTGCCATCACTAACCTTACACTATAATTGGAAACAGGCATTAAAAAAACTAATCACAAAGATAAATACATAAAGGTAAAACCTAATAATACTTGTCAGTTGAACCTAATACTTGTCAAATTAAAGGATAATTGAAAGGTACTTTTACGTATCGTTCACATATATGAACTGACCTTTCTTTTCAGAACTCTTTCTTTTTTCTTCAAACCATCTCCCTCTAAATCCTTCTCCATCTTGCGTAACAAACAGAATTTCATTTTTATTTAAAGCAATATCAGAAATGAAGACCTGACGTGGATAGGCCCATCGACACTGCTTCATAGAACTGCTGACTGATCTCCAGCAAAACACCTAAAACAAAACCAAATCATATTGAAATATAAAGCAAGTAGCATTTGACCAACCAAAACCTTAAATCAAGATACCAAGAGACAATGCTGTTAAAATAAAAGCTCTCATTAGTATGTTTCAATGTTCATTCTTCCACAGAAAAGACAAATACTATAATAAAAATCAAGATGATTTTAAAGAAATATCTTTCAGAAAAGTATATTAAGCAAGCCTGAAGCATTAGAAATTATTTCAAAGGCACTCCTCTTAAGAAGTAGCAATTTCCAGTATTACTTGTTTGGGGCAAACTGATCTGCTATAATGCTAAAGAAAAACAAAATCTTAAAGCTACAACTTACAAGTCAGGCTTCCTGTAGTACTATCACTTTACAAGAAGAATGATCCCCCTATGAAAATCCAAACTTTACTCTCAAGAAAAAAGTAAATGTATGCATAACTCAATTATATAACTAAAACAAAATCTTAGAAAAATCATTACAGAATTCAATGGTTGTAAATGGTTCTGCAAACCTCAGAGTCCCTGAAAAGTAGCTCCAGGGAACTTGCTAAGGGATGGAGAATGATGAGAGATGGGGTATCAGGCTTCCCAATCCACAGTAGCAATTGTTTTATCTGTTTCATATACTGGTACTCCAAGCACAACTTCATTTGAAAAATTAGAAGTGCTAATTTTTAAAAGTTCAATTCCCTCATAATCAAGTTAAGAAAACTAGAACACAAAATGGTTATCTGACAAGGTCACTAAAAAGTTATTCACACAAAAAGACTATACTGATTGACACTGATGCTTTTAGAGCTTGGTTTTCTTAGTGAGACTCTAGTTTGCAGGAAGTAAACACCCAGAAGTATAAGCTATATCCATTTTAAGTGATACACATCCCAAAATCAAATATAACTTTTTATACTCAACTATTTCACGTAACCCCATTTGTTTCCTTCCACTAGTACAAATTGGAGCTCTAATTCCTTTTTTTCTTCAACTTTTAAGTTCAGGGGTACATGAGCAGGATATGCAGGTTTGTTACATAGGTAAACGTGTGCCATGGTGGTTTGCTGCACAGAGCATCACATCACCCAAGTATTACGCCCACCATCCAACAGCTATTCTTCCTGATGTAGAGCTCTAATATTTAAACCCAGTTACTACTATTAAACTCATCTTCATTCTCCATCCCTATAAAGTATGCCTGTAACGACCCAGTAGGTGGAGTTTTATGATTAATTCCTCAATTTCTAAAATGTCAAACTTTACAGCACATTATAAACCTTGGAAAACATTATTTTAATTTTATAAGTAAAACCAGAAAGTGATCTGTGTTTTTCTACCCACACTGTGTGTTTTTCAGTATCATTAGTGTATAATATATACTTTTAAATATAATTTTTAAAATCTGTATTATTTAGAGATGGCTCCCACTCTCCCACCCTTCAAAAAAAATTTAGAGATGTATTTTATATAATATACAAATACATCAATTAAAGCATATATTTCGGAAAATTTTTTTAATATTTCAAATTAATAAATTTATTAGAGAAATGTACTGGTATGTTTGCATAAGGAACTAAAATTAGAACTTTTCATTTAAGAGATAAGAAATTCCTTACACACTAGTGATCTGAAAATCTTTCATATATAATGTGGATAGTTATAATGTATACACATATTATAATGCATAAATTTGTATAAAATTAAATCTGGAAAAAAATTTCCAACTATGCAACATATGTATCATATTGCCTGATCTTTGCTTTTTTAAGAATAGTTATGTGAGGCCAGGCACAGTGGCTCACACCTGTAATCCCAGTAATCTGTGGGGCCGGGGAGGGCAGATCACTTGAGGCCAGGAGTTTGAGACCAGCCTGGCCAACACGGCAAAACCCCATCTCTACTAAAAATACAAAAACTAGCAAGGCGTGGTGGCACATGCTTGTAATCCCTGCTACTCTGGAGGCTGAGACATGAGGATCGCCTGAACCCAGGAGGTGGAGGTTGCAACGAGCCAAGATCATGACACTGCAATCTAGCCTGGCCAATAGAGCGAGACTGTCTCAAAAAAAAAAAAAAAAAAAAAAAATTTATAGTTACATTACATATCTCATATTTATGCAATTCAGTATCATTTATCAGTATTCAGTGTAAATAACATCAAAATCTTTCATTTTAAGCACAATAAATTTTTTGATTACAGTTTAACAAATCAGTATTGTGTAACATTAGATTAAATGTTGTCTGTCATACTATCTCTAAATCCCAGCTCCATACTAATTAGTAATGGATGCCTCAAATATACTTATTTTGGCACCCAGCAGTAATCATCAAAGTCAACAGGAATCGTCACTAACATAGCAATACATTTTCATGTTACCAGGTCTGCCATAGCTATCAACCGAGAGTAAGATTATACTTTTACATAATATATACTTACCCTTCCAGCTCCATCCATTGCAAGAATGCAAATTTGACCCCCATTTTCTTTCAAATGTTCAGGATCAACCTTGTATTCCATATGACCCCCAGACACAAGAACTTTCTTCAAGTTCAATTGTCTAGATTAAAAAAAAAAATTCTAGATTAATATGTTCTCTAAAATACACATGCCTAAACTTCAAGGAAGTTACTATTCAAACAATCTACAGGCAATTATTGTGAAAGGTGAAGTAAAATGATTTGGTCTTTGGTATCTCTAGTCTTCCATTCTGTAAATTTCCCCTACAAGGTGGCTGTTCCTTTCTATGGCAAGTCTTTTTCCCTCAAATGCCTTTACCCACACAAACACACACATTAAATGCCTGAAGTTCCACTTGCTAATTCAAACATTCACTCTGGAGTTTAAATAACTGGTATGGGCTGGGTGCAGTGACTCACGCCTATAATCCCAGCACTTTGGGAGGCCAAGGCCAGTGGATCATTTGAGGCCAGAAGTTCGAGACCAGTCTGGCCAACATGGTGAAACTCGAGCTCTACTAAGACACAAAAATCAGCCGGGCATGGTGATGCGTGCCTGTAGTCCCAGCTACTCGGGAGGCTGAGGCAGAAGAATCACTTGAACCAGGGAGGCAGAGGTTGCAGTGAGCAGAGATCACACCAGTGCACTCCAGCCTGGGTGACAGAGAGAGACTCTGTCTTAAAAAATTAATAAATAATAAACAAATAACTAGTATAGCTATAAGCTCCTAAGTGCATCTGTATTTTAACAGAAAAGACAAATTTTAAACCTCAAAATAGAAATGCTTAATTTCAAAAATGGCTAATCCTAAACAGATATGGCTACCATGAAAATCATCTGTACTGCTATTCAATAACTCATTCATTAGCTACACATTTCATTATATCTGCACATTTGATGTGCATAGCAATATATGAACTCTGCCTGCTGCTACTCCAATGACTGTTCTCCCTTTTAAAGGAAAAAGAAACTTTTCAAAATTACTATATTGTATAACTTAATCTGTAACAAAATAATTTACTTAATGTAAACTTGGATATAACATATTTATGTGATTTAATGTTATATAGGCAAGTTTTATAAATGTTAACTAAAAATACAACTTAATATCTTACGTATCACCTCAAACTCAGGAAAAAATCTATTTACTCAGTTTTAAGAAACATATTCACATTTTCATGTTTATATAACTAAAATATAACCTAAAATTGAAGTCAAAAGTAACTTACTGCCAGGTACAGTGGCTCACACCTGTAATCTCAGCATTTTGGGAGGCCAAGGTGGACGAATCATGTAAGGTCAGGAGTGCGAGACCAACCTGGCCAAAATGGCGAAACCCCATCTCTATTAAAAATACAAAAAAATTTGCTGGGCATGGCAGCAGGTGCCTGTAATCCCAGCTAATTGGGAGGCTGAGGCAGGAGAATCGCCTGAACCTGAGAGGTGGAGGTTACAGTGAGCGGAGATCGTGTCACTATACTCCAGCCTGGGCAACAGAGCAAGACAATGTCTCAAAAAAAAAAAAAGGAACTGTTATACAAAGAAGGTAAGTTTTTACAAACTGATAGACATTTTCTGTTCATGAGTACCTTCATGGATGGTATCTGTTTTACATTATCAAAAGTATTTTGTTGCATTTAAATTTAAATCCCTAATTGTTTTAAAAGTTAGACAGCTATTCTCTAGAAATCCTGTACACAACTGCTTCCACTAGTTGAGCTATCCACTTCCAAGAATCATTTATATTTGCACGAAGACCTATTTCAGTACTTGTATTTATTTAAACTAATAATGTATATATTTATAATGAATTTCTCATAGTAAAGCACTATATAAATGGTAAAATATTAGTCTGAAACCTGTCTATAAAAGTTGAATACTTTGGAATGACACAATAAATATGCGCAGCAAAAAACTGTCAATAAATTATCAATTATAAAAGATTCAAAATGTATTAAAAATGTAGAATTCTGCACTTACATTACTTCACAATTGTTTTTAAGCACTGGTTCCTTAAATCATTCAAAATGAAATGACAGGTGACACATTATGAGTATGGTTTATATGAAAAGACAGGGAATTCCAGTTGGTGCACCCACCCATACTTAAAACTTTATAAAGCTGGAAGCAGTGGCTCACACCTATAATCCCAGCACTTTGGGAGGCTAAGGCAGGAGGGACGCTTGAACCCAGGAGTTCAAGACTAGCCTGGGCCACACAGCGAGAACCTGTCTCAATTAAAAAGAAAAAAAAAACACTTTATGATTCTCTGCTTTGACTTGTCAACCAACTGCTACTTTACTGCATTCCATTATAACATTTTTTAAATATATATATACTTATCAGTTATAAACACTGAGTCTGGTTAGAGGGCTCATGACATATGATTATATTTTAAAGACAAATACACGTATAATGTAAAAAAGGCTACAGAGAAACCAATGATAAGAGTGTCACAAATCAAGAATTAAGATTAATATATTTCTGTGCACTGAAAGCATAAAAAAAGAAAAAACATATATCTCATATTTAACTACATATTAAACATAATTCAGAAATACCACTTTACAACTTACACAGAAATTTTATATATATTCACTAGATCCATGCCAAAAGACAAAAATGAAAGACAAAAATTCCTGATGTTTCTCCTCATTCAATATTTTCCATTTGACATTTATAGAACATAGCCTAAAGCTGACACTCAGATATTTGCTGGAAGAGTTGAATTATTATTAAAGTTATGTTTCTTTCACAGAAATACACATACTTAGAAGCCATCTTCTTACACTGATAGTCTGCAAGTAAGTAAATATCTCCCCTTGTGGTAACACAGACTGTAGCTCCATCACTTGCAGCAACCAAAGACAGAGCGATGTCTTTATGGTGAAGGGCAGAGACCTGACGAGGAGCAGTTACACACTTTTCTCCATTGGGATCTAGCAAACAACCTAAAAAATGATACAAATAAGCAAATCACAAAATAGCTCTTTTAAGCTATTTGGCCAAGCACAGTGTCTCATGACTATAATCTCAGCACTTTGGGAGGCCAAGGTAGGCAGATTGCTTGAGCCCTGGAGCTCGAGACCAGCCTGTGCAACATGGTGAAACCCCATCTCTACAAAAAAATAGACCAGCATGGTGGTAAGGGCCTGTGGTCCCAGCTACTTGGGAGGCTGAGATGGGAGGATAGTTTGAGCCCAGGAGGCCAAGGCTTCAGTGAGCCGTGATCGCACCCTGAACTCCAGCTGGGATGACAGAGTGAGACTTTGTCTCAAAAAAACAAAAAAAGTCACTCATAATCTCATTCTAATCAATAAAAATTAAAAAGAAAAGATAATTTTTTAAAGAGTCCAATTTAATTTCCAGATATTGTCATCAAGGATTTCTTACCCAGTTGTCCACCATTTAGTCCCATAGTGTAAACAGCTTCTCTAGTCCATAGGACTGTATGAAACCTGCCTGCTGCAACGCCAATGATTGTCCTTCCTTTCAGATATTTTGCCTGTATCTATTCAAAGACAAATAAAACTGCAATTTACTATGTATCTATGACCTACTACAATTTTTTAAAGATCCAGCAGACCAGCAAATATATGGTATACTTGCTGTTAGTGGCCCCCTCAAGTGCAAATGGCAGTTGTCACTAATAGATCTCAGCACTCGTACTAAGACCTGAATCCTTCTCGGAACACAAAACATTGTGACGCAGCCACTTTCAGTCAGCAGTTTTAACATACAGAAAATTGGCATGGTATAAGAATCAAATTATTAAACTTTTAGCTATTTTTCTTTTTCTAACAAGCAATATGCAAAACAGCTAGTCTCATTCTTAATAGAAAACAGTACTTTTAAATTAGATATTTCCACGGTCTCTCAACAGTGGCATTATTGACATTTGGGGCTAGATGATTTTTTTGTCATGAGATTGTCCTGTGCACTACTGTGCACCTTCTGGAGATGGCTGTGCACATGAGAGTAAAACAGTAGAATAAAGAATACTGGTTTTTGAACCCATGTCCCCTAACATCAACTTGTCACATGTGATATCTATGCAAAGGCAGATTTAATGAAGCAAATAAAACTTATGTCTCTGGGTTCCTCACTTGCCTGAACCCATTTGGTATTGATAAATTTCATATTTTTTCTTAAGGAGGGCCTAAAAGTGTTTAAGTTTCAAACCCAAAATATCTGGACCTCCCTTTGCTTATGAATACTTAAAAGATGCAGTTTGGTGGCTAATCTCCCAAATGCAGAATTTCCCAAGTGCTTTCTTTCTTCCTCCAAACAAATGCTAATAGGTACTATGTTTAATTTCTCCCGTTAAAAATAAAGACAACAGGCTTGATGCGGTGGCTCACGCCTGTAATCCCAGCATTTTGGGAGGCTGAGGCGGGCAGATCACCTGAGGTCAGGAGTTTGAGACCAGCCTGGTCAACATGACAAAACCCTGTCTCTACTAAAAATACAAAAGAATAAAATAAAAATTAGCCAGGTACGGTGGTGTGTGCCTGTAATCCCAGCTACTCAGAAGGCTGAGGCAAGACAATTGCTTGAACCCGAGGGGCAGAGGTTGCAGTCAGCCAAGATCATGCCACTATACTCCAGCCCGGGCAACAGAGCAAGACTCTGTCTCAAACAAAATAATAATAATAATAATAAATAATAAAGACAATATATACCACTGAAGATAAAGCTAAATAACAGAAATAAAATAAGTTGCTCTGTCAATAACCTACATTTTTTTGTCCATATAGGTTTTATTGCAAATGTAAAAGCTTATTATTTAAAGGAGTAAAGCTTACCTGTCTGGGTACATTACAACTGGAAGGTGGAGGAATAATTCCCAATTGATGAAAAATGTTTAGACCAAATGTATAAACACATCCATCTTCAGTTAACACAACAGTATGATCCTCAGCAGCTGCCACTTGGGAACAACTATGACCATTCAGTCCTTCCACAAGCCGAGGGACCTACAAAATAAAATGAACTTTAGTACACTACATTAACCATTTATACAGATATGCAAGTAGAATTTGATGATGCTACATCTAAAATGACATGAAATAACATGACTGATACATGGCTGTATCGATCATAGGTAAATTCTACATTTCAGCAAAGGGTAGATGAGTTAAAAGAATATGGTTGTAAGTTTATCAGCAAAATACAAAAGCCCAGTAAGACATTTCAGTGAAATAATTCAATTCAACAAATGATTTTTGAGCCTTTACCATACACCAAGTGCAAATTTGTTTGGTATGAATAAAGGGAACTCATCAAAGTATACACTGGTACATTGAAAAAAACAAAAATACAGAATCAATGCTTCCCTTCAGGGAGTAACCAAACATATAGTATCATATTCCTTTGGAGTCATTTAAATGTCCTGAGTTCAAATCTTACTTCTGTCACTACCTATTTGATCTCAACCAAATGTCTTAACCTCTCTGTACCTCATTTTCTTCATCTGAAAACAGTAATCAGTCAATAAATGATTGCTGTTACTAGTATCATCATCATGCATAAAATGAAGACAATACTTGTGCCTCACAGGGCTGTTGTGAGGCTTAGGTAATAATTATATATGAAAAGCACAAACAATACTTAGAACAAAATAAACCCTCAAAAATGGAAGCTATTATCATTATAGCTTTCCCCTTTTTTAAAGCACCATTTAATAGATAAGTATACCAGAAGTCCCCACATAAAAAAAAAATTAAAATAACCTAGTGAACCAATTTTCTGATAGGTAATGTACTAGGTCTCTTCTAATTAGCACTAAGTTTCAGTAGCATTAATATCAATTTTGTGACTATATAATGAAAATACTGGCTCAGTTTTTAGATCACAGAAATCTTAATGAAAAGTTAAAAACAAAAACCAGAACTACTTCAGGAAAAGTGTTTTACAATTAGTATGCCTTCTTTTTGTTGTTGTTGTTGTTGTTTGTTTGTTGTGAGATGGAGTTTAGCTCTTGTTGCCCAGGCTGGAGTGCAATGGTGGGATCTCGGCTTACCACAACCTCTGCCTCCCAGGTTCAAGCAATTCTCCTGCCTCAGCCTCCCGAGTAGCTGGGATTACAGGCATGTGCCACCACGTCCAGCTAATTTTGTATTTTTAATAGAGACAGGGGTTCTCCATGTTGGTCAGGCTGGCCTCGAACTCCCGACCTCAGGTGATCCGCCTGCCTCGGCCTCCCAAAGTATTGGGATTACAGGCATGAGCCACTGCGCCTGGCCTAGTCTGCCTTCTTTTATTTCAACTGTAGAAACATTTTAAAGCTTATATACACTCCTGACTCGGTATTTGCTATAACCAAAGTATTACTTTTTTAATCCTTTTGCATTGTATGTAAACCCTTAATTTGAACGTGATATACCAGGAAACAGATTTTTTTAAATCTATTATCAATTGGTGTATTATTTCGTCCTTACAGTTGAAAAAAAAAAACTTAGTTAACTGTTTCTTTCAGCTTATCAGCACTTTTCTAAAGTTACCTAAACAGTGTAATGACATTTCAATTACCAAGCATGTCTGTTCATCTCCATGTCCTAATCGCCCTCCAGGACCATGACCACAGGTATAAACCTGCCCTTTCTGAGAGAGAAACACGGAGTGAAATTTACAAAGCACCACCTAAGGGAAAACAAGAGAATATTAGTAAACGTCTCTGAATAAAATATATTTTATGAAAAAGAAATAGAATATTGTTAATTATTTAAACAGGATAATGGATACAAGGGGAATTCATAAGATTTAAATTTCCACATTTTAAGTTTTCTGTAATAAAAATAAAAGATATATATGCTTTGTTTTAAAATTATGTCTGAAAACATTGACATGAAAAAACAGAACAAAGAAAGAATTAAGCATGTTACCCGCAGAAGAGATTACTCAAAGGAAAATATAATTTTAAATCTTCAATTCCAAAACTTAGTAGCCAATTGTTTTCCAATTTCATGAAATACCAAATAGAAAGAAATGAGCAGAGTGCAACAGGAAGCATAAAGATTACCAAATAGTGATATATGGTATTAATAAAAATAACAGAAACATCTTCAGAGTGTTTTTAAAAAACAATAATGCCATTTATACATAGTGTGGGGGGCACTATGTCCTTTACCTTATCTCTAGTTTTATCAACACATCTTTAATATTATACATTTACAATTATTTTAATAAATAATTTTATATTTATTTTCAAGTTTTTCTCTTTCCTTTCCCACTTCCTTTTTCCTTATCTGCCTCAATCTCAGTACTCTCCCTTGCCCCTGATACACAGACTTACCATTCACATACTACAGAAGACAAAGATACTGAAACAGTTGAACTGCTTCAGCAGAACACAATACAGGAAATGATCAGCAGTTTTAAATATATATATATTTACATATCTAACCCCGGGCCACATTTTGCTATTTTCCAAGCTCTGATATTCATTATACTCGCTTTACCTTAATAATATTTTTTAAATCTTCTCATTTTTGAAAATTGTTTGCATTCATATTTCTTACAACATCTGCAAATATTTCTAACTTAGGATATAAAAAGATGAGTAAGAAATAAAGAAACCCTAAAATCATTTCCAGAAAGTCAAGGTGATTTGGAAAACAAAAAAATTATAAGCTAAACAAGCTCTAAATATTTACACATATCCTAGACCACTCGGAATTTTGTAAGCACAATATAGCTAGCAAAAAAAAAAAAAAAAAAAAGTAATGCAAAGATTATTATCTGATTTAGCTGTACCACAAATACCTACAAAGTTTAAAAATAAAATCCAAATTTGTATTTTAAATTTACAATTTGTCAGTGAAATTCATTTTATGAAATGAGAAAGAATACATTTCATTCAATTTTATATTCAATATTAGAATGCCATCCTACAATTGCTGGCTTCTACTACTAAACAACAGTTACAATACTAGACAGTTTTAAGTCATCTAACTTTAAAATCCCAGAATTTTTTTTTTTTTCTTTTTTTTTTGAGACAGAGTCTCACTCTGTCACCCAGGCTGGAGTACAGTGGCGCGATCTCGGCTCACTGCGATCTCCGCCTTCCGGGTTCACGCCATTCTCCTGCCTCAGCCTCCCGAGTAGCTGGGACTACAGGCGCCCACCACCACGCCTGGCTAATTTTCTGTATTTTTGATACAGATGGGGTTTCACTGTATTACCAGGATGATCTCGATCTCCTGACCTTGTGATCTGCACACCTCGGCCTCCCAAAGCGCTGGGATTACAGATGTGAACTAACGCGCCCGGTCTAATACCCCTGAATTTTTAAATGAGAACTGACCATGGATTTTCACTTTAATTATCTGGAATATATAATACTAACATTAATAATCTCTATCTCATAGTAGTTAATTCATTTGGTACTGCATAATACAGATTCAGCCCCTTTTCAATAACTAATGGGGCTCTCTATATAACTGGTACTCAGTTAATATTCCCATACTTGCTTTCTCTTCCCTGACTGAAATTTATACTGATTTCTTTCCTCTCAAACCTATCCACTATGCTTGCTTCACCCTCATTCTGTGGTAAATAAAATCCCTTAGATCCTTAATACCTTCACAAAATACACCCATTGCCTTGCCTTACCTGAAAGGTGGCTTTCTCTTTGAGTACACTAGTTCACTCACAACCCTCGCAAATGGAATATACTCAAATATTCCAAACTACATATTTCTTAGAATCAGACATTTCAATCACCCTCTGGTTTCCTAATGCCATTATGATTCCTTCACTTTTGTCTTTAAAATCCCTGCTCCGTAACAGTTCATGAAATAAAGGTATATCACGTACTGCCTCAGAAAAGGAAAAACAGGTGTCTTTCTTGTGCCACAATTCCAATCAATCATTAGTGGCTGCTAATGGTTGGATTACCATTTTAAGGAGGAGTCTGAGGACCCGCTCAAGCTCAGCATTAAAAAAATTTTCTGATTAGCATGTCTGCAAAAAGCTCTAGACTAGGTGTGAGCAGCTTGTATACTTGCTGCCCCTGCTCTGATTTCTCACCATCTTGCTCACCCCCCTCACATTCACTAAAGACTTGGACACCAAGCTTGATTCTTGCCCATTACAAGTCCTTTCATTATCTTAAGTTCCTTCCAGGTCTATGTAGATGACCCACTAGAATATTAGCTTTCATGATACCATTCTACTCCCTACTTCTCTGGCCACTTTTCATTCCTATATGGGCTTTTATTCCTGTTCTCTCAAAATTTAATATTCTCTAGAGTTTAAGGATTCTATTGCTTTTTTTGTTCAATTGGTGGTTGTGATACATTAGGTTGCGACTTTCAGTTTAAAAAACAGTGCTCTATGGAACCCTAAATATAGTGGTCATATAGTTTATCATGCAAACATTTTTGAGAATGAAAGAGGATACTAACAATTACACTAGGAAAATAATCATAAATCAGAACTGTCCTGGGCAAACTAGGGATATGTTGTCAAATAGCTCTAAAAACTGTCTAAGAATTCAATCTCAGGATATAAGCTAAGTATTGTTATATATGTCATATATGAATAATAGGTGAAAGTTAGAAAGAGCCAGTACTATAGTGATAAAAACACTCCAAGCTCATATTCTGGATCAAATAAGTTTTATGAACTTCAAAATGCAGAAAGAATATAACTAGGAAGTTGTAGGAAATATAAGCTGAAACGGTAATTTAGGAAGACTGAAAAAGTTCTTACATTCCAAGTCACAGAGTTTGGACTTTATCCAAAGGTGATTTAGCTATAAAGACATAATTACCTCTTTTTTAAGACAAATAATTCTGGAGAAGAATATTATCGGGGTTGGAAATGAATGGAGCCAAAGAGTCAAATTAGGACACTGTTGTCACTGTCCAAAAAAAGACCTTGAAAAGGACATGGCACTTAGGTTCATGAGACAGAGAAGAACTAAATAGACATGCTCTGAGGTATCATCTTCAGGATTTATAAATTGAGATTTATAGCATTAAAAATTGAATAGGGTAGTTTAGGAGTGGCAAAAATAACACTTTAGATATTCTAAATGTAAATATCTTGAAAGAATACCCACAGTACGACAAATAAAGTTTAAGAGAAAGACTGGGGCTAGAGATACACATACATACACAAGTATACACAATGTTATATAGAAAGATTTGTCAACAGTAGCTGTAAAAAGGGAAGCAGAAGATATCATGCATTATAAGGATGTAAGGCCACAGACCAAATCTTTACAATTGTATCTATTAAAGTTTTACAATTACTTACATTTAAGAACTCAGGTTCACAAAAAGCATCCCTCGTGCCTACAGCACCTGAGGGCAAATTTTTGAACTCCACACTTCCAAAACATTGCTTATCTGTCTCCGCAAGTGATGAAATTTTAGTTCTACTATCTACTATCCAATCTGAGAACTGAGACTTAGACATTTAATTATTTATTGCTTGTCAGTGAGAATATAAATAAACAGAATGACTGGCAGTTTACCAGACCGTCAGTTATAAAACTCTATAGCCTTTCCAGACTGCTGTCATCCAACTTCACATCAGATTAAACATATTCTCTTCATGATAAATAGCTTGGAACCTAAAAACATTATTTTGTTACAGAAAAATGAAAGAAGTGTGTTGTTTTCTAAATTGAAATTATTTTATGTTTTAATGCCACCAAAAAAAAAACTGTTGTTCACTTATCAAAAATAACACTGAGCTTCAACAACAAATTCACTTGAGAAACAGCTTACAGAATTCTAACGTTCGTTAAATAGAAAAGCTAGAAAATCAAGAGCAGCTCTACCCTCTTAAACTACTATCTGTATAACATTTTCTAATGTCTAACACTAATTGCACAAATATCTTATATTTTAGGGTATTTTACAAAGTCTAAATATAGTTAAGGCTAACAATATCTAAAATAAAATTAGTAAAGTTCTATTGATTGATTACAACATTAAAATGTTACCGTACCTTAAACAAAGTTACGTAACTCACATGAAAAGCTGAACAATCAAATACCAAAGTTCTTTCTCATCTCTAAAAGTATGCAGATTGTACTTCAAAATACCTGCTTGATATAAATCCCACTCCTGGAGAACAGATCCACCAACTCTGGATGATGTTTGCTATTCTGGCTTCCATGACCCAGGGTAAAATTTGTATTATCGCCCCAAGTATAAACATCTGTAGGATCTAAAATAAAAATTAGTTTTTATACTTTTTTATGTTTTAAAACAAATATAAGAACTAATTTAACTACAATATTTGAAAGATGCCAACACTCTTTTGTGAAGGAATCTATTAATATGATATTAGGTAATTCTAGAAATAGAAAATCCAAATCATAGTACAGGCCTGTCTCAATGCAAGCAATCAAACATTTGTTCCTTGCTTTTTTTTTTTTTTTTAAACAATTGAGACAAGGTCTGACTATGTTGCCCAGGCTGGTCTTCACTTCCCGGGCTCAAGTGATCCTTCGACCTCGGCCCCCCAAAGTGCTAGGATTACAGGCATGAGCCACTCTGCCCAGGCTGTTCCTTGTTTCTTTAGCAGCTAAAGTTTAACTGCCAAATGAGTAAAATACCACCGGTCATATCTGCTTAGTTTCCATGAAAATAATATATAGACCTATATCAAATGTAAGATATTATTAATCCATGCAGACAAAGGTTCTAAATGTAGCAAATGTGGTTTTATTGTTTGTACAGGAACACTAATTTTCAATACTTTGTTTTTCATAGACACAAAATCAAATTAGTGATTAAGGTAAAGCCCATTAAACTGGAATAGAAATCACAGCTAAGTTCATGATATAAATCATCATTTTTATTTTAGAAGATGAATAAAGTCCTAGAATGGAATTATCACTGTTACCTGCAACACAGCATCCAGGGTAGAAATGAAAATACAGAATGTGTCCTTACTCAGCTTGCTCACTAGTTAAATGCAAACTATACACTGCCTCAGTTAAATCTTTTCTTTTCTGCCAATTCTCACTTCCAAATCTAAAAGTGCAAACAAACTGGAGGGATAAGTGAATCTGAGAATGTGCGAATAAAAGAATAATTGGGGCTGGGCACGGTGGCATACGCCTGTAATCCCAGCACTTTGAGAGGCCAAGGCAGGAGGATCACTTGAGTCCAGGAGTTCCAGGTCACCCCAGTCAACATGGCAAAACCTCATCTCTATAAAAAAAAAAATATAAAAATTGGCCGCATGCAGTGGCTCATACCTGTAATCCCAGCACTTTGGGAGGCCAAGGCAGGCGGATCACCTGAGGTCAG
Source organism: Mandrillus leucophaeus (assembly GCF_000951045.1). NCBI lineage: Eukaryota > Metazoa > Chordata > Mammalia > Primates > Cercopithecidae > Mandrillus > Mandrillus leucophaeus. The sequence continues at coordinate 1,064,897 of NW_012107631.1, forward strand.
GAGTTCGAGACCAACCTGACCAACATGAAGAAACTGCATCTCTACTAAAAATACAAAATTAGCCGGGTGTGGTGGTGCATGCCTGTAATCCCAGCTACTCGGGAGGCTGAGAGAGGAGAATCTCTCAGCTTGAACCTGGGAGGCAGAAGTTGCAGCGAGCCAAGATCGCACCATTGCACTCCAGCCTGTGCAACAAGAGCGAAACTCTATCTCCAAAAAAAAAAAACAATTAACTGAGCATGACGGCATGGGTCTGTATTCCTAGCTACTTGGAGGGCTGAAGCGAGAGGATCGCTTAAGCTCAGAAGGCTGAAGCTGCAATAAGCCGTGTTCATGCCACTGCACTCCAGCCTGACTGACAAAGCGAGACCCTATCTCAACAACCACCACAAAAATAATGATAATTTCCAGAGACCCTATCGTAACAACAACAAAAGGAAGAACAATTTCCATTCCTTTTTCCTTCTACCTCAATGCTGATGTTACTTTCTGAATATATATCAATTACTTTACAGTAGTTACAATTGTAACAGTCCTCCCATTTTAGATTGTACTTTTATAGACATAAATATGGATTCAAATTTTAAAATGCAAAATGTGTTCTGAATATCAAACAAAAAACATCCAACATATATTTCTTTGCAGATAACCACACACAAATAAATTTCCCGACTACTTTAAGAAGAATAAAATTTCATTAAAATTTTCTAAGCTAAGCTGCACCTTAATGGAATACATTTGTGAATTTTTTTTTTTTTTTTTTTGAGACGAAGTCTAGCTCTATCACCCAGGCTGGAGTGCAGTGGTGAGATCTCAACTCACCGGTTCAAGCGATTCTTCCTGCTTCTCAGCCTCTCAAGTAGCTTGGATTACCTGCCACCGTGCCCGGCTAATTTTTGTATTTTTAGTAAAGACGGGGTTGTACCATGTTGGTCAGGCTCGAACTCCTGACCTCAAGTGATTCGCCTGCCTCAGCCTACCAAATTACTGGGATTACAGGTGTCAGCCACAGCGCCCAGCCCATTTGTGAAATTTTCTTACCAGTATTCTCGAACTCCTGACCTCAAGTGATCTGCCTACCTCAGCCTACCAAATTGCCAGGATTACAGGTGTAAGCCACAGCGCCCAACCCATTTGTGAAATTTTCTTACCAGTATTCTTGAATACTACATGACTTGGTCTATCCTTCATTACAAGATCCAAAGCTGACAAGCCTTCTTTATCTTGAATATACAGACTAACACCATGCTAAAACAAACAAACAAAAAAATACATAAATATATATATATAAAATCAATTACCTATAATCAGTAACTTTCTTTTTTTTTTTTTTTTTTTTTTTTT
>NW_012107631.1:1066520-1074645 GCF_000951045.1 Mandrillus leucophaeus
TCCTGACCTCAGGTGATCTGCCCGCCTCGGCCTCTCTTGTTGCCCATGCTGGAGTGGTGCAATGGCACGATCTTGGCTCACTGCAACCTCCACCTCCCAGGTTCAAGCGATTCTCCTGCCTCAGCCTCCCAAGTAGCTGGGATTACAGGCATCCGCCACCATGCCTGTCTAATTTTGTATTTTTAGTAGAGACGGGGTTTCTCCATGTTGGTCAGGATGGTCTCAACCTTCTGACCTCAGGTGATCCACCTGCCTTGGCCTCCCAGAGTGCTAGGATTACAGGTGTGAGCCACCACGCCTGGCCATCTTCCTATTCTTATATACCAAAAAGTCAGATAATCAATCCCATAAATACACTGAAAAAAAAATTTAATAACTTATATCTCATATTCACACACATTTTTCTCTCACATACTGCAGAGAATAATTAAGAAAAATCACATATCCAACTCTTGCTGGAATAAGGAAGGACCAGAACATGTGAAGAAATACTAAATTAACACTTTAAATAAAAATTAACTACAAGTGAACTTTTTTTTTTTTGCGACGGAGTCCCGCCTTGTCACCCAGGCTGGATTGCAATGGCACGATCTCAGCTCACTGCAACCTCCGCCTCCCGGGTTCAAACGATTCTTCTGACTCAGCCTCCCAAGTAGCTGGGATTACAGGTGCCCGCCACCATGCCCAGCTAAATTTTGTATTTTTAGTAGAGATGGGGTTTTACCATGTTGGCCAGGCTGGCCTCAAACTCCTGACCTCGTGATCAGCCCGCCTCAGCCTCCTAAAGTGCTGGGATTACAGGTGTGAGCCACCGCTCCCGGCCATGTGAACATTTTTGATGGTAAAGCAGGTCTGATACCACTTTAATACCCCATAAATGCATTGTCCCTACAAGTCCCTAGCTCTGGGTTTCTGTCTGTGTGGGACTACATGTGAACATACACATTTAACTCTTTTTGTGTTTGAGGAGCCATACTCTCCCGGACGCGGTAGCTCATGACTATAACCCCAGCACTTTGGGAGGTGGGCAGATTGTCTGAGATCAGGAGTTCAACATCAGCCTGGCCAACATGGTGAAACCCCATCTCTAGTAAAAATACAAAAATTAGCCAAGTGTGGTGGTGCATGCCTATAATCCCAGCTACTTGGGAGACTGAGGCATGAGAATCACTTGAACCCAGGACACAGAGGTTGCAGTGAGCCAAGATCGCACCATTGCACTCCAGCGTGGGCAACAAGAGCAAAACTTCATCTCAAAAAAAAAAAAAAAGAAACTATCTGGTGAAGGAGAGACATAAAATTTCAAATCAGTTTATTATATTTAGCTTATACTTACTCTATTTTAGTTTGAGGAATTTTTTGTTATTTATTATTTGACAGTTAATTCTTTATGACCTGTTTATTCTGTGAGGTATCTGATATCCCTTCAACATCTTTTGTTTATGTTACCATAGTTGGTTCCAACTGCATGCAAAAATAATTCGAATATATCAATATTTATCAAGCATTTTCCTATTTGTTCATTAATTTTTTTTGTTTTTTGTTTTTGAGACGGAGTCTAGTTCTGTTGCCCAGGCTGAAGTGCAGTGGTGTGATCTCGGCTCACTGCAACCTCCATCTCCTGGGTTCAAGCAATTCTCCTGCCTCAGTCTTCCCAGTAGCTGGGATTACAGGTATGTGCCACCACGCCCAGCTACTTTTATTATTTTTAGTAGAGATGAGGTTTTGCCATGTTGCCCAGGCTCGTCTCAAACTCCTGACCTCAGGTGATCTGCCCGCCTCGGCCTCTAAAAGTGCTGGAATTACGGATGTGAGCCACTGTGCCCGGCCATTGTTCATTAATTTAATTGCTTGGTTTTGGTTTATCTCCCCCTAGTAGAATAAAAACTTAAAGAAGGGATTCTGTCTTGTTCACTGCAATATCCCTAGCACCTGGATTACTGCCTGGCACATATCAGGCACTCAAAAAATATTTCTTGCAAATACCTCACAGATGGTATATTATTTAATACATATAACCTATGATTCTGTTAAGTCTTCTATTTACCAATGGGAAACATTAAAGCAAGTTCTTCCAGCATAGTAAGTAAAGCACCAGTATAAAAGAGCAATGGTTTAGCAACAACAGATACAGCAGAACTCCACAAGCATAAACAGTCTTTACCAGCCATGCATCCTGTCATGGAATCAAGAAGCCCCCAAAAACCTGCATGAGATAATCTGTCTCCATTCCAGTTTTTTGTAGGCAACAAGTTTCTGCTAAGGTTTTATATCTTTGGCAATAAGAAACTGACAATTTACTGTGCAATTTAGAAATGTTATAGCTGTAAAGTTTTATCAAATGCAAATTCACTTAAAATGTGTGTGGTTTCTTCCTGATAATCCATAATACCTGAAGTGCTACAGCTGGCATCAGAGATGGAACTGACATGAAGACACCTATCACTGCACCCCTTCCAATTAAAGAAGTGTTGGAAGGTCAAAGGAAAAAAATATGCTGAACAAAAGCAGACAGCCTACCAACATGAGAATGCTGAAGGGTCAATACAGGATTTAGGGGAAAACCATCAGTGGAATACATCCACTGTTACATATCTATCACTGATCAGCAGGGCTCTGACGCCAATAAGACAGTCAAGCTAAGGGCAAGGTGGCAAAGGCACAATTTCCAGGCTTCTATTAGCCAAGGTGGTTAGAGTGACTGAGGATTTCAATGGGGCAATAAAATCCCACAGGGAGGAAAGGACCAAAATTCAGTACATACCATAACTACTTCAAACTGTAGCCTTAAATGCTAACACCTAAATGGCAACCCCTAGGATGGCAGGAAACCAAACCCAGGAACCTTCTCAAGCTCAACAGGGTTGGCAGTCATCCAACTTTCCAGTAGAAACTGAAAAAAAAACCCAAGGTTTTACAGTTGGAAAAGGGTAAGAATGGAGCTGACAGATGCTTTAACTCTTACTAACCTAGGTTTCCCTATAATGACAATACGGAAATTAAACAGATACCCCAAGGTTTCAGATATAAGAGGAATCAGTTCTACCATTAACAAACTTAAAAACGCTTTTCTTCATGGAGAGTCCCTGGGGAAAAAAAAAATAAGGAAAGGGCTATTATTATTCTCTTTTTATAGACAAAACTGAAGTTCAAGATTTAATAACGTGTCCACGATGATTCAGTAAGAAGTAGTAGTAGCAGTAGTAGTAGTAGATCAGTAGGGAGTTTAACTCCAAAAAAGAATATTTTACTATTAGTATATAATTAAAAATCATTCTGATCAGTAAATGTTACTACATAAAAGCCACTATAGAAATATTTTTTAAGTCAAAATTAAATGAAGACACTGAAGATAAGCTTCTGAATTTGACCAGAAGTTCCTTAAGGCCCAGAAATGTTTTTTTCTTTTCCAGGTCCTCCGCAAACATGACAAAAAAATTGTTAAATTTAAGGCCGGACACGGTAGCTCACGCCTGTAATCCCTGCACTTTGGGAGGCCGAGGCAGGTGAATCACTTGAGATCAGGAGTTCAAGACCAGCCTGGCCAACATGGGGAAACCCCGTCTCTACTAAAAATACAAAAATAAGGTGGACATAGTGGCACGTGCCTATAATCCCAGGTACTGGGAAGGCTCGGGCAAGAGAATCACTTGAACCTGGGAGGTGGAGGTTGCAGTGAGCTGAGATCAAACCACTGCACTCCAGCCTGGGTGACAAAGCGGGATTCCGTCTCAAAAAAAAAAAAAAAAAATTGTTAAATTTAAAACTTATGACTTCTTACAGTGAGTTTCTAATTTGCATTCATTAGTGAAATGACATTGGAGTGCATCTCAAAATACTTTATTATTTGCCTAGTCAGTACAACACACCTAATCTACTATAAAGAAAATTTTAAATAAATTAAGCAATTTTAAAGACTAGTGTTTTTTCTTTTTTTTTGTTTTGAGATGGAGCCTTGCTCAGATGCCCAAGCTGAAGTGTAGTGGTGCGATCTCAGCTCAAAACAACCGCCACCTCCCAGGTTCAAGTGATTCTCCTGCCTCAGCCTCCCAAGTAGCTAGGATTACAGGCATGTGCCACCGCACCCAGCTAATGATGTTTGTATTTTTAGAAGAGACAGGGCTTCACCATGTTGGCCAGGATGGTCTTGAACTTTTGACCTCAGGTGATCCACCCACCTTGGCCTCCCAGAGTGCTGGGATTACAGGTGTGAGTCACCTCGCCTGGCTATCAATTTCTCTTTTTGAGACAGTCTCACTCTGTCGCCTAGGCTGGAGTGCAGTGACACAATCTTGGCAAACGGTAACCTCTGCCTCCTGGGCTCAACCGATTCTCATGCCTCAGCCTCCCAAGTAGCTAAGACTACAAGCACACGCCACTACACTTGGCTAATTTTTGTATTTTTAGTAGAGATAGGGTTTTATTACGTTGGCCAGGCTTGTCTCGAACTCATAACCTCAAGTGATCGACCCACCTCAGCCTCCCAAAGTGCTAGGATTACAGCATGAGCCACCACACCTGGCCTCATCAGTTTCTTTAGAACTTACAAACACCGTATGCTAACTAAACAGGAAATGAAACATACTACTCAAAAATACAATTCCTAAATAATCTTCAACAACTAGTGCCCTTTTAAAGTTAATAATATAGTTATTTAAGAATAAACCATTTTAAAATACTAAAAGATATTGTTACGAAAATATAAAATGGGATGCCATTAGACTGGGGCAGCTCTAGCACTTTAAGTTCATCTGTAAGTAAACAGAAAACCAGTAAACAGTAAAATGAAACTAGAGTCTTTACTAATCAGAAACTACCAACTAACCTCTAACTAAGGTCTTTCCAATCTAACCAATTAAATATATTTTCTTTGTCTTTCTTCTTCATCGGCCTATGAAAGCTCACTGCTCAGGCTGCAGCACAGCTCTCTGAGCCTCTTCTCATTCTGAATGCTGCCTGATTCATAAATCATTCTTTGCTCAAATAAATTTTGCTTATTTAATGTAAAGCATTTCCTTTAATAATGTATAATACTCATCAAATGATGTATAGAATTTAGTTCAAAATGATATGAGATGTACAAATAACATAAAATTGGCCAACAGTTCATTATATATAGTAAGCTTTGATAAATGTTTAAAATTTTACATCATAAAAAAGTTAAGTAAAAGGATATATGGAGTTTTAATTCCAAAGATCAGTTACAGTAGTAAGCGATAGCAAACAAGTAAGAAAAAAGGCAAATCTTTTCCAAAAAGCATGTAGGAGGTATGAAAATGATTAAGAAAAACATATTCCAGACTAAATATGTTTAAAATAAACAAATGACACTTACCTTCAAGAGAGACCAAACACAATCAATATGTCCATAAAAAATGCTTCTGTGCAATGCTGTCCATCCAGACTCTTTGTCTTTCACCAACAGATCCACTCCTTTCTGAATAAGCCAATCTAACACTCCTTTCTTTCCACAGGAGGAAACAAGGTGGAGAGCATTCCGGCCAAAAACATCCTTGATAGTTGCAGCATTGTAACAATGACTGGAGAGAAAGGCCTTAATCTGGTTTTCGCTCCCCTTTGTTACCACAGAAAGGACATCCAAAGCATGCTTCAGGGATCGACACTTTGATGTGCAGTCAGGCATGGGTGAATTCATCCTAATTGTTTTTATACCGCTTACTTCAGAATCGTGAAAACTAATTTTAAAAAATGAAAAAGCCAGGACACAAAGGTGCTATTGAGGAAGAGTTACCGAGAATAAATGACCTTTTTAGGATAATTTAAATCCTCATGACAATAGTATAAAACTATATATCTTTATACAACTTTTTGGCACTTAAATCAAAAAAATTATAAATAGCTCTATAAAGTTCATATCAAATACAAGTTCTTCATTTAAAAAAATTCCACAGTTTATAAATTATTCCTGGAGTCAAGCACCAAGGGGGAGTGAGGAGGGGAACTCCCCCTCCACACTGTCTGATCCTTTTAAATATCCATAATTGCAAGGGTGACCTATGAGAGAAGAAGAGAAAATAAAAATTCAAAATCTGTCTCTCGCTCTCCTTGAGTACTTTAGAACACAACTACCTCCATATTTAGATACCCTTAACCCATTTATGCTTAGTGTTCCATTACTGGAACACTAAGGTTGCGGGAGTTATTTATATCCTAATGCTCAAGGTCATCGCCAAGGTCTCATTTTACACAAAAAAATCTGCAACCTCTGGCATAAACGGGTTAATTCATTTTTTTCTTAAATCTATCGACCTTTCATATTTATGGTACCTAAATTTATATCAATCATCCTTACTCCATTTTTCCACTCTCATGTTTACAGTTAACCTATATTGGTTATACTCTAGAGTTTCTCTCTTTCCTTCCAGTCCTTCATTCCTTCTATGCTGTATTTTTACACTCTACTAGTTATGTCCCCACAAGCTTTGAATACGCTTAAATCTACCATCTTTCTAAGAATCCCATCCCAAACCTATACCCCCTAAAACTGTATCACCACCACCAACACAACAATGACCAACACTCTCATCAGTTATTCCGTTTTTACTAAGTACCCAGGCACAGTGTTAACATTGTTACTTCTGCCTGAAAGATCCTTCATCATAAGAAGAGATGATAATTAAAGGTCTTCAAACAACTGGATAGCTATCTTTAAAAAAACAACTTTAGATACTGTACTTACTTTATATCTTATACCAATATAAATTTTAGATGGTTCAAAGGCAAACAAAAAAACGAAACTACGAAAGCACTGGATGAAAACACAGAAGGTTCTTTTTTTATAATCACAGAGTACAAAACACCTTTTTAAGTAGGATCTGAAATCCAAAAGTCATAAAAGATTAATTCAATAGTTTAAAAATTACATAAAAATTTTTAAAGACAAAAGGAGAAAATTTTCCCTCAATATATATGGTCTTTTTAGTTCTTCCTTAATGTATACTCTTTGGGAGCAGAGAAAATCAGCTATAAGAAGACTATTCAGAAGGACATACATGAGTTTACTATATGTACAGGGAAAGCTTCTATGTATTAGAGAGAAGTATGAAATATTCTAAATCTGTATTTTCCCACTCCCACTTCATACCACACCAAGAGTCAGAAATCTGAGATCTAACTAGTTTTCTGATCTTAAACTATTTTGATTTCGCCACCTGGAAATGAAAACATTGAACTAGATGATTATAATTCTGTCTATTAGGTTGGTGAAAAGTAGGTGCTGGTTTTGCTATTAAAAATAACGGCAATGGCCAGGCGCAGTGGCTCACGCTTGTAATCCCAGCACTTTGGGAGGCGGAGGCGGGCAGATCACCTGAGGTCGGGAGTTTGAGACCAGCCTGACCAACATGGAGAAACCCTGTCTCTACTAAAAATACAAAATTAGCCAGGCGTGATGGCACATGCCTGTAATCCCAGCTACTCAGGAGGCTGAGGCAGGAGAATCGCTTGAACCCGGGAGGCAGAGTTTGTGGTGAACCAAGATCGCACCATTGCACTCCAACCTGGGCAACAAGAGCAAAACTCTGTATCCAAAAAAAAAAATTAATGTCAATTACATTTAAGAGTCCGATCCCAAACCTATACCCCCTAAAACTATATCACCACCACCAACACAACAACCAATCCTCTAAAAGTAATGGCAATTATTTTTAATGGCAAAACCTGCAATGACTTTTGCACCAACTTAATAGCTCCAGATCTGTTTCTACTAATCTATACATTGTGTAATTTGATATAGTCCTCATAAAAATCATCCCCCCCTTAAAATGTTGATTTGAACAACAACAAAATAACAGAACCAAATAAAAATGTGTTTTGAGGTCAGGCACGGTAGCTTACGCCTGTAATCCCAGCACTTTGGGAGGCCGGGGTGGGCAAGAGATCAAGACAATCCTGGCCAACATGGTGAAACCCCGTCTCTACTAAAAATACAAAAATTATCTGGGCATGGTGGCGCACACCTCTAATCCCAGCTACTTGGGAGGCTGAGGCAGGAGAAACGCTTGAACCAAGGAGGTGGAAACTGCAGTGAGCCGAGATCCCGCCACTGCACTCCAGCCTGGGGACAAAGCAAGCCTCTGTCTCAAAAAAAAAAAAAAAAAAAAAA
>NW_012107631.1:1074695-1077503 GCF_000951045.1 Mandrillus leucophaeus
GAGGCCGAGGCGGGTGGATCACGAGGTCAGAAGATCGAGACCATCCTGGCTAACACAGTGAAACCCCGTCTCTACTAAAAATACTACAAAAAAAAAAAAAAAAAAATTAGCCCGGCATGGTGGCGGGCACCTGTAGTCCCAGCTACTCAGGAGGCTGAGGCAGGAGGATGATGTGAACTCAGGAGGCGGAGCTTGCAGTGAGCCAAGATCACACCACTGCACTCCAGCCTGGGTGACAGAGCAAGACTTCTATCTCAAAAAAAAACACAAACAAAAAAGTATTTGGTAGCAAAGAGGAAAAAAAGGCACCAATTCTCAAGTAGTTTAAAAGGTTAAAAATGGAAAGCATGATACTGTAGTTCCCCATTATCTATTTGCTTTTTACAATTTCTATTACCCACAATCAACCACAGTCCAAAAATATTAAATGAAAACTTTGGAAATAAATAATTTATGATTTAAATTGCATAACATTCTGAGCAGTATGATGAAGTCTCATAGTGTCCCACTCCAAACCACTCCACCTCGCCTGAGACATGAATCATCCATTTGTCCAGCATTGCCATACTGTACGTGCTACCAACTCGATAGTCACTGAGTAGCTCTCTTGGTTATCAAATTGTAAAAACATAGCATATAGAGGGTTCAGTACTCTCTGCAGTTTCAGGCATCCACTGAGGGTTTTAGAATGTGTCCTTGAATAAGTAGTGACTATTTATTGCATGTGGCAAAACAGTTCATCCAGTTAACTTCACTCTTTTAAAGCTCTAAAATCCCACCATCTTTGTATTTTCAGTGTATGCATAATACCTGGAAGGAACTACTTATTGGTGAATCCCTCAAACCTTACATTAAAGAATTAAGATGCAACAGAAAAGAATTGCTTAATTCATTAGTATATATAATTTAAACATTTAAAAGGGAAAACAAGAATGTTAAAAAGTTATTCCATACTATCATACAGAGAAAGCAGCAACTACAGAATACTATGAACATAAACATGGAAACGATTAAGAGCTAGGATTTCTTAGAGTTTTACATATACAGATTCAAATATGGCAATGTCAGCTGTTATCAGTTATATAACTAAAAAATTACATAATCTCTCCAAGTTGTTCCTTCATCTGAAAATAGAGACAATTCACCCATTTCACAGGGTTACTATAATGATAAATGAAACTACCTAACATGGTACCTGGCACTAAATATGCATTCAACAAATGAGAGTTTTCATTACTATTGTTTCTTTAGTCACAAAAAAGTAATAAATTTTAATTCCAAAATTCATGTTTGAGCTTCATTATCATTGTTACCGCTTCTCCAAAGAAACCATTATTGCTAAAGTTACTAATGACCTCCAAATTACCAAACACTTTTGGATATTTTCAATTCTTATCTTACTTGCTTTCCCTGCTTTTATGTCTTTAAAACCTCTTTCCCTTAAGGAGTCTAAAAGAGATACTGGAAGGGCAGGAAGTCACAGAAGCATTTAAGCATGGTCTCTCTCTCTCTCTTTACCACTTCTTCCCAGGGCATTATCGCTTCCCCTGGCCTTCAAATACTGGCTTCTCTCAAATGATCCTCAGTCCTCTACTTCATATCCTCCCTGATAGTTTCAATCCTTTTCATGCTTTTAACTCTACCATACACATGATTATAAATCCCCAAATCTGTCTCTTGCTCACATATTTGTCCTAAATTCCAGGTCCATATTTCCAATGTCTATTGTACTTCCTATCTATGCATTCAAAAACTGCTTATTGAAGGGGGAAGAAAGCAAAGGAAATAAGCATTTAAACACCTAACACATACAGAATGCTTTACATCAGACCAGTCAAGTAAACCACCCAAATCATACCACCAGGAAAAGAGGGAGTCAGACTTCAAATACAGATCTGTTTAATGATGAGGTCCATGTTATTTCTGCTACGCTACACTGTCTTCTTCAGCACATCCACAGTAGGTCACAAGGCATTGGGAATACGAAAATAATTAGGACCTAAATATTTTAGATAAAATAAAATACAGGTTCATGGATAATACTCAGGTGGATGCATAGCTAGTTAAACATATGTACTAACTGAACAAAACTTATGATCTATTACACAGTTCCTATTATCAAAGGGTCACAGTTTGGTATAAGAGAGTAATTTTATACGGTCGAAGAGGACGACCATCCCCGCTAGAGGAGGGCCAGTCTTCAGTCAATGGTATACGAGTAGCTGCACTCCCCTGCTAGAACCTCCAAACAAGCTCTCAAGAGAGTAATTTTATTTAGGCAAGTAACTAAAACATATCATGATTATAAACCTATGGTCAAGATAAAACAAGTGACACACAGGAATGAGGAGTCCAGAAGAGGGGTCCAGGGAAGACTTTCTACAGGAGATATATAAACTATGTATAAACTAAGACTTAAAAGATGAGTACCGGCCAGGCACAGTGGCTCATGCCTGTAGTCCCAACACTTTGGGAGGCTGAGGCAGGCAAATCACTTGAGACCAGTACTTTCAAATCAGCTTGGGCAACATGGTGAAACCCGTCTCTACAAAAAAAATACAAAAATTAGGCGTGGTGGCACGTCCCTGCAGTCCCTGCTACTCTGGAGGCTGAGGTGGGAGGATCACTTAAAATTGGTCAGTCAAGCCTGCAGAGAACCAAGATCATGCAACTGCACTCCAGCCTGAGCAACTGAGCGAGACTCTCTCTGGGAAAAAAAAAAAAAAGAGTACCATATGCGATGGCCTGATAAATTCTGGGTGAGAGCACATTTGAAGCAGAGGGATAGTAAATATAAAAGAACTAGAA
>NW_012107631.1:1077553-1097182 GCF_000951045.1 Mandrillus leucophaeus
ACATACAGAATGCTTTACATCAGACCAGTCAAGTAAACCACCCAAATCATACCACCAGGAAAAGAGGGAGTCAGACTTCAAATACAGATCTGTTTAATGATGAGGTCCATGTTATTTCTGCTACGCTACACTGTCTTCTTCAGCACATCCACAGTAGGTCACAAGGCATTGGGAATACGAAAATAATTAGGACCCAAATATTTTAGATAAAATAAAATACAGGTTCATGGATAATACTCAGGTGGATGCATAGCTAGTTAAACATATGTACTAACTGAACAAAACTTATGATCTATTACACAGTTCCTATTATCAAAGGGTCACAGTTTGGTATAAGAGAGTAATTTTATACGGTCGAAGAGGACGACCATCCCCGCTAGAGGAGGGCCAGTCTTCAGTCAATGGTATATGAGTAGCTGCACTCCCCTGCTAGAACCTCCAAACAAGCTCTCAAGAGAGTAATTTTATTTAGGCAAGTAACTAAAACATATCATGATTATAAACCTATGGTCAAGATAAAACAAGTGACACACAGGAATGAGGAGTCCAGAAGAGGGGTCCAGGGAAGACTTTCTACAGGAGATATATAAACTATGTATAAACTAAGACTTAAAAGATGAGTACCGGCCAGGCACAGTGGCTCATGCCTGTAGTCCCAACACTTTGGGAGGCTGAGGCAGGCAAATCACTTGAGACCAGTACTTTCAAATCAGCTTGGGCAACATGGTGAAACCCGTCTCTACAAAAAAAATACAAAAATTAGGCGTGGTGGCACGTCCCTGTAGTCCCTGCTACTCTGGAGGCTGAGGTGGGAGGATCACTTAAAATTGGTCAGTCAAGCCTGCAGAGAACCAAGATCATGCAACTGCACTCCAGCCTGAGCAACTGAGCGAGACTCTCTCTGGGGAAAAAAAAAAAAGAGTACCATATGCGATGGCCTGATAAATTCTGGGTGAGAGCACATTTGAAGCAGAGGGATAGTAAATATAAAAGAACTAGAATCACCTTGGTCCATTCCAAAATTTCTAAATAATTCAGAAGACAGAAGTGAGGCCTAACAACACACAAGGATAGACCAGATTTTGGACAGCCTTATGTGCCCTTCCTTAGAGATTAAAAAAAAAAAAAAAAAGGGCAGGCAATCCAAAGACAAGATGTGGTAGTAATTCCCAGGTTTCTTGCTTGGATAACAGATAGAGAAACTAGAAAGAAGAGTAAGGGGTCAATACTTTGGAAGTCAGTAAAGCAAAACAAAACTAAACAACAGAACAAACACAAAAATTATAGGTGAAATTTTGTTTTATACATTATACATAGTGCTCTACATAAATATAATCCTTATTTCAGCCTTATTATTGCCCCTGTAAATGTGATCACTTTCATTTTCTGATGAGGAAATTCACATGAAAATTTTAAAAGCCTACCTAAAATAATATCAACAGAAAAGTGCTCTTGATCCTACCTATCCTAGGCTACCAAACTGCTCTCCCAAAAGGCAGTTAGAAAACTTTTAATGATAGTAGTATAATGTAGTAGAAAAAAGTACCATGGAATTCAATTCAAAATAATTGAATTCAAAAGCAGTTTGGTAGGGCAGCTGGAGACTCCGAAGCTTAAGATTCAAGCGATTCTGCCTCAGCCTCGCAAGTAGCTGGGATTACAGGCACACACTACCATGCCCGGCTAATTATTTTGTATTTTTGGTGGAGACGGGGTTTCACCATGTTGGCCTCGAACTCCTGACCTCAAGTGATCCGCCCGCCTTGGCCTCCCAGACTGCTGGCATTACAGGCATCTTTTTTTTGCGGGGGGGGGGGGGCCGGAGCCACACTCTGTCGCCCAGGATGGAGTGCAGTGGCACCATCTCCACTCACTGCAACCTCCACCTCCCGGGTTCAAGCAATTCTCGCTTCAGCCTCCCGAGTAGCTGGGATTACAGGCATGAGCCACCGCACCCGGCCTAAAAAATTTCTTGAAGTAAACTCTGGTTTGACTAAAAGTTTCTGCAAATATTTGCAAATGTAATTATTTTTAGAAATCAGTTCTGTCCTCATCTACCTTCCTTCAATTTCCAAAACAAATAAAAGTTAAGGAATTCAAAATACAAAAAGAGAAATGATCAAGAGGGGGCTGGCAAGTCTGTGAATTTACACCACTTTATGGGCATTGAAACACTACTACTCATAAAAGTCACATCCTTTCAGTATTTCTGATAAATTTCAAATGGCCTACTTCGAGCATAAGTTAAAAGGTGCTACATGAATCTCTGGCTAACACAGCCAAGTTTTATGCACTACGTTGGAAAATAGGAGTCAAGGACGGCCTGTGTTACCTAATTCGCAGCTTAACTAAAACTCTTTGAGCCAGACAGCTCTGCCTGTTACAAAAACAAAAGGCATGTCTTCTCTGTCTCTCTCACCACCCCCCACCACCCTCCAAAAAGAATCAGTTCCTTTTTACATAACAGTCAATGACCACATATCAGAGTTCACCACCTGCTTCCCGACAGAGTCGGTATCCGCAGAGTGGACTCAAACTTGTGACTCCAGGAAGGGGATAAAGAACATGAGCGCCCCTAGGAATGGCTTCAAATCCAAGACTCGAAGGAAAGTGACACTACACAACTATCACAACTAGGAAGGCAATGTCGCTGGAGGGCGTGTCCCGCAGGACGGGAGCTTAGCGCATCGCCGGGACAGGCCATTCATTAGCTAAGGGGGGCGGTAGGGACCCTGGCCACTCGGCCCTCTCCGCGCGGCCTCGCGCGAAGCCCGGCAGCCTCAGGGCCGCAGAGTCCCCTCCCTACGGTCCCCCCGCGCAGCCGTCCGCAGCCACCCGCACCCTCCGGAAGGCGAATACTCTCCCCCTGCCCCCGGACTGAAGGGAAGCCGCTCCGCACAGTCGGGCAGCGCCAAGCCCTCCCTCACCAGTCGCTAGATGAAACTGCGCCGGTGGATTCCGCAGGGTCCACACAGAGCCACACAGGGACTCATCCTCAGTGAAGGCAATAAGAGAAACCGAACGGCGCCAGAGGGGCCGGTCCCCAGAGCCGGGTCAGTTCGGCAGGCGGCTGCAACACAGCCGCGACTACAAGAATCGGGAAGGGGGATGTGGAGGAAGGGCCCGAGCGGGCGGCACTCAGTAATAAGGCGGGCGCTGATTGACTAGGGCTCCTGTATGTCTCTTGATGATTGGCTGGTGCTTGCCCAGAAGGTTTCGCGTGGCAGCACCTCTGCCATGGTCTTTTTCCCTGACGCCCCAAAGGCGCTTGACCTCGCCGGCCTTGGGTCGGCTGACTCAGGCCAGGGGCGGGGAAGGGAGAAAGGCCGCAGCGGGGGACTCTAGGCCAATAGCGGTGATGGGAGTGTCGCTTTCCAGGCCAGCCATCTCCTAGTTAGAAACGTCTCTCCAGGCAGCTGGAGACTCGGAGGGGAGGCTAAACCCGAGTGGAGAAGGAGACCTGGCCGGATGCCTTGGACACCCGGTCACTACGCAGCAGAAGCCAGGTGCATAGGCGTCTTGCACAAAAGAGTTTCCTCCCGTGGCCTTAGCAGTGGGGTTACTGCAAAGCCGAAGGTGTGGTCTGTGTAAACCCAGCCTCACCCCTCTCTGGATCGCTATACACCCGGATTATCTGGCAGTCACTCCTTTGGTCAGAAGGCGTCACTGCCCTTTTAGATCACCACAGTGGGACTAGCTGCCGACCCGGGTCACGCCACTCAGTGCCTGACACCAGGCTTACACTAGGCTTTTTCCACTTGAACTCTGAATCTAAAGGCCGTTTAGAAAGTGGTCGAGTGAAAAAACTAGGAGGGACAGTAGCCAATAATCAATACTAGGGTACTGAATGGGAAACATACTGCTGCTGAATGCCTAATATGGTAAGCACTCAGTAAATAATTGTTCAAGGAGGGGTAGTGTGACTCAGAACAAACGACACTAGGAATCATAAGTTGGCTGTACAACTCTGCCACGTTGTGAATTTTACAAGCCATTGAGTTGGCCTCATCTCATCTCTAAAAGAAAGGAGTTGTGCATGTCTTAATGCCCACTGAGCTCTGCTTGCTCTCTTTTGAAGCTTTTTTTGTGGAAGAGTAGATTACTAGCCCAAAGCCACACAGCTGCTTAGTGAAAGAGAAAGGGAGACTAGGACCCAGCCCTCCTGCTGCCCTTCCCAGCACATAATTGTTTCTTTGCTCTTTATTCTGAATACCCTACTTCCTACAAAACAAAAACCAGTTAGTAATGTAAAAATTGAGTGATTTTGAAAATAAGCTTAAGTTGTATCTCCAGATATTTTTTAAAAAAGAAGCTACATATAATGACTTTCATGTTCATGAACAAAGAAGCCAATAAAAGCAAATAAAGCTGCTAGTGTAAATAAACGCATTGACCTGAGTTCATAACTTTTCTCTCTCTTTCTTGTATCTGGGCAAGTTAATTCACTTTTCTGAAGCCTCAGTTTCCTCATTTGCAAAATGGGAGAAATAATCTATTTTGGGGTTGTGAAAATGTAATGATAATATATAGCACTTAGCAGAGGGCCTTAGTAGCGCACAATAATACTTCATAAATAGTGCTAATAAATGAAGTATTACCTTAGTGGCTGAATTATTCCAAGCAGGCATTCATTAATTTAAAAATGACAGCCAAGCAAAGTGAGTCACACCTGTAATACCACCACTTTGGGAGGCAGAGGCCGGTGGATCACTTGAGCCCAGGAGTTCAAGACCAGCCTGGACAACATGGTGAAACCCTGCCTTTACTAAAATTTAAAAAAAAAAATTAGCCAGGCATGGTGGTGCACGCCTGTGATCCCAGCTACTCAGGAAGCTGAAGTGGAAGAATACCCTGAGCCCTGGGAGATCAAGGCTGCAGTGAGTCAAGATCAGGCCACTGCATAAGCCTAGACAACTGGGGTGAGACCCTGTCTCAAAAAAATAATAATAAATAAAAGTAAAACTTACCAGGTCTCGGACAATTTGTGGTAAGCATTGGGGATCCAACAGTGGACAAAAATACATGTAGATCCAGATATTCCCAAGCATAATAAATTGCAACGTTTATAAGTATTACAAAGAATACTGTGATAGATTTAATCTGACTTCCAAGAGATGTGACACATGAAGTAAAGAATGAGTAGAAGATAACTCAGATAACTAGGTAACAAGGAGATAAGTAGATGAAGCAGGAAAGAAATAACCTTCCAAGTGAAGGGATATAGAATTGCTCCCCTTTTCCCAGGAAAGTTAGATGCTTTCAAAAGTACTGACTGGTTATTTGCAAGACAAAATATTAAAATAAGTAGGAAATATTAAAAATGAAATACAATTAAGTGAAAAATATATTGTAGATGTGGTTAAGGGAGGAAGAAATCAAAATGAGCCATTTTGTTTGATTTTTTTTAAAAATTTTGTGTTTACACATTAAAGAATAGGTCAAAATATATATACAATGATTTTTCTGTGGTGGAATTATGGGTGATTCTTAATTTCTATCATTTTAACTTTTGTAATTTTTATTGCAATAATTTAAATATTACCTGAATGATTAAAAAAATCAAAATTTGGAAAAATAATTGACTAGAGTTTCTAAAGTAGTTTTATTTTTTAAAGTAAAAAATAAAAAACCAGAGATGGCTTTAAAAGATTGCAGTGATGGGGGGAGGGAGTAGAAAAAGAATAGCACAGGCCTCAAGAGTGGAGCACTGCAGAAATGTTTCTAAGCCACATGGCATCTATAATAAACTCCCCATATACCATTTTTCCAAAATAAATTGGTAGTACTATCCTTTATAATTAAAAGTACTAACATCATTATGTGTATTTTGCTGTCTTTCAAGTTGTATAGGAGTGGGAAATGACAGTGCTGGTGGCGAAAGAGAAAATACTAGAATTTGATTAGAAACTCAAACCTGATTACGGTCTGCAAGAATGATTATTAGAGGATGATCAGTAGTGCAGCTGGCCTAGAGATGACTGGAACCTTATTGTTTGGCCTCATTCTCTTCTACTCCACACCATCTTCCACAGGACATCACTGGTTGACTACAACTTTCTGGCACATAAATTAAGTACCTTACATAAATCACATATCTCCCCTCAGGTTTGCCACTAGGGAAGATAGCACTGAGCCTATTATCTCAAGCACAAAAGTTCTAGGCACCATGTCGGCTTGGATTAGGTGAGGAATCAAGGATACCATGATTGACAGCCTCTATTAGAGTCACGGTTAAAGCAGAGTGAAGAATAATTCTCCAAAAGAAAGCAGGGTGCGGCAGACAAAACAATAGGCCACATAGGGTGTTTGTGTTCTTCTGGATTCAGGTGTAGGATCCCAGCTGCATTCTTCCTATAGAATCATTATCTTTCCAATCCTTACTTACAGAGGGCCACCTCCCCACATATCTATGAAGCCTTTCCAGATGGCCTTTCCTAACAATTATTCCCTTTATACTGCTTCTATCACTTAGTCATATAATGTATCATACTGTTTTATTTTTAGATTTGTTAGTTTTACTAATGGAGACAAGGGTTCTAGAGGCAAGCTGCCCGGATATGAAATTTTACTGCTATGCTTACTAGCTGTGAGATGTCAGACAAGTTACATAAACCCTTTAAGCCTAGTTTCCTCATCTCTGAAATAGGGTTAATAGTATTGCTTTCATAAAGTTCCTAAGAAGTTTAAATGAGATTATGTAGATACTATATATATATTATAGATATGAAGCTCTTAGTACAACTCTTAGCAACTTAATTGACATAACCTGAAATGAACTTCTGGATGAATCTGTTTCCACCAAATTAAAGGGTGGAATGGGGAAACAAAGAATAACCCACAAGGTGGCAGTATTTGAATATAACTTTAGAATCTTATGTTTAAAAGCATAGTCCACCAAAAAAATCTCTGAAATTCAAGGCAAATACTGGAGAAATTCAAGGCAAATTCAAAGCCTGAATGAAATAAGCAGAACTTTGAGATAAATCAAACTTATAAACTTAGCAGGCTTAGCATTCTGTTATAATCAGAACACTGAACTCCCAAAACTCTTTCCTTTACTATGACTGAAAAATGTATCATTTTCCTTTCTCAGCCTATCTTACTGAGAATTGCTCCTATTCCTTCTCTACTTAGCTAAATAATAATTAAATCTGTGTTGTCACACAAAACCAAACAGGCTTTGTGTGAGCAACAAGGCTGTTTATTTCACCTGGGTGCAGGCAGGCTGAGTCTGAAAAGAGAGTCAGCAAGCGTGGTGGGATTATCATTAGTACTTATAAGTTTGGGGATAGGCGGTGGAGTTAGTAGCAATGTTTTTGGGGCAGGGTGTGGATCTCACAAAGTGCATTCTCAAGGGTGGGGAGAATTACAAAGAACCTTCTTAAGGGTGGGAGAGATTACAAAGAGTCTTCTTAAGGGTGGGGGAGATTACAAAGAGTCTTCTTAAGGGTGGGGGAGATTACAAAGTACCCTTGATCAGTTAGGGTGGGGAAGAAACAAATCACAATGGTGGAATGTCATCAGTTAAGGCTATTTTCACTTCTTTTGTGGATCTTCACTTGCTTCAGGCTGTCTGGATGTATAAGTGCAGGTCACAGGGGATATGATGGCTTAGCTTAGGCTCAGAGGCCTGACATTCCTGTCTTCTTATATTAATAAAAAAAAGCAAAACAAAATAGTGAAGTGTTGGAGCGTCGAAAAATTTTGGGGGTGGTATGGAGAGATAATGGGCAATGTTTCTCAGGGCTGCTTCGAGCGGGATTAGGGGCAGCATGGGAACCTACAGTGGGAGAGATTCAACTGAAGAAAGATTTTGGGGTAAGGGGTGATATTGTGGGATTGTTAGAAGGAGCATTTGTCAGATTCTTAACAAGAATTGATCGTCCAGCTAGGGTGTCTTCATATGGCTGGGAATCTGGACTAGGCAAGAGAAGATTAGCAGCCTGGCAAACTTCCTGTCTAGCCTGCTGGAGGACTGGAAGATAGTCGCCTAGAGGGCTGGTGTCTGGGATGAGGTTGCGGCCGAGTAAGAAAGTGCATCCACATAAAAGTTCAAATGGACTGTACCCTGTAGCATCTTGAGGACAGGCTCTAATTCTGAGAAGGGCAAGAGGTAAAAGTACTGTCCAGTCCTTTTTAAGTTGGAGCCTGAGCTTAGTGAGATGTGTCTTTAAAAGACCATTAATCCATTCTACCTTTCCTGAAGATTGAGGACGGTAAGAGGTATGAAGGTTCCACTGAATACCAAGAGCCTGGGAAACTGCTTGGATGATTTGACTAAAAAAGGCCGGTCCATTATCAGACTGTATAGAGGTGGGAAGGCCAAACCAAGGAATTATGTCTGACAAAAGGTGGCCTTCTCAGACCCTGTGGGAAAGACCTCTACCCACCCAGTGAAAGTGTCTACCCAGATCAAGAGGTATTTTAGTTTCCTGACTCAGGGCATGTGAGTAAAGTCAATTTGTCAGTCCTGGGCAGGGGCAAATCCTGCAGCTTGATGTGTAGGGAAGGGAGGGGGCCTGAACAATCCCTGAGGAGTAGTAGAATAGCAGATGGAACACTAAGAACTGATTCCCTTAAGAATAGATTTCCATGATGGAAAGGAAATGAGAGGTTCTAAGAGGCGGGCTGGCAGCTTGTAACCTACACAGAAGAGGTTATGAAATTATGATGGAATAGAATTGGCCTGTGAGGCTGGAAGGAAATATTTTCCTTGGTCCAAGAACCATTTGCCTTGTGTGGGAAGAGATTGATAGGTGGAAGTTTCAGTGGAAGAGTAGGCAGGAGTGACCAATGAGAAGGAGAAAAACTGGCCATGAGGGACAAATGCTAGCTGCTTCTTTAGCTACCTTATAAGCATAAGCATTGCCCTGAACGATGGAATCTGATGCCTTTTGGTGGCCTTTGAAGTATATGAGTCCAGCTTCATTTGGAAGTAAAGCAGCCTTGAGAAGAGTTTTTATTAAAGAGGCATTAATGATGGAGAACCCTTGCACAGTAAGGAAACTTCTTTCAGCCCATATAACAGCATGGTGGTACAGGATATGGAAGGCGTATTTAGAGTCAGTGTAAATATTGACACAAAATTCCTTTGCAAGAGTGAGGGCTCGAGTTAAGGCAATGAGTTTGGCTTGCTGAGAGGTAGTGGAGGAAGGCAGAGAGGTAGCCTCAATGATAGATGTGGAAGATACTATAGCATAGCCTGCCTTTGCTGGTGTGTGGCGATTAAGCCTGGTGGAACTGCCATCAATAAACCAAGTGTGATCAGGGTGAGGAACAGGAAAGAAGGAAATATGGTGAAATGGAGGGAATGTCAGGTGTATCAGAGAGATACAGTCATGGGGGTCAGGTGTGGTATCAGGAATAATGTCGGAGGCCGGATTGAAGTCTGGGCCAAGAACAATGATAACTGTGAGACTCAACAAAGAATGAGTACAGCTGAAGGAGCCTGGGAGCAGAAAGTAAATGTGTCAAGTGTGAGGAACAAAATAGATTTTGGAAGTTATGAGAACTGTAGAGAGTGAGTTGAGCATAGTTTTGTGATTTTGAGGGTCTCTAAAATTATTAGGGTAGCAGCCGCCACCACACAGACATGATGGCCAGCCTAAAACAGTAAGGTCAAGTTGTTTGGACAAAAAGGCTATAGGGTGTGGTCCCGTTCCTTGTATAAGAATTCCGACTACATAGCCCTGCACTTCAGCTGTGTGTAATGACAAGGGTTGGGATGAGTCAGGGAGAGCTAGTGTGGGAGTAGTCTCTAAAGCTGTCTTCAAGGAACGGAAAGAGCAGTGGGGAAAGGATTTAGGATCTATGGGGTCAGCTAGGTTTCCTTTTGTGAGTTTATATAATGGTTTTGTTAGGATGGCAAAACCAGGTATCCAAAGGCAAAAGTATCCAACCATGCCAAGCAAGGAAAGGAGTTGTTGTTTCGTAGAAGGGGTTGGGGTTTTAGAGATCAGTCAGACACAATCAGCAGGGAGAGCATGTGTGTTTTTATAAAGAATTATGCCAAGGTAGGTAATGGATGGAGAAGAAATTTGAGCTTTGGAGGGGGATACCCAATATCCCTTGGAGAATAAATGTTGAAGGAGCAGGAGGGTGTCTAGTTGAGAAGATTCAAAGGAGGGGCTACAAAGTAGAAGGTCATCAATATATTGAATAAGGTGAGAAGTGGAGGGATGGAAAGAAAGTAAATCATGAGAAAGAGCTTGGCTGAAGTAATAAGGGCTGTCCCTGAAGCCTTGCAGCAGCACAGCCCAGGTAAGCTGCTGGGACTGATGGGTGTCAGGGTCAGTTCAGGTAAAAGCAAAGAGAGGCTGGGATGAGGGGTGCAGGGGAATAGTGAAAAAACATCTTTAAGATCAAGAATGGAATAGTGGGTTGTGGAGGAAGGTATTGAGAACAAAAGAGTGTAGAGGTTTGGCACCACAGGGTGGATAGGCAAAACAATTTGGTCGATAAGGTGCAGATCCTGAACTAACCTGTAAGACTTGTCTGGTTTTTGAATGGGTAAAATGGGAGAAATGTAATGAGAGTTTATAGGTTTTAGAAGCCCATGCTGTAGCAGGTGAGTGATAACAGGCTTTAATCCTTTTAAAGTCTGCTGTAGGTTGGGATATTGGCATTGAGCGGGGTAAGGGTGATTAAGTTTTAATGGGATGATAAGGGGTACATCATCCATCGCCAAGGAGGGAGTAGAGGTGCCCTATACTTGTGGATTAAGGTGAGGAGATACAAGCAGAGGATGCGAAGGAGGCTTTGAACTGGGGGAAAAGGCAGCAGTGAGGTGTGGCTGTAGCCCAGGAATAGTCAGGGAAGCAGATAATTTAGTTAAAATGTCTCGACCTAATAAGGGAGCTGGACAGGTGGGGATAACTAAAAAGGAGTGCATAAAAGAATGTTGTCCAAGTTGGCACCAGAGTTGGGGAGTTTTAAGGGGTTTTGAAGCTTGGCTGTCAATACCCACAAAAGTTATGGGGGCAAGGGAAACAGGCCCTTGAAAAGAAGATAATGCGGAGTGGGTAGCCCCCGTATTGATTAAACAGGGGACAGACTTACCCTCCACTGTAAGAGTTACCCGAAGCTCAGTGTCCGTGATGGTCCAGGGGGCCTCCAAGGCAATCGGGCAGCGTCAGTCTTCAGCTGCTAAGCCGAGGAGATCTGGGAAGGAGTCGGCCGAGGAACGTTGGGTTTGGGCTCCAGGGACTTTAGGAGCAGCAGCGATGAGAGTTGGACAGTCTGACCTCCAGTGGGGGCCTGCACAGACAGGGCACGACTTAGGAGGAATGCCAGGCTGCAGGCATTCTGAGGCCCAGTGGCAAGGCTTTTGGCATTTGAAGCAAGGTCCACGAGTATGTTTTAAAGGAGCCCCTGGGAGCTGTGGCTTGGGTGTTCTGAAGTTTTTGTATGCTGGAGACATGGTTGTGGGTTGTCTTACAGTGGAGGCAAGTAGCTGTAACTAAGAAATGCATTACTGTCTGGCTACTTCCTCTCTATTATTGTACACCTTGAAGATGAGCTTGGTTAAGTCCTGTTGTGGGGTTTGAGGGCTGGATTCCAATTTTTGAAGCTTTTTTCTAATGTCAGGAGCTGACTGGGTGATAAAATGCATATTAAGAATAAGGTGGCCTTCTGGCCCCTCTGGGTCTAGGGCAGTAAAGTGTCCAAAGGTTGCTGCTAAGCGGGCCATGAACTGGGCTGGGTTTTCGTCTTTACCTTGGGTAGTTTCTTTAAGTTTGTCATAATTAACAGCTTTGTGAGTTGCGTTTTTAAGCCCTTCAACTAGGCAGGAAACCATGTAATCTCACCTAGCTATACCTGGGGAATCTGCCTGACGGTTCCATTGGGGATCTTCTCAGGGAACTGCTCTAATGCCTTCCTGGAGGTCTGGCTCATGAAGCCAGTGGTTATCAGCGTGAGACCGCGCTAGAGAAAAACTTTTCCTATTCATCTGGGGAGAGGGTAGAAGTTAGGATGACATTTAAGTCACTCCAGGTTAAATTGTAGGACAAACTTAGATATCAGAATTCCTGTATATATTTAGTAGGGTCTGATGAGAAAGAGCCTGAACACTGGCTGATATGGGAAAGGTCTGATAGAGAAAAAGGCACATGTACCCTGACTATGCCTTCAGCTCCAGCCACCTCTCTAAGAGGAAATTGTTGGGAAGGTGGGGGAGGGCTAGTCACGGAATGAAACTGTAAGCCAGACCGGGTGTGAGGAGAGGAGGTAATAGAAAGATTATAGGGTGGGGGAGCAGAGGCTGAGGAAGAATTGAGACCTGGCTCCGCCTGGCGAGGAGCAGCCTGAGGAGAAGTGGAGAAGTCAGATGAGTCTGTAGAAAAGAAGGATTCAAAGGACTCAGAGCTTGGGGTGGAGACTGAAGGAACAGACAGGAGAGAAGAAAGATGTGGGACGAGTCGCATTGGGAGCAGAGAGACTAGGGAGGGACCAACGTGTAAAAGAATGCCAGGACGTCTGGCACCTCAAACCATTTGCCCATTTTTTCGACAAAAATTGTCTAGGTTTCATAGGATGGAGAAATCATAAGTGCCATTTTCTGGCCATTTAGAAACATTGTTGAGTTTCTATTGGGGCCAAGCAGTGTTGCAGAAGAAAATAAGACGCTTAGATTTTAGGCCAGGTGAGAGTTGAAGAGGTTTTAAGTTCTTGAGAACACAGGCTAAAGGAGAAGGAGGAGGAATGGAGGGTGGAAGGAGTTTGCCCATAGTGAAGGAGGCAAGTTTAAAGAGAAGGGTAGAGACATAGAGAAGTGGGGTGGGGAGCAGCCCTGGGCTGCAATGTGGGTGACCAGCCAAAGCAGGTGTCCCCGCAATTCACTTGCCACCAAGGGAATGTGGATGAATGACCAAGGCAGGCATCCCCGCGGTGATCAGAAACCAATGGAGTGTGGGTGGATAATCAGGCAGGTGTCCCCGCAATAATTAAACATCAAGGGAAGGCTGTCTTCCCGAGGCCATGACTGGCACCGGAATTCTGGGTCCACGGGTAAAATGTGTCTCCTTTGTCTCTACTAGAGAGGAAAAAGAACTGAAATTGGAAGGGCAGGGAGATTGAAGGGTAGCAAGAGAGGCTGGAGAAGAGAGTGAAAAGAATGCTTACCCGATCTGAAATTGGTGAGATGTTCCTTGGGCTGGTTGGTCTGAGGACCCGAGGTCATAGGTGAATCTCTTCATGTAGTGAGAGTGAGGACAGGGGACTGGTCTCCTGAAGGAGTCCCGCTGACCCGGAGAGAGAGAGAAGAAAGAAAAAGAGTGAGTTTGATACATAGTGATTGGAGCCTTCTCTTCATGCCATAAATCCCTAGGACTGATAGAAAAGACACACTTAGGCTGGGCGTAGTGGCTCACACCTGTAATCCTAACATTTTGGGAGGCCAAGGTAGGCAGATCACCTGAGGTCAGGAGTTTGAGACCAGCCTGGCCAACATGGTACAACCCCGTCTCTACTAAAAATATAAAAATTAGCCGGGCATGGTGGCAGGCACGTGTAATCCCAGCTACTCGGGAGACTGAGGTGGGAGAATCACTTCAACCCAGGAGATGGAAGTTGCAGTGAGCCAAGATCATAAGAGCGAAACTCTGTCTCAAAAAGAAAAAAAAAAAAAAGAAAAGAAAACAGACTTAACATAATTAAAATCATCAGTGCATTGTGGAAAAAGAACCTTGGCCATTGAAGGTCCAGAACTTACGAAGAGTTCTTGAAAAATGAATAACAGGCTGGATTGGAAGAAGTAACAGCCTGTGGTGTCATGATACATATTGGTTGTCATCCACAGCTCCTGGCTTATAATTCCCATAGCCCTTGTTACAGTCATTTGTTATAAAGTTGGGTGCGTTAGACCTCAGGAACAGGCCTCTGACCTTCTCCTGCCCTTCTTCCACTCTAATGTTTCCCCACCTTTCTGACTCTGGGTCTTAAGACCCTCCCATGAGAGAGTCCCACCCTATACCCTGCGGGAAGGAATACTGATGTCATAAAAATCCAAGAGGACAGAGTTCATGAGCTTCCAGATAGGTGAACATGTGGAAATTCCTGGAGGGTGGCACACACAGGGAGGACATGGAAGCTCCATGCCCCTTCTTTCATATCTCACCCTATGCATCTCTTCATCTATATCCTTTGCAATATCCTTTATAATATACCAGTAAATATAAGTATTTCCTGAGTTCTGTGAGCTACTCCAGCAAATTAATAGAACTCAGAGAGGGAGTCATGGGAACCCCAACTTGAAGCCGATCAGTCAGGAGTTCCAGAGATCTGAACTTCTGACTGATGTAGGGGGATATCAGAGGCATTTGAACCATAGTGACTCCATCTTGAACAGGGGCTGGGTAAAATGAGGCTGAGATCTGTTGGGCTGCATCCTGAGAAGGTTAGGCAAGAATAGCCTCAGGACGAGATAGGAGACTGGCACAAGATACAGGAAGAACCTGCTGATAAAATAAGATGCAGAGCTAGGGCACAGTGGATCACGCCTGTAATCCCAGGTAGATCACCTGAAGTCAGGAGGTCAAGACCAGCCCAGCTAACATGGTGAAACCCCATTGCTACTAACAATACAAAAAATTAGCCTGGCATGGTGGCAGGTGCCTGTAATTCCAGCTACACAGGAGGCAGAGGCCCACAGAGGTTGTAGTGAGCCAAGATTGAGCCTTTGCACTCCATCTCAAAAATAATAATAATAATAAAATAAAATACAAAAAAATTAGCTGGGTGTGGTGGCACACTCCTGTAATCCCAGCTACTTAGGAGGCTGAGGCATGAGAATTTCTTGAGCCTGGTAGGTGGAGGTTGCAGTGAGCCAAGATCGCACTCTAGCCTAGACAAGAGAGCAAGACCATCTCAAAAAAATAAAAGAAAAGAAATGTATGGAAAAAGATTTAAGCACAATAAAGCTGGAGTGGCTATTAAAATAGCAGAAAAGCAGATTTGAGACAAAAATTGTTGTCACTAGCCAGGCGCGGTGGCTCACGCCTGTAATCCCAGCACTTTGGGAGGCCAAGGCGGGTGGATCACCTGAGGTCAAGAGTTCAAGACCAGCTTGACGAACATGGAGAAACCCCATCTCTACTAAAAATACAAAATTAGCTAGGCATGGTGGTGCATGCCTGTAATCCCAGCTTCTCAGGAGGCTGAGGCAGAAGAATTGCTTGAAGCTGGAGGCAGAGGTTGTGGTGAGCCGAGATCGCGCCATTGCACTCCAGCCTGGGCAACAAGAGCAAAACTCCGTCTCAAAAAAAAAAAAAAATGTTGCCGGAGATAGAGGGTTATTTGATGATAATAATAAAAGGGTCAGTTCTTGGCCAGGCGTGGTGGCTCATGCCTGTAATCCCAGCACTTTGGGAGGCTGAGGCAGGTGGATCACGAGGTCAGGAGATTGAGACCATCCTGGCCAACATGGTGAAACCTTGTCTCTACTAAAAACACAAAAATGAGCTGGGCCTGGTGGCACGTGCCTGTAGTCTCAGATACTCGGGAGGCTGAGGCAGAAGAATTGCTTGAACCCAGGAAACAGAGGTTGCAGTGAACCGAGATTGTGTCACTGCACTCCAGCCTGGGCAACAGAGCCAGACTCTGTCTCGGAAAAAAAAAAAAAAAAAAAAAAAAAAAAAAAAAAAAAAAAAAAAAAAGAAGGCTCAATTCTTCAGAAGAAGTAATGTGTATGCAGTTTTGTTATAGATGTAGTAAAAGAGAAAAAATACTTTGTATATGCCTAATCATAAAGATTTACATTCCTGATAACAGAACTTCCAAATACATGAAGTGAAAATCAACTGAACTAAAAGGAGAAATAGACAATTTCATGATCACAGCAGGAGATTTTAACATTCTGCTCTCAGCAATAGATAGAATAGTTAAACAAAAAAAAATCAAGAAATTCATAGGTGATTTGAACAATACTATAAACCACTTTGACTTCTATGATGGTTAATGTTATGTGTCAACTTGACTAGGCCACAAGGTGTCCAGACATTTGGTCAAACATTATTCTGTGTGTGTCTGTGAAGGTATTTCTGGGTTCAAGTAACATTTGCATTGGTAGGCCGAGTAAAACAGACTGCCTTCTTTAAGGTGAATAAGCCCCATCCAATCAGTGAAAGGCCTGAACAGAACAAAAGGGAACTCCTCCTACTTGACTGCTTTAGAGCTGGGACATCAGGTTTTTTTCTTGCTTTTAGGCTCAGAATTAACCATGGGCTCTTCCTGGGTCTTGAGCCTGCTGGCTTTCATTCTGATACTACAACATCAGCTCTCTACTTCTTGGGCCTTTGGACCAGGACTGGAACTATGCCATTTGCTCTCCTAGATCTCCAGCCTGCTGACTGCAGATCTCAGACTTATCATCCTCCACAATGACATGAGCCAATTATTTATAATAAACCTCTCTCCCTTTCTCTTTCTTTTTCTCTCTCTCTCCCTCCCTCTCTCTTATCTACACATCCCACTGGTTCTTTTTCTCTGGTGATCTCTAACTAATACAACCTCATTGATGTTTATAGAGCACTACATCCAACAACTCCAGAATATATTTTATTTTCAAGTGCATGTGGTATGTTCAGCAAGATAGACCATACAGTGGATCTTAAAATGTCTTAATAAATTTTTAAAAATTGGAATCATACAGAGCATGTTCTCTGATCACAATGGAACTACATTAGAAATCAATAAAAGTAAGATCTGGGAAAACTTCAAATATGTATAAATAAACAAGATATTTAAAATAATCCATTGGTTAAAGAAGAAATCACATAGGAAGTTAGATAGTATTTCACACTGAATGAATAAAAATACAACATATCAAAATTTGTATGATGCATCCAAAGCAATGCCTATTCAGAAATACATAGCTTTAAATGTTTATGTTAGTGAAGAAGAGATGTCTAAAAATCAATGACCAAAAGTTTCACATAAATAAGCTAGGGAAAAAACAGCAAAGTAAATCCCAAAGTAAGTGGGAGGAAATAAAGATAACAACAGAAATCAATTAACTAAAATATAGCAAAGTAATAGAAAAAATTAGCAAAGCTGAAAATTGCTCCTTGAAAAGATCAGCAAAATTGATAAACTCCTTGCTAGAATTAGTTACTTAAAAAAAAAAAAAAAAAAAAAGAGGCCAAGCGCGGTGGCTTATGCCTGTAATCCCAGCAGGGGATTACAAAGAGGCCGAGGTGGTTAGATCACCTGAGGTCAGGAGTTCGAGACTAGCCTGGCCAACATGGTGAAACCCTGTCTCTACTAAAAATACAAACAAATTAGCCGGGCGTGTTGGGAAGTGCCTGTAATCCCAGCTACTCGGGAGGCTAAGGCAGGAGAATTGCTCATACCTGGGAGGCGAAGGTTGCAGTGAGCCGAGACCACACCATTGCACTAGGCAACAAGAGTGAAACTTCATCTCAAAAAAAAAAAGAAAAGAAAAAGAAAAGAAAGATTGACAACCATCAAGAATTTCAAGAGGAGTCTGAGATTGTACCCTCCTGTTAAAGCTAACGAGTTAATCTGCCAGAGTTTCATGGAATCTGGCCTGCTAAATGAGATTCCTAAGTTAGAGACTAGCACTTTACCACTCACAGCCAGCAAGCAACATGAGCTTCACATTTGCATTAGTTCTTTTAGACCCTCAAGTACTATGAGAAAGACACAGAGTGGCCCAGGTAGGTGTTATAAATGTAGTGGGTTGGCATCTCAGTTAAGGAAACCCAGGCTTAGGAACTTATTCCTTTACAGTAGACTGCACGCAAACCTGCCTGACTTTTACCCCTGAGGCAGAAATTATCTTTATTGTACCAGAAAGTAAAAAAAAAAACAAAAAAAAAACAAAAAAAACAAAACAAAAAAATACCTGTCCCCTGCACTAGAGGGCTCCACTGTGGCCATTTACCAAGCTATTTGCAATACAAACATCTTTAAAAGATAACCCAGAACAATGGCTGTCAGTGCCTGTACTCACAGAATGTGCAGAAACATGAAGGAACCCACAGGAAATTTGTTCCCAGGAAGAGTACCAATTACCAATATCAGGAATGAAAAAGTAGTTATCACCACAGATACCACAGACATTAGAACAAAAAAGTAAAATAAAATAAAGTAAGAGAACATTGTGAACAACATTAGGTTAAAAAAAGTTGCTTTTGAGAAGTTGAGGATAGGGATTGACTGAAAAGGAGAATGAGGAAACTTTCTGAGGTTGTAGAAATATTCTATATCGTGATGGAGGGGTAGGTTACATAGGGTACATGCATTTATCATAACTCCACAAATATACACTTAAAATTTGTGCATTTCATTGTTGCAAATTTTACCCTAAAAGAAAAAAATGGGCCAGGTGCAGAGGCTCATGCCTGTAATCCCAACACTTTGGGAGACTGAGATGGGTGGATCCCTTGAGCCCAGGAGTACAAGAACAGTCTGGGCAACATAAAGAGACCCCATTGCTACTAAAAATACAAAAATTAGTCAGGTGTGGTGGCAGGCACCTATAGTCCCAGCTACTGGACAGACTGAGGTGATGGGAGGATCACCTGAGCCTGGTGAGTTCGAGGCTGTGGTGAGCAGTGATCGTGCCACCGCATTCCAGCCTGGGCGACAGTGAGACCCTGTCTCAAAAAAAAAAAAAAGTATTTTTAATTTGTACTATATGTAAGATGTAACCTTTGAGGGAATGTGGGTGCAGGGTACAAGGGACTGCTATAAACCATTTTTTTGCAACTTTCTAAGAATCGACAATTATTTCAAAATTAAACATCTTTTAAAAGTAAAGAAACGGAAATAAAAATTTTTTTTTCTGATGAAGAGAGATATATATATTTAGGATTAAGATATACATATATATTTAGGATTTATCCTCTAGACTCACTTTAGATAATCCCAATTTTGTTGGCAACACCCAAAGCATGGTAATCAGGAACCAGTCAAACATATGCCTTCTTCTCTCCATCAGGCCTAATCAGGGTGGTGACCTTGACCACCTCAATGTCATAGAGCATCTTCACAGCCTGTTTGATCTGGTGCTTGTTGTCTTTAACATCTTCAACGAACACAAGTGTGTTGCTGTAACTGCCCAATGGGTTCATCTTGCCTGCTGTCTAGACAAAGCCAATTTATCGATACGGGGGAATTGCAAAAGAGAAAGAGTAATTCATGCAGAGCTGGCCGTGCAGGAGACCAGAGTTTATTATTGCTCAACTCAGTCTCCCTGAGCATTTGGGGATCAGAGTTTTTAAGGATTACTTGGTGGGTGGAGGGCAGCCAGTGAGTCAGGAGTGCTGATTGGTCAGGTCGGAGATGAAACCATGGGAAGTTGAAGCTGTCCTCTTGGGCTGAGTCAGTTCCTGGGTGGGGGTCACAAGATCAGATGAGCCCATTTATCTGTATAGTACTAGCTGATTCATCAAGTGCAGGGTCTACAAATATCTCAAGCACTGATCTTAGGCTTTACAACAGTGATATTATACCCAGGAACAATTTAGGAAGGATCAGAATCTCGTAGCTTCCAGCTGCATGACTCCTAAACTATAATTTCTAATCTTTTGGCTAATTTATTAGTCCCATGAAGGCAGTCTAGTCCCCAGGCAAGAAGGGGTTTGCCTTGGGAGAGGCATGTTATCA
>NW_012107631.1:1097232-1099203 GCF_000951045.1 Mandrillus leucophaeus
TGACCTCACGTGATCCAACCACCTTGGCCTCCCAAAGTACTGGGATTATAGGTGTGAGCCACTGCGCCCAGCCTGTTTATTGTTTTTAAGCCTGTGTAAGAGAAGCTGTTGGTCCTGAGCTCCACAGTCCCTCACCCTACCACTTCAGGGCATGCTACCCTGAATTTAGCAGCCAACAACTGCATTTCTTTGCCTGAAGACTTTGCCTCCTGAAGTCTTGTTTGCCTGCCCCTGTGGCTTTCTGCAAGTGCTGAGAAGGTAATGCTTGTCCGACTCAGACTCAGCCGTCTGCAAAAGTCTTACTTAGAACCTTCCCTTTTCTGTCTCACTCCCTCCACTTCCCCACTGGTATGGATCATGTGATTCCATATATATATATTATTATTATTTTTTTAGATGGAGTTTTGCTCTTGTTACCCAGGCTGGAGTGCAATGGTGCGGTCTTGTCTCACTGCAACCTCCGCCTCCTGGGTTCAAGAGATTCTCCTGCTTCAGTCTCCCTAGTAGCTGGGATTATAGGCAGATGCTGCGACACCCAGCTAATTTTTGCAGAGACGGGGTTTCACCATGTTGGTCAAGGCTGGTTTTGAACTCCTGATCACAGGTGACCCGGCCACCTTGGCCTTCCAAAGTGCTAGGATTAAAGGCGTGCACCACAACACTCAGCCCATTTATATATTCTTGAAATGACAATAGAAAGTATAGAGATGGAGATAGATTCATGGTTGCCAGGGGCTTGGAAAGCAAGAAGTAGATATGACTATATATGGGTAGCATGAAGGAGATATTTGTGATAAGGATCTTATGCAGTTTTTTTTGTTTTTGTTTTTGTTTTTTTTTGAGATGGAGTCTCACTCTGTCACCCAGGCTGGAGTGCAGTGGCAGGATCTTGGCTCACTGCAATCTCTGCTTCCTGGGTTCAAGCAGTCCTCTGGCCTCAGCCTCCCAAGTAGCTGGAATTGCAGGCATGAGCCACCATACCTAGCTAATTTTTTGTATTTTTAGTAGAGACAGGGTTTCACCATGTTGGCCGGCTGGTCGTGAACTCCTGCTCAAGTGATTCACCTGCCTTGGCCTCCCAAAGTGCTGGGATTACAGGCATGAGCCACTGTAGCTGGCCAAGGACTATTGCTTGTGCATTTTCTTGATTATGGTGGTGGTTATATGATTCTACACAATTGCATAGAACTGTACACACACACACACACACACACACACACACAAAATGAGTGCCTATAAAGGAAAATCTGAATGAAATCAATGGATTGTACCAATATGAATTTCTGTGTTTAGGCTGGGCCCAGTGACTCATGCCTGTAATCCCAACACTTTGGGAGACTGAGATGGGTGGATCCCTTGAGCCCAGGAGTACAAGAACAGTCTGGGCAACATAAAGAGACCCCATTGCTACTAAAAATACAAAAATTAGTCAGGTGTGGTGGCAGGCACCTATAGTCCCAGCTACTGGACAGACTGAGGTGATGGGAGGATCACCTGAGCCTGGTGAGTTCGAGGCTGTGGTGAGCAGTGATCGTGCCACCGCATTCCAGCCTGGGCGACAGTGAGACCCTGTCTCAAAAAAAAAAAAAAGTATTTTTAATTTGTACTATATGTAAGATGTAACCTTTGAGGGAATGTGGGTGCAGGGTACAAGGGACTGCTATAAACCATTTTTTTGCAACTTTCTAAGAATCGACAATTATTTCAAAATTAAACATCTTTTAAAAGTAAAGAAACGGAAATAAAAATTTTTTTTTCTGATGAAGAGAGATATATATATTTAGGATTAAGATATACATATATATTTAGGATTTATCCTCTAGACTCACTTTAGATAATCCCAATTTTGTTGGCAACACCCAAAGCATGGTAATCAGGAACCAGTCAAACATATGCCTTCTTCTCTCCATCAGGCCTAATCAGGGTGGTGACCTTGACCACCTCAATGTCATAGAGCATCTTCACAGCCTG
>NW_012107631.1:1103671-1104588 GCF_000951045.1 Mandrillus leucophaeus
AAAAAAAAGATAAAAAAAAATAATAATAAATAAACCTTAGTAATGATTTTTATACTGAAGTGTTTCAGGGTAAAAGTATTTAGGGATAAATGATCAATATCTGCAATTTACTCTGAAATGCATCAAGAAATCTAAAATGCATAAAGGGAAGAACAAATGGGTAGATATGTGATAAGGCAAATATATTTAAAATGTTAATGGTTTAATCTCGGTGGACATATAGGTGTTCACAATAATATTCTTCTAAGTTTGTTCTATGCTTCAAAATTTCTACATAAAAAATGGAAAGAAAAAGAGACTTAAGAGACTTAAAAAACATGTACAGACATGCGTCACTTAACAATGGAGACACATTCTGAGAAATGTGTTGTTAGGCAACTTTGTCATTGTGCCCACATAATAGAGTATCCTTACACAAACCTAGATGGTATAGCCTACTACACACCTAGGCCATGTGGGATAGCCTATTGTTCCTTGACTACAAACTTGTACAGTATGGTACTATACTAGATAATGTCAGCAATTATAACCCAATGGTAAGTATTTGTGTGAGGAAACATATCTAAACATAGAAAAAGTACAGTAAAAATTGGATTATAATATTTTGAGACCACTGTTGTATTATGTGTTGTCTTTGACCAAAGTGTTGTTTTACAGTATGTGATGGTAAATCAGTTACAATAGATGGACCTTATTTGAATCATGATTTGGACACAGAAGCTGTAAAACCGAATAGTATGACATACTAAGGAAAATGTGAACACTGGCTTGTTACTTGTTTATTGTTTTTATTTTATTTTATTTTTTTTAGACGGAGTCTTGCTCTGTTGCCCAGGTTGGAGTGGAATAGTGCCATCACAGCTCACTGCAACCTCTGCCTCCTGGGTTCAAGCAATTCTCCTGTCTCAGCCTCCCAA
>NW_012107631.1:1107403-1120702 GCF_000951045.1 Mandrillus leucophaeus
TTTTGAGATGGAGTTTTGCTCTTGTTGCCCAGGCTGGAGTGCAATGTTGCGATCTTGGCTTACCACAACCTCTGCCTCCCAGGTTCAAGTGATTCTCCTGTCTCAGCCTCCTGAGTAGCTGAGATTATAGGCATGTGCCATCACGCCCGGCTAATTTTGTATTTTAGTGGAGACAGGGCTTCTCCGTGTTGGTCAGGCTGGTCTTGAATATTTGACCTCAGGTGATCTGCCTGCCTCGGCCTCCCAGAGTGCTGGGATTGCAGGCATGAGCCACCGTGCCTGGCTTCATCTTTGTTTTAAACTATAAACTAAGTTCCTCCCAAAGTTAGTTCAGCCTATGCCCAGGAATGAACAAGGACAGCTTGGAGGTTAGAAGTCAGATGGAGTTGGTTAGGTCAGATCTCTTTCACTATCTCGGTTATAATTTTCTAACGGTGGTTTCACTGTTGTCTTCTATCTTCTTCATGGAGGACTTAGTGGTCAGAGGAAACTTGATGATAGCATAGTGGTCAAGCTTGTTTCTTTTGGGGGTGATTTCCGGGGATACTTGGTCAGCTTCCCAAGTGGCAGTGTCTTGAGCTGCCAGAAGGTGGGTGACATGTGGATCTTCCTTTTTTTTTTTTTTTTTTTGTGGCTGTGGACACCTTTCAGCTCTACCTCTGAGCCTCAAAGCCTTTGCTTTCGCTTCAGCTTTAGGAGGGTCAGGAGCTTCCTTTTCGCCTTTGGTGCCATCTTCTGAAAAAGTGAAAATAAAATTTTTAAAAAGGGCATCCAAATTTAGTCAAGTCCTATATCCATTGTTGACAGTGCAAAAGTGCAAGCTTCCTTTTCTCTATCCAGGAGCAGGAGCAGTACAGTCTTCACTTGAAGCCCAGTAGCCTAATTATTACAGGCTACGTGCCCTCTAAGCCTGATTATAAGGCTCTCTTGGAGATTTGAGAAGCTGCTCAACATATTAATAAATTCCTTTACAAGTTAAACTAGACACTGTGTGTTCTGTTGTTTGCACCTTTCAATTCTGGCCACTTTTTATTGTAATAGTTTCAATCACCTGTCTTTGTCTCCTGAGAGATATGGGAGAGTGATAAGTGAAGCTAAAATGTATCTCTACACACTAAAGTCACTGAAGAAATTGGTATAAAGACAGAAATTAATAAACGGATATTCAATCTACTTCAAGAATGTCTTTGTTATGCCACTGACTATAGCCTCTTGGGCACTTCTAGAAGCAGAGAGATGGGTCTATGCTGCTTTATGATTATTAATGCTCCTCACTTTCTTTCTTTCTTTTTTTTCTATTGAGATGGAGTTTTGCTCTTGTTGCTCCGGCTGGAGTGCAGTGACATGCTCGCAGCTCACTGTATTCTTCTGTGTCTAGAACACAAATTCTGCTTCTATACCTCATTACCGTAGTGATGATGCACCACCCTCCCTCAAAATCCCTAATCACAGCCCATACTGGTTCTCAGATGAAAGGACTACTGTGTGTAAATCCCTCCTGATGTTAAGTGTGGTTTATATAAGGGACCTGAAAGAGGGCTGTTGAAGAGAGCTTTATAATTACCCTATGTTATAGGAAGATTAGGGGTAGACAAGAGGACAGGCAAGGGACTGGGAAGAAAGCAAGAGAAAATAACAAAACATATAGTTCAGATAACAGAAATAAGATTTAGAGAAATTATTTTGGCCTAAGTAAAAAGAAGGAGAAAGAGATCCAGGGCAGGATCTTTAAGGATCTCACAGTCACTATTTCCCCTATTACCCTTATTATGACTTTGTATTAAATGTGTATGTGGGTGGGGATCCTTGCTGGTATTAGGACTTTATACTCAGTTTATTCAAGTTATACTACGAAGAAATTAATTTACAAAGGTTACAGAAGCAGAACTACATGAACAACTTCGATCGAATGAAATTTTACCTTGGTCCAAAATAGAAATGGCCAGTTTTATTATACATCTTTCTCTTGATTCCAGTTTTATATTTGAGATTAAAATGTATCTACAAAAACACTTTAAAACAATTAAGATGATAGAGGGAATTGTTAGAAGTACACATGAAACTGCCTTTGCAAAATTATGACTGAGACAGTGAAAGAGATTTAACTTAACTGACTCCATCTCACTTTTAACCTCCAAGCTGTCCTTGTTCATTCCTGGGTGTAGGCTGAACTAACTTTGGGAGAAACTTAGTTTATAGTTTACCATTTAAACAAAGACGGTAGCAGCCCTTTCCCAAAGCAGGTCTCCTTCTTGCCTGGGGACTAGATTGCCTTTGTAGGACCAACATTAGCCACAAGATTAGAAATCACGGTTTAGGAGTCATGCAGTTGGAGGCTACAAGATTCTGATCCTCCCTAGACTGCTCCTAAGATCAGTGCTTGACTATTTTGCAGACTCTGCACTTAATGGATCAGCTGGCACCACCCGGATTAACAAACTGGCTCATCTGGTCATGTGGCCCCTACCCAGGAACTGACTCAGCACAAGAAGACAGCTTCAACTTCCTATGATTTCATCTCTGACCAATCAGCACTGCTGGCTCACTGGCTTCCCCACCCACCAAGTTATCCTTAAAAACTCTGCTCCCGAATACCCAGGAAGACTGATTTGAGTAACAATAAAACTCCTGTCTCCCGTACAGCCAGCTCTGCATGAATTACTCTTTCTCTATTGCAAATCCCCTGTCTTGAACTGGCTCTGTGTAGGCAGCCGGAAAGATGAACCCCCTGGGCGGTTACACACATGCTATGACTTGCATAATGGTTTCTCCTTCATAGATTTGTCATTGTTTCTGGTCTATCTTCTAAAATTTTCACCATCAGAAATTAAGACTTTTGAGTAAAACAAAAATCAAAACCAAAACTCCCAGGGAAGTTGGAGTAGTTCTGGGTCTGCCAAAGGCCACCATTAATCATCATTCCCTACTTTCCTTTCATACTTTCCAGTTTGGAATCTACTATAACATCCCTTGTTTCTCATTATGATTTTGATTTGTTACAACCCTGAGAAAGAGGTAGAGACTTAAATTATTATCAAAAATGTTTTAATGAAAAAGATGAAGCTCAAAGAGGTTAAGTGACTCGCTCAAGGTCACAGAGCAGTAAAAAAATCTCATCTCCTACATCAGAAACAGAGTAAGCCTGCTGTCCTTTCTAATACTAACACATCAACTGGGAGAAAAGAGAGCCCTGGGGAATTTTCTCTAATCACCCCACATTAGCTGCATAGCACAGATTGCTTTCTGCTTCTCAAATCCCATTGCACTTGCCATCTGCAAAATTCACTTGAGTTCTTCCTCATATTTTGCCTTGTCTTGCTTTTAAGTGTATAGTAAGTTAATAGGTAAATGGTGGGTGCGTGTGTGTGTGTGTGTGTGTGCATGTGCGTGTGTGTGCATGTGCGTGTGTGTGCACTCTCATAACCCCCTAATTATATAGTACAAGTATTAGAAACACAAATTAGACTTGTATTCTCACAAAATTTAGCACAGTATCATGCTTATGAAAAAATTAATTTGTTTATTAATTTAATTAGATTAGAGAATAGCATGGAAAATACAGACATAGACCCTAAGAAGGTATAGAGAAAAGGACAATTTTAGTAGAAGTAGGCCAGGTACTTTCTTGCCTATTGAGTCGATCACTATTATTTTAACCATTCTTTTGCCAACACACTTGGCACACCTCATTCTTCTGGTTGCACATGCCCACCTCAACCATAACCCTGGATCAACCTTAAAGTCAGCCTTCTTCTCTCCTTACGTTTGTTAGTCTAGACACAAGGTTACAAGCAAGACTGGGTGCAGTGGCTCACACCTGTAATCCTGGCACTTTGGGAGGCCAAGACAGGTGGATCACTTGAGATCAGGAGTTCGTGACCATCCTGACCAACATGGCGAAACCCCATCTCTATTAAAAATACAACAAATTAGCTGGGGATGGTGGTGGGCGCCTGTAATCCCAGCTACTTGGGAGGCTGAGGTGGGAGAATTGCTTTAACCCGGGAGGTGGAGGTTGCAGTGAGCCATGACCATGCCACTGAACTCCAGCCTGGGCAACAAGAGTGAAAGTTGAAAGAAGGAAGGAAGGAAGGAAAGGAAGGAAAGGAAGGAAAGGAAGGAAGCGAAAGAGAGAGAGAGAAAGAAAGAGAAAGAAGAGAAGAGAGAGAGAGGAAGGGAAAGAAAGAAAGAAGGGAGAGAGGGAGGGAGGGAGGGACAAGGTTACAAGCAAGCAAGCACACAAGCAAGAAGGAAGGAAGGAAGGAAGGAAGGAAGGAAGGAAGGAAGGAAGGAAGGAAGGAAGGAAGGAGGGAAGGAAGGGACAAGGTTACAAGCAATGGAACTTACACTTGCTTAAACAATAAAGCATATTTGAACTGAAAAGTCCAAAGGTAAAACTGGCTTCAAATGAAGCTTGATCTTGCAGCTCAAATGATGTAAAAGAAAGTTTCTTTTTGTCTTTTCACTCTGCTTTTTTCAGGCTTGGCTTCATTCTCAGGCCAAGCCCTGACTATCCTAAGAGGCCTGCTACCCAATCCTTTTGCTTTCATTTCCAGCAAGGAAAAGCAAAAATGTGACCCAGTATTCACAGTAAAAACCCTAAGTCATGTGCCCACCATTTTCCTGATTCCTTAGGCCAGGTAAACGGGATAAACTGATAAGCTTAAACTCGGTTCTGTGACTCACATTAAAGCTGGAAATTGAATCAATTTCCCTAGAATCACATGGATCTTCAAATGGAAATTAGCTACTGGTAGCTACTGGTAAGGAGGAAATAGATATAATTAGCACATGCCCTCCATTTTTATTTAGCTTGGCTGGTAGGTGTTAATAGAAGAAATCAAATAACTCTGTAGAATTCACCAATGAAACTTTATGATCTCCATTGTCTGCAGCATTATTACACTAATTACTCTTCCCTCACTCACTTTTCACTCTCTGCAAGGTATTTTTCCTCAGTTTATTAACTCGATCAAGCATTTCCCTTCATAAAAATGAAAAATAAAGGTCACTAAAACCATTGCCTCTTTTTTTTTTTTTTTTTTGAGACGGAGTCTTGCTCTGTTGTCCAGGCTAGAGTGCAGTGGCGTGATCTCAGCTCTCTGCAACCTCTGCTTCCCAGGTTTAAGTGATTCTCCTACCTCAGCCTCCTCAGTAGCTAGGATTACAGATGTGTGCCCCCATGACCGGTTGATTTTTGTATTTTTAGTAGAGATGAGGTTTCACAATGTTGGCCGGGATGATCTCCAACTTTTGACCTCAGCTGATCCATCCGCCTCGGCCTCCCAAAATGCTGGGATTACAGGCATGAGCCACTGTGCCTGGTCACCAATGCCATTTAATTGCTATCCTGTTTACTTCACCTCACAGCCAAGCCCTTGCATTCTATATACAATGTAAACCATGTTAAAGTGAGACAAAAATAAGATCACTGTGCAACCCACAAAACATTGAACAACCTTCTTTCCCAGCTAATGTAAGTGACTGGTACTTCTTTAATAATCCTTCCTCTAGTCTCCCTTTTCTATAGATAAGATTTATTGAAATACTAAATCATAGAATTGCCTTCACTTTTTGATAGTGAGTAACTCTGTTTCCTCAGACTCGCCCCAAAATTATCCAATGGAAGGTCAAACCCTTTAAATAGGTTCTAACATCTTCTAATTGAAATGCCTCTCAGTTCCCCATGATAAGAATTTTTCCCATTTACAACAGTAATAAAACCAACTTGTTCAACCAAAGGCGTATTCCCGGTGGTCTTTGGCTAGAGGGCGTTTGCAGTCCTCACTGTATTTGTCGCAGTATCCATTTAAATCCATTGAAGTATCCTTCATTTCTCTTTGAATTATTCCAGCATCCTCCAAATGGTTTTCCCTGTCACCAGTCTTATTTTCTCCAATTGATTCCCAGACTCCTTGCTAAAGTGATCTTTTCAAAACTCAGATCTGATTATGTCACTCATCGCCCCCATATTCCTAAGAATAAGGTCCAGATACAATAACCTGGCCTGTGACATTCTCCTTGATCTAGTTTCTCAGCCACAGCAGTCTTAACAATCACCACCAACTCCCTAACTCCAGTTCCATGCACCAGCCTTGATGAACTTGCTTGCAGCCCTTCCAAAACATTTGTCTGAACTCTAGAATGTCCTTTGGACCTCTCCTGATGCCTAGAAATTTTCATCTAGCTAACTTTTACTTGTTCTTAAAGACTTAACCTCAAGCATTTCTCACTCAAGCATTGAGAAGCCTTCTAGAATATTCCCAGAAGTCACTAGTTTGTGTATGATACTCACATTGCACTGTATTTACTTATTTGTTTTTGTTATGAGGTTATCAATTTCTTGAGGTCTAGAATTTTGTTATTCATCCCGATGTTCTCTGGCAGCGGACTCTACTCAAAGTTCTTCTCCTGCAATGTTTGAGAACATAAATTGTGATGTGAGACATTCTTCTGCTATTCCCGGAAATGGAAGTGGGGGTTGGGAGTTAGGATGCTTAGGGATTGAGGACTGCTTTTTGGGTGAAGCCCAGAAATAATAAATGTTTTGCAATATACCGGACAGCTCTGCACAAAGAATTATCTCACCCAAAATGCCAATAGTACATCCATTAAGAAACACCATAGGTTTTCAATAAGTGTTTGCTTAGGAATGAATAAATGAATGTAAATGAATAAGTAAAATAAAGTAAAAATGAAAGAATACATTAATGAATAACCAAAAGGGGAAAAGCAGCCTGACTATTTACAGATGAAAGTGTACCCTAAGGAGAGACACCGATGGGAAATTCATGCCTTGACAACTTAAAATTTTGTCTTCGTTATATTCTTAGCCTTTCCCCCTAGAGCTGTGAGTGCAAGGTGCAATCTGAATTGAAAGAACTAATTAAAGTGAGGTTGGGCGTGGTGGCTTACGCCTGTAATCCCAGCATTTGGAGAGACCAAGGTGGGCGAATCACTTGAGGTCGGGAGTTCGAGACCAGCCTGGCCAACATGGTGCAACTCTGTCTGTACTAAAAATACAAAAATTAGCTAGGCATGGTTGTAGACACCTGTAATCCCAGCTGCTCAGGAGGCTGAGGCATGAGAATCGCTTGAACCCAGTGTGTGGAGGTTGCAGTGAACTGAGATTGTACCACTGCACTCCAGCCTGGTCAACAGAGCAAGACTCTGTCTGAAAACAAACAAACAACAGAACTAATTAAAGTGAAAAGACCACATGACAATATCTGGGGTGGAGGAAAAATCAGGCTATCTCACTGTGAGAGGCGAGGTATTTCTACAAGGCCTCTGAGACCATTTGGCCTATGACATCTACCTCACCATTTTTAAGACAAGACCTTCCAGTTGTGACTTGAATTTGATATTCAGTCACTTAACCTAAGGCCCATTACTTGAAGTTTATTGTTGCTGCAAATTAAAATCCACAGGGAGCAGACAGGCACTATGGTTTTATTTGCCAGTGTAAGTACAGTGTGACTCACATCCTCCCTTCAGGGGGATCTTAGCTAGATAAAACTTTTCCAGGGCGCAACTTTTCGTGGAATAGCTTTGTTATTAAAGACATAGGCACTGAATCAAAAGCTAATTGAATCAAAACTGTGGACAATTTAATCTGGAATTTTAGACCCATTTAGTGCATAAATAATTGACATCGAGTGTCTTTTATGCAAGGATGCCAACTGTCTCTGGGTGCCACAGCAATCATTGCCAGTTTTAAAGACAGTGTTTTAAACTTCTTCAATCTGTTTCCACATCCGGCAACATAAATATTTCAATGTAATGCCAACCCATAAATATTAGCTGATGATCATGATCTAAACTGTATTTCAAAAAAATAAGAGGCATCCATTAAAAGGGCTTCAAAATATTTTACTGACACTTTTCAAGGAAATCTTTTTCTAAACTTCTAATTGCACTAGAGAAAATACCAGTAAAGTCTTCTTGTAAGGATGACCTCCATGAAGGACTTCTGTTCATCTTTATTAAATGTAGACCCAACACATCCCCAACTACAAGTGTTCTACTTCCTCATTTCCTATTTAAAAGAAAGGAAAAAAACTCACTTCCTTTTCTTTACCATTCTTTTGAGACCTATCAAACAGGTAAACTACTCCATACTGATCTATTAATAGCAACTAATGGCTAGTGAGGCACTGTAATTACCTTTTAGTGATGATGCATTAATTCACTGAATTCATTATTAAATCTAGTACTGGAAATGTTTGCAGGCACTCATAGTAGTTCAAGAGAGAGAGATTTAGAAACAGACCAGATCTAAAGCAAGTATTGCCTGGAGTTCTTCAATTTATATTAATGCTGTGGAATATGATTCTGTGAAAGGAAAATAAATTTTGGGACCCCACCCCCTTCTCCCCAAATCACTAAGCCAAAGGCAAAAGTCAAAC
Organism: Mandrillus leucophaeus; assembly: GCF_000951045.1. Taxonomy (NCBI): domain Eukaryota; kingdom Metazoa; phylum Chordata; class Mammalia; order Primates; family Cercopithecidae; genus Mandrillus; species Mandrillus leucophaeus. The sequence continues at coordinate 1,115,812 of NW_012107631.1, forward strand.
TAGGAACTGCTTAGGGCAAACCTGCCTTCCATTCTATTCCTAAAGAAGACAGCTACTAAGAGAAAAAGGTACATACCTCTCTCACAAGAAATTTCCTTGTAGAGAAAGGACAGAGAGAACTAGGTCATCTCTCTGCTCACTGAGATAAGTGCATATCTAATTGCCTCCATTGGAAAGGCTAATCAGAAACTCAAAAGAATGCAACCCTTTGTCTCTTTCCTACTTATGACCCGGAAGCCTCCTCCCCGTGTTGAGTTGTCCCGCCTTTCCACACAGAACCAAGGTACATCTTATATATATTAATTGATGTCTTGTATCTCTCTAAAATGTATAAAATCAAGCTGTGCCCCAACCACCTTGGGCACATGTCCTCAGGACTTCCTGAAGCTGTGTCATGGGCATATATTCTTAACTTTGGTAAAATAAGCTTCCTAAATTGACTGAGACCTGTTTCAAATAAAGATTGCTCCTCAGATCTTACTTTCCAGGAAGATGCTATCTCTACCTATAATAAGCGAAGCTGATTAAGACTAGTTGAATGCATATAAGAATTACATTAAATCCAATTAAACATATCTATTGAGCATATTATATATGTAGACACTCTGTTAGTTAATGCAGAGGATTCAAGAAAAGCAATTTAAAATCTAGTATGGAGAATAAGGTAGATACATAACTATAACTGATGGTAAAGTGAGACACTGTTATAAAAGAGACAACAGGATTGTGGAACTACAAAAAGAGAGAGAGACTACAATCAGTTGAAAGGATCAGGGAAAGCTTCTTTTTTTTTTTTTTTTTTTGAGACGGAGTTTCCCTCTTGTTGCCCAGGCTAGAGTGCAATGGTGCGACCTCGGCTCACTGCGACATCTACCTCCCTGGTTCAGGGATTCTCCTGCCTCAAACTCCCGAGTAGCTGGGATTAAGGCGCCTGCCACCACACCCGGCTAATTGAAAGCTTCTAGTGGAGTTATTTGTGAAAGAACTGAGGGATAAATAGGAACATCTGAAGGGAATCTATTTTTTCCATGATTGCTAATGTAGAGAAAAATTATAAAAGACTTTGAAATGCATCAAAAAGATTGCTGATGACTTCGATAGAAAATTAGGTGGTTTAGCTGGGGTCATTACACCTTTCATTGTCTCTGAGATATTTTACAACTCTGCAAATTGTAGAAAACGAATAGCAGTGCAAATAGCTTTTATTCACAAACATGCAAATTAATTTTGTCAGGTGGAAATACAACTGATTTCTTTACTTCTATTCCTGTAATAAGCAAGTTTTGTATTTATTTATTTATTTAATATAAACTCTCAAATAAGTGATTTTATTCCTGTCCATGATTGCAGACACTTACAAAAACATAACATCTGAGTTCACCTTAAGAGCTCAGCTGAGCATGGTGGCTCATGCCTGTAGTCCCAACTACTCGGGAGGTTGAGGCAGGAGAATCACTTGAACCCAGGAGGCACAGATTGCAGTGTGCCCAGATTGTCCCACTGCACTTCAGCCTGGGGGACAGTGAGACTCTGTCAAAAAAAGAAAGAAAGAAAGAAAGAGAGAGAGAGAAAGAAGGAAGAAAGAAAGAAAGAAAGAAAAAGAAAGAAAGAGGAAAAGAACTTGCATAAAACAGGGATATAGATAGCACAAAATAGTTCAGGGAGGATGCAGAAGCAACTTTTAGTAATTGAAATGTTAACGTGAATACAAGGATGGAATAAATATCCCTACTTATTTCTACCTAAGATGTTAGGTAATAATATTTTACAATGTCCTGAGGGTCAATGCATGTTTGTGCATATGTCCATGTAATACACATAGATACAGTACATTCTTCTCCCCACACATATACATACAAACATAATTATTTGCAGTTCAGTTTAGGGCAACTTTAATATGCCACTGTGTACTTTTCCTTTTCTTTTCTTTTGCGGTCGGGGACAGAGTCTCACTCTGTCACCAAGGCTGGAGTGCAGTGGTGCGATCTTGGCTCACTGCAATCTCTGCCTTCCAGTTGAAGCGATTTTCATGCTTCAGCCTCCTGACTAGCTGGTACTAGACAGGATCTCACTTTTTTGCCCAGGCTGGTCCTGAACTCCTGGGCTCAAGTAATCCTCCCACCTCAGCCTTTCAAACTGCTGGGATTACAGAGGTGAACCACCAGGCCAGGCCACTTTGCACAGTTTTTCCAATTATGTTTGGACCTGCTTTCTTCACACAACAGGGGAGAGGGCGAGAAATCAAAAGGTTGGTTTGGTATGATTGAGAGTCCTTATTTTTTTTTTTTTTAATTTTTATGTTATTTTATTTTTGTGAGATGGATTCTCGCTCTGTTGCCCAGGCTGGAATGCAGTGGTGCGATCTGTGCTCATTGCAACCTCTGCCTCCTGGGTTCAAGCGATTCTCCTGCCTCAGCCTCCTGAGTAGCTGGCATTACAGGCATGTGCCACAACGCCTGGCTAACTTTTATATTTTTAGTAGAGACGGGATTTTGCCATGTTTGCCAGGCTGGTATCAAACTCCTGACCTCAAGTGATTCACCCACCTTGGCCTCCCAAAGTTCTGGGATTACAGGTGTGAGCCACCACACCCAGACTGATTCCTTTGTTTAAATATACGCTGTGGTGAATCATTTTCCTTTGTGGTAATTCTGTGATGGGCTGGCTCACTGTGGTTTACATGAGGGGACTTGGTAATGAATCACACACTCACTGTTATGAAAGGGGAGTAACTCTCTGAAAAGGATTTAAAAAATTTTCCCAAATTTTGCCATCATCCCTGAGCCCAGTTGATTACTCAGGCTCATTTTATCAGAAGAATTTTTAGAAATACTGTCCATATTTCCTGAGCATAGAGGTCATTCATGTGATGTGACTCCACTTTTCCCAATCTATCCATGGGACCATCTGACCCTGGTCCCACTGGAAAATTAGGTCTGTTAAATCTAGGACATACTGCATTCATTCATATTTCCAGAGTTGGTTAAATCTGCTAGACTAGACATGATGGGTGTTCCTGTGGACCTCACCTCCTGGAGAGCCCAGGAGATGTTGAGGAGTATGGTACTGAATTGGCATTTGTTGGGTTTGGCCAAGATCTGCCACCCTCCAGACCCATGTTCATTCTAGGCATTGCAGAGCCACCTAAAGCATTCACTGGGCATCTCATTTCTCCTTCATCATTCTGTACTGACAACCAAGGGTCAGACTGTGGCCCTCCGGACACCATTCCTCTTGGAGGAATTGGCCCACCCATACTTAAATGTCCTTGTTGTCAAGTTGGATTCCACAGGGGAGTAATGGCTGACTTCCTAGGACACTTCTAAGTGCCTGTTTAGGTATCCTCAATGGGAACCTTGGACCTCCAGGGTACCGAGGTGACATAAAAGGATAATCATGGATGTTTTTTGTTTCATTTGAGCGTTCACATGTTTCCCTTGTCTCTGGAGCTGCAGAGTAGAGATCCCAAAATACACAACACCAGGAATGTAAAAATCCTGGTGGTTCTCCCAGTGTGATTTTTTCACCCATCTTATCTCTGATAAAAATGTTCGGGGTGATTTCTGAACTCCTACATGGAGCAGATATTCATACATGTAAAGTGCTAACTTCAACAAGGTGTGGCTGTCACATGGGTTAATGCTGCTGTTACTCTTACCTTTGCTGTACATGCTTGTGCTGAGAGTAACTCCCACGGTCATGCACCTGTTACCCCCTCATAGCCTCCCCAGAAACAGCCCTGTCCCCATGGCGACCCATGTAGCCACCTTCACTATTGGCTGCCCCACATCAACGCCTTTTGCATTTGTTTATACATTTGTTTCCTCATTGCTTATTATATATGACATATTTTTAATTCTCCTATGAATCAATTGTAGCATGTTACTACTTCCCTCATTAATTAAAAACTATATAAAATCTTTGACATGTGTGAATTTTATATATGTATAAAAGTTATGATTGTATCCTACTTTTAAAATTATTCCCTTTTCTTTCTTTTTTTTGAGATGGAGTCTTGCTCTGTCACCTAGGCTAGAGTGCAGTGGCGTGATCCTGGCTCACTGCAACCTCTGTCTCCCGGATTCAAGTGATTCTCCTGCCTCAGCCTCCTGAGTAGCTAGGATTACAGGCACCCACCACCACACTTGGCTAATTTTTGTATTTTTAGTAGAGACGGGGTTTCACCATCTTGGCCAAGATTGTCTAGAGCTCCTGACCTTGTGAGCCACCCACCTAGGCCTCCCAAAGTGTTGGAATTACAGGTGTGAGCCACCGTGCCTAGCCAAAAATTATGTTTTAAGACTAACACATTTCATCTACATATAATTTTGAGTAATTCTTTATTAATATACCTTTTTCATTTTTCCCTTTCTTTGACCACTTTAATTATTTTGTTTTATTTTATTTTTTGAGATGGAGTCTTACTCTGTCACCCAGGCTGGAACATAGTGGCACGATCTTGGCTCACCGCAACCTCCACTTCCCAGGTTCAAGTGATTCTCCTGCCCGAACCTCCCGAGTAGCTGGGATTACAGGCGCCCGCCACAATGCCTGGCTAATTTTTGTATTTTTAGTAGAGACAAGGTTTCACCATGTTGGCCAGGCTGGTCTTGAACCCCTGACCTCAGGTGACCCCCCCACCTTGGCCTCCCAAAGTGCTGGGATTACAGGCATAAGCCACTGTGCCTAGCCTTATTTATTTTTTATTTTTTTAATTAATTTATTTTTTGAAATGCAGTCTGGCTCTGTGGGCCAGGCTGGAGTGCAGCATCATGATCTGGGCTCACTGCAACCTCTGCCTCCTGGATTTAAGCAATTCTCCTACCTCAGCCTCCTGAGTAGCTGGGATTATAGGCACACGCCACCAAGCCTGGCTAATTTTTATATTTTT
>NW_012107631.1:1121607-1128817 GCF_000951045.1 Mandrillus leucophaeus
AGTAGCTGGGATTACAGGCATATGCCACCATGCCTGGCTAATTTTTGTATTTTTAGTAGAGACAGAGTTTCATCACGTTGACCAGGCTGGTCTTAAACTTCTGACCTCAGGTGATCCACCCGCCTCGGCCTCCCAAAGTGCTGGGATTACAGATGTGAGCCACTGTGCCTGGCCATATTTTAAATTTTCTATAACTAAATATTTTACATGTATAAATATCTTTATATGTAAATATAAAAAGATAAATATATGTATGTATAGATCTATCTATATACTTCTCTGTTTATTTTTACATATCCCATTAGGGCATAAGTCTTAATTATCATTCAAATACCTCTTCCACTGTGCCAGGACCCTCACTGCTGAGGGTGGCCACATTCTGAGTAGAGAACATCTTTGATGTTTTAGTCTACAGTTGCAGCTGCTGCATTTTTCTTTGATGTCATGTGACCCATTTGTCACTGCTAGTCCTCTGCTGTTCTGCCATTGACACTACATAAGTTTATGGACTCTTCTGGTCCAGCTCCTATTCAAGCCTTTACATACATCTTCCCTCAGACCACTGTCTGCTAGCAGTCTAGTTTCTCCCCACTACCTATGTTCAGCTCAGACAGTTCAATTAGATTCCCCATACCACAGCTCTGGTGCCCAGTTTGTCAGCAGCACTAACATTTCCACACTGAGTTTTCTCCTCGTAGAGGTGTGATGTCCAAGCAGACTCAGGTCTCTTTCCTGGTGGAACCCATAATATCTGTCCTTCTCAGTTCCTATCAATGTACCTCTCACCCCTGTCCCTAACATGCAGGAATTATTCTGCCCCTATGTTTGAACACATAGGTTTATTGCTTCTATAGACCTGAATTCTAGATGATAAAATACAAATATCTGTTTATGTTCATCCCTATTAGTTACCTTCTCTTTAGTACCTGAAGCATAAAAAATTTCTTTAAAAATAAGGAGAACTCTAATATGAGAGGTCATTAGTCTCTTAGAGCTCTCGGCAGCATTTGAGTTTATCTTATAAGATGGAATGTCCTTTGGTCTCTTAATTATGTCCATAAAACGAATGAAACTTTAATAAGCAATCTAGATTCCATAAATAGGTTTTGGACATCACAGACATATTTGCTTGTTTGTTTCTAAGTGGGGCAGAGAATAAAGCCCAGCCTCCAACATCTATGCCTGCTCTATCTGCATGACATTGACAAGAGCAGAGGCCAGACATCAGTGGACAGATTCCAAGAGGAGGTTCCTCTCACGTACAGCTACTCTCCTGTCTTACTGTTGGGTCTCATGCCACTTAAGAGCAATGCAAAATAGTGTCTTACAGGCTACTAGAAAGCCAGAATAAATAAAAGGAAGGCTTTATTAAAAACACCATATTCCCAGGAAAACTCTGGGTTAATACCTACTCAGAAAGGAAGGAAAAAGAAAGATGCCAAAACAGATTATGTGTTACTTTAACTGAATCTCTGTATTTGATTTGATTAAGGTTTTTCTTTTTTTTTTTTTTTTTGCCATACTTAAAGTTACAAGAGAGTGTATTCATCACGACTTTATATCATATTATGTTCTAGTTAGGTAATTATAAAATAATTAAATTGCCTTCATAAAATTATATGAAAATTCAATGATTACATTTTAGAAATGAGCCACTTAATCCTGTTCAGTTTCTAACCCACAATAAACTTGGCACCCCTAGAGAGCATTGGAAGTGAGACATAAAGTGAGCATTGCTTGGCATTCTTCCACAAAAATTCCTGCTGTGGAAGATTGGCCCTTTCAGATAACATCAAGTACTAAACTAGTATTTAATTTAAAACTCTTTAATCAACAAAGATCCCAACAACTGCTTAAACTTCACTGCATGCCAATTGTAACTACCAATTATTAAATCACTGCTAATGCCGTCAATAAAATAGGAGCCTTTGAATTGGGGATGAGGGGAGAGTACTGAAACATACAGATTAGGAGATCACTATCTCGTTTCTTAAAGAAAATTCTGTAATAATTTAGCTGAAATTAAGATCAGAGGTGTTGACCAGGCGCAGTGGCTCACACTTGTAATCCCAACACTTTGGGAGGCCGAGGAGGGTAGATCACAAGGTCAGGAGTTCGAGACCAGCCTGACCAACACGGTGAAACTCCATCTCTACTAAACATACAAAAATTAGCCAGGTGTAATGGTGGGCACCTGTAATCCCAGCTACTCAGGAGGGTGAGGCAGGAGAATCACTTGAAATCGGGAGGTGGCAATTGCAGTGAGCCGAGATGGCGCCACTGAACTCCAGCCTGGGCGACAGAACAAGACTCTATCTCAAAAAAAAAAAAAAAAAAAAAAGTTTTAAGTCCTTTTTAACTAAAACTGCTTTAGGCAGGTACATCTCACTCAGTTAGTCTTATTCTTATTAACACGGTGAAAGTATAGTGTCCTAAAATCTACCATCCTGAAAAAGTGTTTATTTTTGTTTCTTTTTTTCTTTTCTTTTCTTTTTTTTTTTGAAACCAAATCTTGCTCTGTCACCCAGGCTGGAGTGCAGTGGCGCAATCTCAGCTCACTGCAACCTCCGCCTCCTGAGTTCTACTCTTGGGCCTCAGCCTCTGGAATAACTGGGACTACAGGTGCCCACCACCACATCCGGCTAACTTTTTGTACTTCTAGTAGAGACGGGGGTTTCACCATGTTGGCCAGGCTGGCCTCAAACTCCTGACCTCAAGTGATTCACCTGCCTCGGACTCCCAAAGTGCTGGAATTACAGGCGTGAGCCACCATGCCCAGCCTTTCCTATCTTAATGGTGAAAAGATCAAGACCAAAGAAACCCTTTCATAACTAAGCATCAGGCAACCATGAGAAGATCAATGTATTGAAGGGAATCTTCCAAGTGATGGGTGGTATTGGGAAATCAGAGATTTGACCCTTGAATCAGCAGATATATGATATCTCAGCAGACATCAGGTGAGGTTTGAAAGTCATTCATTTAATTACCTCCTATCATTCAAAGCATTTTAGACTTACCCAGCATGTTTTACATTTCAGTTCACTTTCACATCTATTAGTTTAGCTGCAAGATCATGACAATGCACAACAGGAAGAGGTCCTGAGAAAGTCAAGTCCTCTGAGTAAATTTCGTAGGAATCTATCTCTGTCACCAGCTGGGAAGCAGGCAATGATTGACACATGCAGGTTTGATCAGCTTGTCAGTGCCTGTACAGGAGGAGAGCCCCCTAGGGAAGACAGAAGTGCTTTGGAAATAGAGCAGCCAGTGAGTGGGATCAGAATGGAGACCTGATCTTGGAAGTATCTCACAGTCAGAGCAAAGCCAGTCTCAAGTTAGAGATCAGCCTTTAAAACGACAAGCTGATTCTGGGAAACATGACTCATTTAAATTAGACAGCAGTTTCTGATTTAGCGATGGTTTTGTAAATTTTTGTTTCTTTCCATATATGTAGGGGTTGTTTATTCATTCTGAACTTTGCTAACAGTGGGCCAACTTCTAAAACTATGGTTATTGTTCTCATAGATGTATATTTTTAATATGCATAATTGAAGACATCTTTGTTTTTTCACGTCCATATATTTAAAATTTGAGAAAGATAAATTTGAGTGAGAAGACTTGGAAGATGGGAGCAGTATTATGGTTTAGATGACGTGATCATTTCCATTTTCTTAGATTATTAACATTTTCCTATACCTAGAGGAATCAATGTTTTATTTTAGTGTGACAGACAGAACTGGGATAGCAAGAAAAAGTTCAAAGTTAAAATACCAATGCAGCAATTCCTCTGGATACTGAGTTTTCATCGTTTTTGGCTCTCCACAAAGCAGATTCAAGCTTTCAACAAAAACAAAGAGACCCCAGGATTGAATTATCCCCATAGAAGGTTAAACAAAAAAAACCCCAAAAAACAAAAACTAGAATTAAACCTAGAGATTCCAAAGCAGACCCCAGTAGCAAGATTTTGTTTTCTGTGGTTAAGTGCAATCACTAAATGATGCAGAGCTTTTTTAGGTATCTGTCGCTAGATGGCACTATATAAACACCTTCATTTTCACTTTTCACATCTTCCCAAAGTAGTCAGGAAGGAGGCAAAATATCAGGTAAGGCAATCCTTTTAGTCTTCATGAAATTGCTGCTGTTTATTAATTTAACTAAATCTTTAATTATAAACCTAAACACCTTGTAACAGATTTGCCAATACCTTAATCCTCTATCAGCAAGTACAGTTCCATTGACAGGAGATTGGCTCAAAGGCAGCTTTGGGTTTGCTATTTGACAGATAGGAAACTGAATAACAAGAAGGCAGGAAAACTGATAATATGTGAAAGAGAAGACAGGAAAAAGAAATACATTTACAATAAAATGTATCATCTTGAATTTTCTTTGGTTTCCATTAAACTGCCGGTGCCTCAGAAGAACGGTGCCTCAGAAGACTGTCAGTTTAATGTTCTATCAGTAGTACCATAATTTATTCTTTTGTTACACCATGAGGATTGAAGACAAAAAGGCCCATGCTAGCAGGAGGCACAAGAAGAGATTATATATGCAAATAATTCTGTAGCTCTTGTACCAGGAGAGGGTTTGTCTTGTAATATTTCTTTGAAGTCACACATAGAAATCTTTGATTGGTCTCCAAAAAGCAAAATTGTGAGGTTAGAAAGAAGAGGGAGAAAACAAAAGACTATTTGAAAAGAGTATGCAAAGCTATGATAAAAAGTCAGAAGATGGATGATAACTGCAGCATCTTTTTTTTTTTTTCTTTTTTTTTTTTTTTGAGCTAGGAATGGAGGGGATGAGGGGGTGGGTAAGGCATGCAAAGCAATTTGGAAAAGCAAGGGTAAGTGTGTTCAAGCCTGGGGAATTGAGGACATCTGGTCATATCCGGACAAAATGTTTCATCTGTGTGACTGGCAGTGGGCAGGGGTAACCCAGCTAGCCTGCCTTCCAAGTCAGGTCAGCTGCTCCTTGACTCTGCTTCCCAGGAGTGGTGGGCCGTGTTCCATGGATCTGAGGTGCCATATGCTGCTTCCTGCCCCCAGGAAAGAAGCAGACACTGTGGGAGAATTTTAAAGACTTCAAAGAGCCCGAGTGGACTACCACATCCCTGTAGCTGGCAGTCCTATAGCTGGCGGTCCTGCTTGTCCCGTAAGGTTAGGGAGGAATGGAGAGACGCAGGAGTTGGAATATGTGGGTAGGGGTGGGGTTGGGGATGAGTGAAGTGGAAGAGGGCTGGTTAAATGAGCTCTCCTCTTCCAGCACACAGTCATTCAGTAAACGTTCTCCCTTCCTCTGTATTTTAGCTTACAAACATTGGCTCCTCTCTGAAAAGGTCACCCTGCTTTGCAGACAGAATTTGTGACTCTCAGCAGCTGGGAATACCTTGGAAGATAACCTACTAGGAGAGAGAAAAAACAGAGTCATTATTAAGCGCCCCCCCCACCAAAAAAAAGAGAAAAGATTCACCTCTAAATTTTAATGACAACAAAAACACACAACATTTCTCTTTGATTCATAACGTTAATAAATTCTACTTATCGTTTGCAATAATTCCAAGGTGTTCTAAAGACACTTTTGTATTAGAAAAGAGTTTCATATTAGTTTGAATTACTTAGAAAAGAAATGCCTTATTCTACCACTACAAGTTATGGGGAAATCTATAGCAGAACATTTTTTACTCTCACTAATGAAGAAAGAACCCAATAAGGATTGCTGAATTTTGGAGATTAGGGAGTTGTGTTTACATCCACAATAAAATGTTAAGCTACTACATCAGAGAAGGCTTGGTTCATTTATTTTGACACAAGTATTTGAAATAATTTAGTTTCCTTGGTAAATGATCTGTAGACTCTTCCAAGTGTTATTAGCTAAAAGATTATTAATGTGAATTCATTCAACACACTTCATAATTTTGCTGAGAAATGAGACGTGAACACTGCATGTTATAGTCCCAAGAGCTGGAGGAGGGGAGCAGAGAGAGAAACAAGGATGAACAGTGTGAGTGAATTTATGGGAGTTCAGAATGAGAGACTGGGAGGCACCAGCAATGGAAAAACGAAATCATGAAATTTGAATTTTGCTATTGTAGGAGTGGAAAGGTGTGATACTTTCCTCGCTCATCATAAAGGTCACAGCCGACACTTGATACTCCTAACAAAAAGGCAGGTTAACAAGAGAAAAGCATAACACATTTTTAGAATCAAAGTTTTACATGACACAAGAGCCTTCAGAAATGAAGACCCAAAGACATAGGGGAAGCTGTCTGTTTTTATGCTTAGGTTCTATGAAGAATGAACAGCTACATATATAGGTAACTGGACAAAGGGGTATAACCCAATGGTAACAGATGAAGATGGAAAGCTCAGCAAGGCCTGTCCAGCTTCATCTTGGCCTCACTGTGTAGTAAAATTTCCTCCCTGCCAACAGGTCAGGACCCCTTCTGAAATGAGGATCTTCAAGGAAGGAAAGAGAAGGGAGACAGTAACCTTTCTAGGTGTTATGGCTTGCTTTGAGGGAGAAGGGTTCTAGTTTTTATGACTCACCTTGAAGAAGAATAATTCTGGTTTCTATGACTCGCTTCAGGGGAGAGAAAAGGACAAGAGAAAGTAGGATGGGAGACAGTCAGAGAGAGGCTTTGCTTCTGAGGCTATTTCTGAAGCCTTGCAATCTCCTTTAGTTTTATGTGCTCAGCATGCCAAAGCACCATACTTCGGAGTATTGTGTTCTGAGCCCCAACACTATCAATTATCATTCAGTTTCAGCTTGAAATGAACTCTGTGGTGAATAAGCACATTGGAGTAGTCACTGAAGTGTCTACATCCTGCTCAACTAAACTGTTAGCATTGTGAAGAAAGCTTTTGGAAAACAAAATATTGATATATTGACTCTAATTACAAAAAATGTATAGCCACAGTCCGACTAACTCCAAATGGGCACATTATTGCAGAGTCCCTGGGAAATATTTTGCGGAAGTAGGGTTTTGAGGGAGAGGCCTGGTGAGGTGGCTCACACCTGTAATCTCAACACTTTGGGAGGGTGAGGCAGGCGTATCATGAGGTCAGGCATTCAAGACCAGACTGGCCAACATAGTGAAACTCTGTCTCTACTAAAAATACAAAAAATTAGCCAGGTGTGAGGCCAGCGCCTGTAATCCCAGCTACTTGGGAGGCTGAAGTAGGAAAATCACTTGAATCTGGGAGGCAGAGGTTGCAGT
>NW_012107631.1:1130517-1131652 GCF_000951045.1 Mandrillus leucophaeus
TGAAAGCACAGGGAAATTTATTCACAAGTGTTCCATAAGACAGAGGTAGAAATGAGAGGAGCTTCACTGAACTGAGTAGGGGAAAACATAAAACAAGAGGCCAGGCACCTGTGGCTCAAATCTGTAATCCCAGCACTTTGGGAGGCAGAGGCCAGTGGATCGCTTGAGCTCAGGAATTTGAGACCAGCCTGGGCAACATGGTGAAGTCCTGTCTCTACCAAAAATACTAAAAATGAGCCAGACGTGGTGGCACATGCACCTGTGGCCCCAGCTACTGGGGAAGCTGAGATAGGAGAATCTCTTGATCCCAGGAGGTGGAAGTTGCAGTGAACCTAGATCAGCCACTGCACTCCAGCCTGAGTGGATGGAGTGAAACCCTGTCTCAACAAAACACAACAAAACAAAAAAAACAAAAAACAAAAAATAAAAAGAAAGAAAGAAACAAATGAAAGGGCTAAATTTAAGAAGACTTTCATCACAGCAACTTAGATTGAGTAAGCAGTTTGCATTCATTATTTCATTTAATCCTAACAACAAACCTCTGAACGTTCAAGTTCTCCTTATTTTATAAAGGAGGACACTAAAGATCAGAAAGCTTAAATAACAGTCACGGGTCACATACTTCATAAGTGGCACAGACCAAGCTGGTTTCATATTCCATTTCATTTGACTTGTTTTAAGGAGTTTGGGAAAGCAGCTCCAAGCCTACATTAGAGATAGAGAGGGGATGGGCAGGAAATACTGAGGAGGATATTACTAATACTATTTTAAAAGAGTGGTGGAATGACTCACTCCCAAAATTCCCTTTGGAATATGATAAGAACACATGACTTCCTCAAAGCTCTCACTTCCTCAAGTACTATAGATTTTGAGATTTGGAGGAGGACAAGTTAATGCGCAGGGCTTGTAATTTTATATTTATGAGTGCGATGTGACTGAATATGATTATGTGATCTTCAGGGGACGCAAAATTCAGTCTTAGATCACATCTGAAACCCAAAACCGAAAACCCTGGAGGAATGCCACTTATGAAAAGGAGAATCCTTAAAAGAAAGGAAAGTTTGAAAAGGATCCTAGGGCTGAAAGTCATAAATTTTCACAGAAAGTGTGTGTGTGTGTGTGTGTGTGTGTGTGT
>NW_012107631.1:1131702-1133372 GCF_000951045.1 Mandrillus leucophaeus
AAAAAAAAAAAAAAAAATTTCAGGGAGAAAAAGTCAAGAAAGCTTGTAATGAGTCACTCCATCCCACAACTTCAACAGTTCTGTCCAGAGCCCGAGGTGCCAGGGGTTTTTTTGGCTTTGCTTCTGTGCAGGAGCTCTTGCTTCTCCACCTGAGCACCTTCTTTCTCATCCTTCCTGTAATTCTCCTTTGTTCTCCCACACTGTTATTCCGTGAAGTCATTCCTGGACCCTCTAAGACGCCCCTGCTCCCAGGCCAGAATAATAACATCCTCTGAATCCCACTGTCCTTTATCTGAATTGCTTTCAGGTTGTTCTATAACTTACTTCATAATAATTTGTATACATAGCTTTATTCTTCATTGAAATATAAGCTCCTTGCAGGCAGTGACTTTGTCAGAAATACCTTTTCAGGTAACAGACACCCAAATATATTTCAATCACTTAATCTTCATACAGCTCTAGGAGTAACGTTCCACGTGAACTGTGGGCACATTACTAGGATTTTCCCCATCAACCAATGTAATCTAGTTCACATGTGCTAAATGCATTCACTTCATGAATGTTTCTAATGTCTTCATCCATCAGTAATTTATTAAATTTATGCTGGGAATCATTTCTAACATGATTATACTCTTGCCCCCATGCCAGGCTGCATTAGGAGAGCCTACGCTGTGTCCCAGAGCTGTGATGACCAATTGTCCCAATTTGTGCAGAACTAAGGAGTTTTCCAGGATATGGGATTTTTCAGTGCTAAATTGGAGACAGTACCAGGTAAACTGGGATGGTTGGTCACCCTAACATTGCTCCCCAGCCCCCTGAATATTCTAATATTCTTCTGTTAGAGTTCTCATAAATGTAGAGTAATGTTTGATTTTCTTGTTTGTGTCTCTCACTAGACTAAGTTTCTTTTATCTCTGTATCTCTAGCATCTAGCACAGTGCCTAGTACCAAACTGGTACCCTATAAATGGTTGTGGAGTGGATAAAGAATGAAAGAATATGTGCATGAAGAAGAAGTAGAAAGGCTGCAGTGAGCCATGATTGCACCACTACACTCCACACTCCAGACTGGGTGACAGAATGAGGCCCTGTCTCAAAGACAGAAAAAAAAAAAAGCAACTACAATTTTTCCTCTTTATTTCCCCACAAGGACAAGAAATGTATCCTTTCTGTGTCTCAATCCTATTGTAGAGGGTTTTCAGAAAAATAGGGCAATGTGAAGAAAGCAGAGTTTCAAACTAAAGCCCAGAGGTTCATGGTAAACCTTGGCATCCTCTTCATAAGAAAGAGGCCCAAGAGACAAACCACGAGTAGCCTGCTCCCTCCTCTCTTGTGCAACTCAAATGTTTTCTCTTTTGAGAAGGCTTCTTTCACCCTCCTCCCACTCTGGACAGAGTCATTTGCTTCCCACTCTGGGCTTCTATAGCATCTGTATTCTCTGCTACTCTGAGGGCATCTTGATCCATCTGTTCCTTATTCATTTTTGGATCACCAGAAGCTGGCATTATATCTGGTCTATAGTAGGTGCTTGTTAAATGAATAAAAGAAAATGTTGAAAGCACAGGGAAATTTATTCACAAGTGTTCCATAAGACAGAGGTAGAAATGAGAGGAGCTTCACTGAACTGAGTAGGGGAAAACATAAAACAAGAGGCCAGGCACCTGTGGCTCA
>NW_012107631.1:1134337-1141604 GCF_000951045.1 Mandrillus leucophaeus
AAACCTTCAAAACCTTCTTTACTTCCTATACCTGCAGTGGTGTTAGAGGAAAGTGAAGAAACAAGAGACACTTATTTTTTTAAATTTTGCTAATATACATGTAACACCTTAACCATCTTTAAGTGTATACATTTCAATGACAGAACAACAAAGACTTTAACTTGCCAATTCAAGTAACTTCTGGATTAAACAATTGTGTTCTGATAAATATTTCATCAATTCCAGGGTCATCTCTTGTATTAGTCCTTTTTCACACTGCTATGAAGATACTACCTGAGACTGGGCAATTTATAAACAAAAAAGGGTTAATTGACTCACAGTTCCACATGGCTGGTGAGGCCTCAGGAAACTCACAATCACGGCAGAAGGCGAAGGAGAAGCAAGTATCTTCTTCACAAGGTGGCAGGAGAGAGAGACCGTGAGTGCAGTGGAAACGGCCACTTTTAAACCATCAGATCTTGTGAGAACTCCTTCACTATCAGGAGAACAAAATGGGGAAATTGCCTCTGTGATTCAATTGTCTCCCACCAGGTCCCTCCCTCCACACTTGGGGATTACAATTTGAGATGGGATTTGTGTGGGGACACAGAGCCAAACCATATAAGCTCCGTACTGGGGATGTTCGTCCCCTCTTTGTTTATCTACTCAAGTTAGCATTTGTAGGGGAAGTTCTCTCAGCAGTGCAGGCACTGAGCATTCATAAATGATTTTCTATTGGTCTTTGTGACCTGGTGGATAGTTAGAAGGGGTCTCTAGACTAGTATCCACTGAAGTGTAACTGGAAAGTCCATTTTGCCTCTCTGGCTGTTTCTACCAGCATCCTTCCTCAGCGCTCCACCCTAAGAGTGGCACATCCAACTTCTGACTATATTTTTCTAGAAGGGGAGAGACGTTTTCTTTCTCTCTGGAAAATACTTCCTTTATATCATATCCTTCTTTTTCCTGGTAGCACTAAGCAGAATGGCTCAGCCTTAATGGTAGATGAGTTATCTTCTCCACATGTTGAAATAAACTGATTTGCATTTGCCAGGTATTGCTCTTGATAAGGGCGCCTTAAAAAGAGGAATTACTGTGGACCAAACAAAATATTACTCTTGTCACATATATAAATAAAACTTTGAAATTAAAAACCTTAGATCAGTGATTGTTAAACATCTTCCCTAGATTTTATCTAAATTCAATCTTTTTGTTTTTATATTTTTATACTTTAAGTTCTGGGACACATGTGCAGAATGTGCCATTTTATTACATAGTTATACACGTGCCACAGTGGTTGGCTGCACCCATCAACACATCACCTACTGTTGCTCCTGTGGCCCCTACCCCCAAACAGGCCCCGGTGTGCAATATTCCCCTCCCTGTGTCCATGTGGTCTCATTGTTCAACTCCCACTTATGAGTGAGAACATGCGGTGTTTGGTTTTCTGTTCTTGTGTTAGTTTGCTGAGAATGATGGTTTCAAGCTTCATCCATGTCCCTGCAAAGGACATGAACTCATCCTTTTTTATGGTTGCATAGTATTACATGGTGTATATGTGCCACATTTTCTTTATCCAGTCTATCACTGATAGACATTTGGGTTGGTTCCAAGTCTTTGCTATTGTTAATAGTGCCGCAGTAAACATATGTGTGCATGTGTCTTTATAGTAGAATAATTTATAATCCTTTGGGTATATACTCAGTAATGGGATTGCTGGGTCAAGTGGTATTTCTAGTTCTAGATACTTGAGGAATTGCCACACTCTCTTCCACAATGGTTGAACTAATTTACACTCCCACCAACACTGTAAAAGTGTTCCTATTTCTCCACATCCTCTCCAGCATCTGTTGTTTCCTGACTTTTTAATGGTCGCCATTCTAACTGGTGTGAGATGGTATCTCATTGAGGTTTTGATCTGCATTTCTCTAAAGACCAGTGGTGATGAGCATTTTTTCATGTGTCTGTTGGCTGCATAAATTTCTTCTTCTGAGAAGTGTCTGTTCATATGCTTTGCCCACTTTTGATTTTTTTTTTTTCTTGTAAATTTGTTTAAGTTCCATGTAGATTCTGGATATTAGCCATTTGTCAGATAGATAGATAGCAAAAATTTTCTCCCATTCTGTGGGTTGCCTGTTAACTTTGATGACAGTTTCTTTTGTGGTGCAGAAGCTCTTTAGTATAATTAGATCCCATTTGTCTATTTTGACTTTTGTTGCCATTGCTTTTGGTGTTTTAGACATGAAGTCTTTGCCCACGCCTATGTCCTGAATGGTATTGCCTAGGTTTCCTTCTAGGATTTTTATGGTTTTAGGTCTTATATTTAAGTCTTTAATTCATCTTGAGTTAATTTTTGTTTAAGTTGTAAGGAAAAGATCCCATTTCAGTTTTCTGCATACGGCTAGCCAGTTTTCCAAACACCATTTATTAAATAGGGAATCCTTTCCCCATTGCTTGTTTTTGTCAGGTTTGTCAAAGATCAGACGGTTGTGGTGTTATTTATGAGGCCTCTGTTCTGTTCCTTGGTCTGTATATCTGTTTTGGTACCAGTACCATGCTGTTTTGGTTACTGTAGCCTTGTAGTATAGTTTGAAGTCTGGTAGTGTGATGCCTCCAGCTTTATTCTTTTTGCTTAGGATTGTTTTGGCTATGCAGGCTCTTTTCTGGTTCCACATGAAGTTTAAAGTAGTTTTTTCCAATTCTGTAAAGAAAGTCAATGGTAGCTTGATGGGGATAACATTGAATCTATAAATTACTTCGGGCAGTATGGCCATTTTCATGATATTGATTCTTCCTATCAAGAACATGGAATATTTTTCCAATTGTTTGTGTCCTCTCTTATTTCCTTGAGCAGTGGTTTGTATTTCTCCTTGAAGAGGTCCTTCAAATCCCTTGTAAATTGTATTGCTAGGTATTTTATTCTCTTTGTAGCAATTGTGAATGGGAGTTCACTCATGATTTGGCTCTCTGTTTATTGGCTCTCTGTGTATAGGAATGCCTGTGACTTTTGCACATTGATTTTGTATCCTAAGACTTTGCTGAAGTTGCTTATCAGCTTAAGGAGATTTAGGGCTGAGATAATGGGGTTTTCTAAATATACGATCATGTCATCTGCAAACAGAGACAATTTGACTTCCTATTTTCCTATTTGAATACCCTTTATTTCTTTCTCTTGCCTGATTTCCCTGGCCAGAACTTCCAATATCATGTTAAATAGGAGTGGTGAGAGAGGGCATCCTTGTCTTTTACCGGTTTTCAAAGGGAATGCTTCCAGTTTTTGCCCATTCAGTATGATATTGGCTGTGGGTTTGTCATAAATAGCTCTTATTATTTTGAGATACATCCCATCAATACCTAGTTTATTGAAAGTTTTTAGCATGAAGTTGTGTTGAATTTTGTTAAAGACCTTTCCTACATCTATTGAGATAATCATGTGGTTTTCGTCATTGATCCTGTTTATGTGATGGATTATTTTTATTGAATTGTGTATATTGAACCAGCCTTGCATACCAGGGATGAAGCTGACTTCATCGTGGTGGATAAGCTTTTTGATGTGCTGCTGGATTTGGTTTGCCAGTATTTTATTGAGGATTTTTACATCAATGTTCATCAAGGATATTGGCATGAAATTTTCTTTTTTTGTTGTGTCTCTGCCAGGTTTTGGTATTAAGATGATGCTGGCCTCATAAAATGAGTTAGGGAGGATTCTGTCTTTTTCTATTGTTTGGAATAGTTTCAGAAGGAATGGTACTAGCTCCTCTTTGTACCTCTGGTAGAATTTGCCTGTAAATCTGTCTAATCCTGGAATTTTTTTGGTTGCTAGGCTATTAATTACTGCCTCAATTTCAGATCTTGTTACTGGTCCATTCAGGGATTCAATTTCTTCCTGCTTTAGACTTGGGTGGGTATATGCATCCAGGAATTCATCCATTTCTTCTAGCTTTTCTAGTTTATTTGCGTAGAGGTGTTTATAGTATTCTTTGATGGTAGTTTGTATTTCTGTGGGATCAGTGGTGATGTCTTCTTTATCACTTTTTATTGCATCTATTTGATTCTTCTCTCTTTTCTTCTTTATTAGTCTTGCTAGTGGTCTATCAGTTTTGTTGATCTTTCCAAAAACCAAGTCCTGGATTCATTGATTTTTTTGAAGGGTTTTTTTTTGTGTCTCTATCTCCTTCAGTTCTGCTCTGATCTTAGTTATTTCTTGTCTTCTGCTAGCTTTTGAATTTGTTTGCTCTTGCTTCTCCAGTTTTTTTAATTGTGATGTTAGGGCATCAATTTTAGATCTTTCCTGCTTTCTCTTGTGGGCATTTAGTGCTATAAATTTCCCTCTACACACTGCTTTAAATGTGTCTCAGAGATTCTGGTATGTTGTGTCTTTGTTCTCATTGGTTTCAAAGAATATCTTTATTTCTGCTTTAATTTCATTATGTACGCAGTAGTCATTCAGGAGCAGGTTGTCCAGTTTTCATGTAATTGTGTGGTTTTGAGGGAGTTTCTTAATCTTGAGTTCTAATTTGATTGCACTGTGGTCTGAGAGACTGTTTGTTATGATTTCCGTTCTTACTCATTTGCTGAAGAGTGTTTTACCTCCAATTTTACTTTCAATTTTAGAATAAGTGCAACGAGGTGCTGAGAAGAATGTATATTCTATTGATTTAGGGTGGAGAGTTCTGTAGATGTCTTTTGGGTCGCTTGGTCCAGAGCTGAGTTCAAGTCCCGAATATCCTTGTTAATTTTCTGTCTTGTTGATCTCTCTAATGTTGACAGTGGGGTGTTAAAGTCTCTCAATGTTATTGTGTGAGAGTCTAAGTCTCTTTGTAGGTCTCTAAGGACTTGCTTTATAAATCTGGGTGCTCCTGTATTAGGTGCATATGTACTTAGAATAGTTAGCTCTTCTTGATGCATTGATCTCTTACCATTACGTAATACCCTTCTTTGTCTCTTTTGATCTTTGCTCATTTAAAGTCTACTTTATCAGAGATTAGGATTGCAACTCCTGCTTTATTTTGTTTTCCATTGCTTGGTAAATATTCCTCCATCCCTTTATTTTGAACCTATGTGTGTCTTTGCATGAGAGATGGGTCTCCTGAATTTAGCCTACTGATAGGTCTTGACTCTTTATCCAATTTGCCAGTCTGTGTTTTTTAATTGGGGCATTTAGCTCTTTTACATTTAAGGTTAATATTGTTATGTGTGAATTTGATCCTGTCATTATGTTGCTAGCTGGTTGTTTTGCCCGTTACTTGATGTAGTTTCTTCATAGTGTCGATGGTCTTTACAATTTGGTATGTTTTTGCAGTGGCTGGTACCAGTTGTTCCTTTCCATTATTAGTGCTCCCTTCAGGAGCTCTTGTAAGGCAGGTCTGGTGGTGACAAAATCTCTCAGTATTTGCTTGTCTGTAGAAGATTTTATTTCTCCCTCACTTATGAAGCTCAGTCTCGGTTGAAACTTCTTTTCTTTAAGAATGTTGAATATTGGCCCCCATTCTCTTCTGGCTTGTAGGGTTTCTGCAGAGTGGTCTGCTGTTAGTCTCATGGGCTTCCCTTTGTAGGTAACCTGACCTTTCTCTCTGACTGCCCTTAACGTTTTTTCCTTAATTTTAACCTTGGTGAATCTGATGATTATTTGTCTTGGGGTTGCTCTTCTCGAGGAGCATCTTTGTGGTGTTCTCTGTATTTCCTGAATTTGAATGTTGGCCTGTCTTGCTAGGTTGGGGAAGTTCTCCTGGACAATCCCCTGAAGAGTGTTTTCCAATTTGGTTCCATTCTCCCCGTCACTTTCAAGTACACCAATCAGACGTAGATTTGATCTTTCACATAGTCCCATATTTCTTGGAGGCTTTGTTCGTTCCTTTTTATTCTTTTTTTTCCTTATGTTTCTTCTCTTTTTATTTCATTAAGTTCATCTTCAATCTCTGATATCCTTTCTTCCACTTGATCGATTCGGCTATTGATACTTGTGTGTGCTTCACGAAGTTCACGTGCTGTGTTTTTCAGCTCCATCAGGTCATTTATGTTCTTCTTTAAATTGGTTATTTTAGTTAGCAATTTGTTTAACCTTTTTTCAAGGTTCTTAGCTTCCTTGCATTGTGTTAGAACATGCTCCTGTAGCTTGGAGGAGTTGGTTATTACTCACCTTCTGAAGCCTACTTCTGTCAATTTGTCAAACTCATTCTCCATCCAGCTTTGTTCCCTTACTGGCGAGGAGTTGTGATCCTTTGGAGGAGAAGAGGCATAGTGATTTTTGGAATTTTCAGCCTTTTTGTGCCGGTTTCTCCCCATCTTTATGGTTTTATCTACCTTTAGTATTTGATGTTGGTAACCTTTGGATGGGATCTCTGAGTGGACAAGCTACTTTTTTTTTTTCTATTTGTTAGTTTTCCTTCTAATAGTCAGGCCCGTCTGCCGCAGGTCTGCTGGAGTTTGCTGGAGGTCCACTCCAGACCGTTTGCCTGGGTATCACCAGCGAAGGCTGCAGAACAGCAAAGATTGCTGCCTGTTCTTTCCTCTGGAAGCTTCCTCCCAGAGGGGCACCTGTCAGATGCCAGCCAGAGCTCTCCTGTATGAGGTGTCTGTTGGCCCCTACTGGGAAGTGTCTCCCAGTCAGGATACATCGGGGTCAGGGACCCACTTGAGGAGGCAGTCTGACCCTTAGCAGAGCTCAAACACTGTGCTGGGAAGTCTGCTGCTCTCTTCAGAGCTGTCAGGGAGGGACGTTTAGTCTGCTGAACCTGTGCCCACAACCGCCCCTTTCCCCAGATGCTCTGTCCCAGCGAGATGGGGGTTCTATCTATAAGTTCCTGAATTGGGCTGCTACCTGTTTTTCAGAGATGCCCTGCCCAGGGAGGAGAAATCTGGCAGTCTGGTCACAGCAGCCTTGCTGAGCTGCCCTGGGCTCTGCCCAGTTTGAAGTTCCCAGCGGCTTTGCTTACACTGTGAGGATAAAACCAGGTACTCAAGACTCAGTATTGGCGGATGCCCCTCCCCCCACCAAGCTCCAGCGTCCCAGGTGGATCTCAGACTGCTGCTGTGCTGTCAGAGAGAACTTCAAGCCAGTGGATCCTATCTTGCTGGGCTCCATGGAGGTGGGACCGGCTGAGCCAGGCACCGGAGGGTATTGCCTGGTCTGCCAATTGTGAAGGCCCTGAGAAAAGTGCAGTGTCTGGGCCAGAGTTCACCATTCCTCTGGGTATAGTTTCTCATGGCTTCCCTTGGCTAGGGGAATGAAATCCCTGACCCCTTGTGCTTCCTGGATGAGGTGATACCCTACCCTGTTTCAGCTCGCCCT
>NW_012107631.1:1143435-1144048 GCF_000951045.1 Mandrillus leucophaeus
CCTTTCCTACATCTATTGAGATAATCATGTGGTTTTCGTCATTGATCCTGTTTATGTGATGGATTATTTTTATTGAATTGTGTATATTGAACCAGCCTTGCATACCAGGGATGAAGCTGACTTCATCGTGGTGGATAAGCTTTTTGATGTGCTGCTGGATTTGGTTTGCCAGTATTTTATTGAGGATTTTTACATCAATGTTCATCAAGGATATTGGCATGAAATTTTCTTTTTTTGTTGTGTCTCTGCCAGGTTTTGGTATTAAGATGATGCTGGCCTCATAAAATGAGTTAGGGAGGATTCTGTCTTTTTCTATTGTTTGGAATAGTTTCAGAAGGAATGGTACTAGCTCCTCTTTGTACCTCTGGTAGAATTTGCCTGTAAATCTGTCTAATCCTGGAATTTTTTTGGTTGCTAGGCTATTAATTACTGCCTCAATTTCAGATCTTGTTACTGGTCCATTCAGGGATTCAATTTCTTCCTGCTTTAGACTTGGGTGGGTATATGCATCCAGGAATTCATCCATTTCTTCTAGCTTTTCTAGTTTATTTGCGTAGAGGTGTTTATAGTATTCTTTGATGGTAGTTTGTATTTCTGTGGGATCAGTGGTGAT
>NW_012107631.1:1144682-1150466 GCF_000951045.1 Mandrillus leucophaeus
CAGAAAATGAACTGAAGCAAAACAATTCATTTATGTAAATATTTAATGGGTCTCTTCTATGTGCTTGCCATGTAGCTTGTTGGCTATATGTCCAAGAAAAAGATTTAGGAAATCAGGGACACACAATTTGACTTTAAATAACGTGTGATGCTCCTACTTTTGACTTTGTTTTAACCAGAGAAGCAATGGAAGGCTATAAGTAAGTCTGTAGGTTTTGATTCAGAACCATAGATTACATGTTCTTTACTTCTGTAAGAAAAACTTTTGAAAGGCAAAGGAAACATTTTACCTCGCTAGTCTATAGAATAATTATGGAAGTTTTGTTCATTTCAAAAAGAATATTCAATTATATTTTGAGTCTTTGCCTTCAGAAATTTCCATGAGAGTTTTCGTTGACAATGAATTCATTATGTTCTAAGGTTTTTAAAAATTATTAGCCTTCTATATTTGATAATTACATACTGATATATACTGTATTAAGTGTATTAAGAATAAAAGCTCTCTTAATGTTTAATATCCACTTTTGACATTTTTGTCTTTTCTGGAATGAAATCGTGTTAACCAAAGATAGCTATCAATTTAATTAAAACTGCACAATGACTGAGTTTTTAGTATTGAGATTAGTTGGACATTGATATCTCAGGCATAGCTGTTTAATTTTCATTAATACCAGGACAAGAACAATTTTTACAAACGACATTTATATTTTCGGTTTTCCAGAAGTCTTTTAATATGGAAAAGGAAAAAATCAAAAGATGATAGAAAGAACCTGAGTTCTAACAGAAAGAATTCATCTGAAAAGAACTGAAAATACAAAGACATAGTTAACCCCAGCTACACCAAACCAAATTGAATAGAACAAACGTTAACTGGAATATTGTCTTAACCTTATGCATTTTCTCCTGGTTGCTCTGATTTATTTTGCTGCTGGTATGGTTAATACATCATTTTTATTTAACTTGTTTGTTTTATCCTTATTCAAGTAGAGTACCAATCAGGTAAGGAAATGGGCAGTGCAACTTTCTAAGAACTAGATGAATTTTTATGGTAGTTGCCTGTCAATTTCAAATTAATCTGTATCAAAGAGCTTAAGTGTTCCTCTACTTCCTCACATTCTCTGCCTGACCTTAGTCACTTTACAACAGACCACAGAAAAGGGGGCAAAGTCCCTCATCCTTTTCAAATCTATTTTAGGCTCATGGATCAATATATACTGAACACAAACTTTGAGAAATTATAGAGACCTTTACCTTCTTTTATATTTTTCTAAATATTGATCTTTATTTCCTACAGTCAAGGAAGGTGTGGAATGGGCAGAAGGCAGCAAGATAAATGGTTTTATGAGGTTGGGATAAAATAAAAAATAAACCACCGGAGTGCTGTAACATGAATGGAGGGTGCATATTACAGGTAAGCATAAATAGTGTTGGCATCTAGAATTGAGATCTTTCAAGACCTAAGATTGTGTTGTATGTTCCCTAGTAAAATTGTAAAAGAAGAAATTTTAGGCAATGATAATAGCTAAGCTAAGATTCAATGAGTATTTCCATGTATCAGGCACTTTCTAACAAGTTTTATTGAATTTTCACAATCCCATCCTGAGGGAAGTACTATCATGATTCCTGTTTTACAGATTTACAAAAATGAGAAACAGCATGGTAAATTGTTAAAAATCAAAAAACTAGTAAATGGTGTAGTACTTATATTCACCGAACTAATACCCCATTATACCTATAATCCACATATACCTATATATGCAGATGTGTACACACACATGTGCATCCACACACCACACATATATACGTAAGAATATTCTCAAATAATAAAATTAAATCTGATGGAGAAAATGTACTCTTGAAGGAAGTGCCTTGTTAGAAAGTGGGACAGGAAGGAAGGGGTTTTTTGTCCCTACAATCATTAAATGGCTTCTCTTTCAACAAAAAATACAGTTATCCCTTGGTATGCACAGGCAGTTGGTTCCAGGACCCTTTTGGAGACCAACGTCTAAGGATGCTCAAGTCTCTTATAGAAAATGGCATAGTATTTGCATATTGCCTGTGTACATCTTCCCATATGCTTTGTTATCTCTACATTATTTCTATTATAATATCTAATACAATGTAAATCCTATGAAAATGGTTGTTATTCTTTTTTTTATTGTTTATTGTCATTCTTGTTTTATTTTTATTTACTTTTTTGGGATGGAGTCTCACACTGTCACCTGGACTGGAGTACAGTGGTACAATCTCAGCTCACTGCAACCTCCGCCTCCCAGGTTCAAGAGATTCCCTTTGCCTCAGCCTCCTGGTAGCTGGGATTACAGGTGCCCGCTGCCATGCCCGGCTAATTTTTTTGTATTTTTAGTAGAGATGGAGTTTCACTATGTTGGTCAGGCTGGTCTCAAACTCCTGACTTCGTGATCTGCCTGCCTCAGCCTTCCAAAGTGCTGGGATTACAGGGGTGAGCCACCGCACCTGGCCTACTTTATTTATTTATCTATTTATTTATTTATTTATTTTTATTTTTTTGAGACGGAGTCTCGCTCTGTCACCCAGGCTGGGGTGCAAAGGCACGATCTTGGCTCACCCAACCTCTGCCTCCCAGGTTCAAGCGATTCTCCTGCCTCAACCTCCAGAGTAGCTGGGGTTACAGGCATCTGCCACCACACCCAGCTAATTTTTGTATTTTTGTAGAGATGGGGTTTCACCATGTTGGCCAGGCTGGTCTTGAACTCCTGACCTCAGGGGATCCACTCACCTTGGCCTCCCAAAGTGTTGGGATTATAGTTGTGAGCCGCTGCGCCCAGTCCATATTGTCATTATGTATGTATTTAATTGTTTTTATATGTTTTCTGTCTCCAGCTGATTGAATCCAGGGATATGGAACCCACAGATGCTAAGAACTGATTAGGCCAATGAAGCAAAATGGCTGCCTGAAAGGAAAGAAAACAAAGAGGGATTCAATGAAAACAGCAAAGACAGAAATCTCCCCAGGAAAGCTGAGAACAGAGATTGGTTGTTGGTCAATTCATTTGTGCCCCATTGATATTCAACATTGACTGGATTGTGTAACTTTCTTTCTTCACTAACATCAGGTTATTATTAGCCAATAGGCTAAGTTTTTTCTTCCCATGTGTGCATGATTTAACACATCTCCCAAAATGAGACTCTCATGCAGGGATATACTATAAAAAAGCATTGGAAGAATGAGAAAGGTGGTACTAGTAAGTCCACTGGAAGATACAGTAGAGAGGAAACATTATTCTGCCCAACAAAATTATAATAGAAATAAGATGGTGATCATTAGCAAAGAGTTCAAGTTTGCTTCCCCTTAGAAACAGCAGAGAGTTCTCATGACTCTCCAGGTTTTCCTTGTTCAATGGCTTCTCAGAAGGTGATAAGTGAATAATAGATAACACTCAGAGAAATTAAGCAAGGACTTCCAGAGAGTAGAGAAGATGATTCCATAGGCTAAGAGCTAAAGGGAAAGTCTTGTTTACTTTCAAAATTCATAACATGAAGGAGAGTTCCAAAAAGTCCTAGAAAGTTGAATACAAAAGTGATTGCAATATTTATGTGGCCAACAAATATACGAAAAAAGCTCAACATCACTGATCATTAGAGAAATGCAAATCAAAACCACAATGAGATACCATCTCGCATAATGGCGATCATTAAAAAGTCAGGAAACAATAGGTGCTGGAGAGGATGTGGAGAAATAGGAACGCTTTTACACTGTTGGTGAGAATGTAAATTAGTTCAACCATTGTGGAAGATACTGTGGTGATTCCTCAAGGATCTAGAACCAGAAATACCATTTGACCCAGCAATCCCATTACTGGGTATACACCCAAAGGATTATAAATCATTCTACTATAAAGACACATGCACACATATGTTTATTGCACCACTATTTACAATAGCAAAGACAAGGAACCAACCAAATGCCCATCAGTGATAGACTGGATAAAGAAAATGTGGTGCATACACACCGTAGAATACTATATTATGCAGCCATAAAAAGGAATGAGATCATGTCCTTTGCGGGGACATGGATGAAGCTGGAAACCAGCATCTTCAGAAAACTAACACAGAAACAGAAAATCAAACACCACATGTTCTCACTTATAAGTGGGAGTTGAACAATGAGAACACATGGACACAGGGAGGGGAACAACACACACCAGGGTCAGTCGGGGGTTGGGGGTGAAGGGAGGGAGAGCATTAGGACAAATAACTAATACATGAGGGTCTTAAAATCTAGATGATGGATTGATAGGTGCAGCAAACAACCATGGTTGTGTGTGTGTGTGTGTAACAAACCTACATGTTCTGCACTTGTATCCCAGAACTTAAAGTAAAATAATTTAAAAAAAAAGTGAATGCAAACCAAGGTCTCTCACAGCTTCTCAGGAAGACAATGTGTCAGTGATTCTGATTAAAGTGAATGAACTCTATAGACCAAGGTTGCTCAGGAATCCCTGAGATCTTTATGGAGAACAATCTCTGTATTTGATAGATATGCTATGGAGGATTTTCTGTTAATTAAATCTTTTAATATAAGTCTGTAGCAAGAATCCTTATATTGAATTCAAATATTTCTTGGTTCTGAGGAAGGGGAAGAGTAAGGAGGGAATTACGGCAGTGAATAATATTACATGAAATTAATCACCCACAGGGAATTTTTTTTTTTTTTTTTTTTTTTGAGACAAAGTTTAGCTCTTGTTGCTCAGGCTGAAGTGCAATGGCATGATCTCAGCTCACTGCAACCTCCACCTCCCGGGTTCAAGCAATTCTCCTGCTTTAGCCTCCTGAGTAGCTGGGATTACAGGTGCCCAGCACCACACCTAGCTAATTTTTTGTATTTTTAGTAGAGACGGTGTTTCACCGTGTTGGCCAGGCTGGTCTCAACCTCCTGACCTCGGGTGATCCACCTGCCTCAGCCTCCCAAAGTCCTGGGATTACAGGTGTGAACCACCATGGCCAGCCTACCCACAGGGAATTTATAAAAGACTGATTACAGGATGATTGCATCACCCATGTTAATGATTTTCCTATTCTTTATTTATTGTGATTCTAGCTATTGAATCAATGTGATACTTCAGCATAGGGTCTGATAGTCTTCAAAGTCCTTGCTTTTGTGTTAAATGAAGATAAACTATCAATCTCTCTCCTGGAAATTTTTAACCTAATACAAAATCATATTTTTCAATGACTAACAGATTTTTTTTTTTTCCTGGTAAACTTTTTTTTCTTTTATCCCTTTGACAGAATGGCAATGTGGTATGTTATTAGCCTAATAAATAGATATACATGCATACATATGGAGACTACTTTGCAGTTATAAACAAATAAGTTGGGTTTCAAAAATTCAAATTTCGATCAGCTGATTGGAACTTATAATGATTGTATGTATACAAATATTGTTAGAATGTGGTGTTTTTAAAATATGCTCCCATGGAACACTGGTGTCCCACAAGGGGAATTCTTATAGAAAAATAGAGAGTAATGCTGTTTCTCTAATATTCAGGGTAATGTAATTCATGGATGTCATTTTCTTGGTTTTAACAGTTTTCCCCACATATTTTCTTCCAATAATAAAAGACCTTTTGTCGGTGGCTCATGTCTGTAATCCCAGCACTTTGAGAGGCCAAGACGGGCAGATCACGAGGTCAGGAGTTCGAGATCAGCCTAACCAACTTGCTGAAATCCCGTCTCTAATAAAAAAAAAAAAAAAATTAACTGGACGTAGTGGCATGCACCTGTAATCCCAGCTACTCAGGAG
>NW_012107631.1:1150516-1163170 GCF_000951045.1 Mandrillus leucophaeus
ATGTTTATTGCACCACTATTTACAATAGCAAAGACAAGGAACCAACCAAATGCCCATCAGTGATAGACTGGATAAAGAAAATGTGGTGCATACACACCGTAGAATACTATATTATGCAGCCATAAAAAGGAATGAGATCATGTCCTTTGCGGGGACATGGATGAAGCTGGAAACCAGCATCTTCAGAAAACTAACACAGAAACAGAAAATCAAACACCACATGTTCTCACTTATAAGTGGGAGTTGAACAATGAGAACACATGGACACAGGGAGGGGAACAACACACACCAGGGTCAGTCGGGGGTTGGGGGTGAAGGGAGGGAGAGCATTAGGACAAATAACTAATACATGAGGGTCTTAAAATCTAGATGATGGATTGATAGGTGCAGCAAACAACCATGGTTGTGTGTGTGTGTGTGTAACAAACCTACATGTTCTGCACTTGTATCCCAGAACTTAAAGTAAAATAATTTAAAAAAAAAGTGAATGCAAACCAAGGTCTCTCACAGCTTCTCAGGAAGACAATGTGTCAGTGATTCTGATTAAAGTGAATGAACTCTATAGACCAAGGTTGCTCAGGAATCCCTGAGATCTTTATGGAGAACAATCTCTGTATTTGATAGATATGCTATGGAGGATTTTCTGTTAATTAAATCTTTTAATATAAGTCTGTAGCAAGAATCCTTATATTGAATTCAAATATTTCTTGGTTCTGAGGAAGGGGAAGAGTAAGGAGGGAATTACGGCAGTGAATAATATTACATGAAATTAATCACCCACAGGGAATTTTTTTTTTTTTTTTTTTTTTTGAGACAAAGTTTAGCTCTTGTTGCTCAGGCTGAAGTGCAATGGCATGATCTCAGCTCACTGCAACCTCCACCTCCCGGGTTCAAGCAATTCTCCTGCTTTAGCCTCCTGAGTAGCTGGGATTACAGGTGCCCAGCACCACACCTAGCTAATTTTTTGTATTTTTAGTAGAGACGGTGTTTCACCGTGTTGGCCAGGCTGGTCTCAACCTCCTGACCTCGGGTGATCCACCTGCCTCAGCCTCCCAAAGTCCTGGGATTACAGGTGTGAACCACCATGGCCAGCCTACCCACAGGGAATTTATAAAAGACTGATTACAGGATGATTGCATCACCCATGTTAATGATTTTCCTATTCTTTATTTATTGTGATTCTAGCTATTGAATCAATGTGATACTTCAGCATAGGGTCTGATAGTCTTCAAAGTCCTTGCTTTTGTGTTAAATGAAGATAAACTATCAATCTCTCTCCTGGAAATTTTTAACCTAATACAAAATCATATTTTTCAATGACTAACAGATTTTTTTTTTTTCCTGGTAAACTTTTTTTTCTTTTATCCCTTTGACAGAATGGCAATGTGGTATGTTATTAGCCTAATAAATAGATATACATGCATACATATGGAGACTACTTTGCAGTTATAAACAAATAAGTTGGGTTTCAAAAATTCAAATTTCGATCAGCTGATTGGAACTTATAATGATTGTATGTATACAAATATTGTTAGAATGTGGTGTTTTTAAAATATGCTCCCATGGAACACTGGTGTCCCACAAGGGGAATTCTTATAGAAAAATAGAGAGTAATGCTGTTTCTCTAATATTCAGGGTAATGTAATTCATGGATGTCATTTTCTTGGTTTTAACAGTTTTCCCCACATATTTTCTTCCAATAATAAAAGACCTTTTGTCGGTGGCTCATGTCTGTAATCCCAGCACTTTGAGAGGCCAAGACGGGCAGATCACGAGGTCAGGAGTTCGAGATCAGCCTAACCAACTTGCTGAAATCCCGTCTCTAATAAAAAAAAAAAAAAAATTAACTGGACGTAGTGGCATGCACCTGTAATCCCAGCTACTCAGGAGACTGAGGCAGGAGAATTGCTTGAACCCGAGAGGCGGAGGTTGCAGGGAGCAGAGATGGAGCCACTGCACTCCAGCCTAGGTGACAGAGGGAAACCTGGTCTTAAAAAAAGAAAAGAAAAGAAAAGAAAAGAAAAGAAAAGAAAAGAAAAGAAAAGAAAAAAAAAAAGGTTCGTTTGTAATAGTCTGTTTCCAAGCTGCTGATATAGACATACCCAAGACAGGGAAGAAAAAGAGGTTTAATTGAACTACAGTTCCACATGTCTGGGGAGGCCTCAGAATCATGGAGGGAGGTGAAAGGCACTTCTAACTTCGTGGCAGCAAGAGAAAATGAGGAAGAAGCAAAAGCGGAAACCCCTGATGAACCCATTAGATCTCTTGAGACTTATTCATTATTATGAGAATAGTATGGGAAAGACAGACCCCTATGATTCAATCACCTCCCTCTGGGTCCCTCCCACAACACGTGGGAATTCTGGGAGATACAATTCAAGTTGAGATTTGAGTGGGGGCACAGCCAAACCATATCACCATTTGAGAGCTTATTGTGAGCTAAATGCTTTACATACGTCATTTCATTTGATCTTCACAAGGATCACATTTTATAGATAGAAAAACTCTATCTAATTTTCCACTGGCTACTCAAATGCTAGGTGGTAGAGCCAGTGTGATAAATTTAAAACATGTCCACAGGCTGGGCGCGGTGACTCACACCTGTAATCCCAGCACTTTGGGAGGCCGAGGCGGGCGGATCACGAGGTCAGGAGATTGAGATCATCCTGGTTAAAACGGTGAAACCCTGTCTCTACTAAAAAAAAAAAAAAACATACCCGGGCGTGGTGGCCGGCGCCTGTGGTCCCAGACACTCAGGAGGCTGAGGCAGGAGAATGGCGTGAACCCGGGAGGCGGAGCTTGCAGTGAGCCAAGATCTCGCCCCTGCACTCCAGCCTGGGCGACAGAGCGAGACTCTGTCTCCAAAAAAACAAAAAACAAAAATCAAAAAAACCATGTCCACACACACTTTCACATTTCTCCCATTGACAGTCTATGTCCCTTTCCCTTAAATATGGGCTGGCCTTAGGGACTGACTTGTAACCAATAGAATCCAATGGAAATGACACTGTGTGACTTCTGAGGCTAGGTTAGAAAAAAAAAAGCTTTCAACTGGCTCTTTTGTGATGCTTTTCTAGTAGAAACCAACTGGCATGTGAGAAATCTGACCATCCTGAAATCTTCATCCTGAAACCATCCTGAAAACTTCAGGCCACATGTAGGTACTTTGGTTTACAATCCACTATCAACTATGAGCCATGTGAGTGAGTCATTTAAACGTCCAGCACAATTGAGTCTTCAGATGCCTGCAGCTCCATGTCTGACTGAAACTGCATGAGACACTCCAGGTGAGAAAACCTTGTTTTGTTGTCGTTGCTGTTTTTGAGACGGTATCTTGCTGTTGCCCAGGCTGGATTGCAGTGGCGTGATCTCCGCCCACTGTAACCTCTCCCTCCTGGGTTCAACGGATTCTCATGTCTCAGCCTCCCAAGTAGCTGGAATTACAGGTACACACCACCAGGCCTGGCTAATTTTTTTTATTTTTGGTAGAGACGGGGTTTTGCCATGTTGCCCAGGCTTGTCTTGAGCTCCTAGACTCAAGTGGTCTCCCCGCCTCGGCCTCCCAAAGTGCTTGGATTACAGGCATGAGCCACCATGCCCTGCCCTTGTTGTTTTATATCACTAATTATTGGGGCAATTAATTATGCAATTAATTATGCAGAACAGCCAGTAATAGAACTTAGATCTTTTGGACTCTAAAGTTCATCTTAAGGTACACATTTTACTGCTTCTTTAAACTTCTGATACTGTTATTACTTTTTAAATAATAAAATCTAGTATGAGACTCAATTTAGTATGCAATTATATACTTTGCTATTTAAGTTTAGCATATCCATAGTTCTTTGGGTTGTATAAAATTTTCCCTGAATTCTATTCTCTTGGCCTATTAACAAACTAGAGAATCACTATCTTACAATTAACAGTCAAGTTCTCATTCATTCAGCTAACATTCATTGAGTATCTATGATCTGTTAGGCAGTGTAAAAACAATGGACCCAAGTATGAATAAACATAAGCTTCATCACCTTGTCAATGATAAAAGGCTGAGAGAAAATGGGGAAAGATGCACATATAAACAAATAAGACAACAAAATAAGAAGAGTTCTGTAATAAAGGAGAATACAAAGAGGTGATGATTGAGCAAAGTTGAAAAGTTTAATTTTGGCTGGGCGCAGTGGCTTACGCCTGTAATCCCAACACTTTGAGAGGCCAAGGTGGGCGGATCACCTGAGACCAGGAGTTGGAGACCAGCCTGGCCAACATGGCGAAATCCCATTTCTACTAAAAGTACAAAAAATTAGCCAGGCATGGTGGCGGGCACCTGTAATCCCAGCTACTTGGGAGGCTGAAGCAGCAGAATTGTTTGAACCCGCGAGGCAGAGGCTGCAGTGAGCTGAGACCTTACCATTGCACTCCAGCCTGGGCAACAAGAGTGAAACTCTGCCTAAAAAAAAAAAAAAAAAAAAAAAAATGAAAGAAAGGAAAGTTTAATTTCTCAGGTAACTGCAGGAAGGAGGAGAGGAGAATGGAGAAGAATAAAAAGACTCCCTGGGCTGGTTACCCTATAGTACTAACCTCAAGTTCTCAGTCTAGAACCGTCAAGAAGGAAAAGGGTGGAGAGAAGAATCCAAAGGACAAAAGCTAAGATAGCCCTTCTGGAAAAAACAGCTCTGGTAGAATTTTGGGTTTAAGAGAATCCAGAAGTAGGCACTCAGGTGTTATTCTGCCAGGAGAGTTTCTAAGTTAAAGAATGCCTAAATTCAATCTACCAGACGTTGACTTCAGATAAAGACATCTTCTCTCCTTTTTCCCGTATAAAATAATGATAACCGGCTGGGCCCGGTGGCTCACGTCTATAATCCCAGCACTTTGGGAGGCTGGGATGGGTGGATCATGAGGTCAGGAGTTCAAGACCAGCCTTGCCAAGATGGTGAAACCCCGTCTCTACTAAAAAAAAAAAAAATACAAAAATTAGCCAGGAACAGTGGCAGGTGCCTGTAACCCCACCTACTCGGGAGTCTGAGGCAGGAGAATAGCTTGAACCCAGGGGGCGGAGGTTGCAGTGAGCCGAGATTCTACCACTGCACTCCAGCCTGGGTGAGAGTGAGACTACATCTCTCTCTCTCTCTCTCTCTCTCTATATATATATATATAAACATTCTTATTACTAAACAAATTTGTGTTTTCAGAGTAATGAGTGAGGTAATGTCTAGAAAGATCCCTGATTTCCTTGCCAAAAAAAACAATGCTACAGGGATAGAAGTTATCATTATTCCGGCAGTATTGGTGTACAGTTTAAGAATGAAGAAAACATCTATCTTTATTCAAGCAGTGTGGCCTACTCAAGGCAGCTATTTTTTAACATATTGTATTTCTTGCTTGATTAGGTAGGAAGCAATGTTTTCACATAATGCTTGTCCCTTGCTCACATCCTTCATTCAGCCACCCGAGAGACAGCCCTGTGTGTTTATTTAGTTAGTGAGCTGATAATTTTGCACCCACTTTTATTTTCTTACCTTTTTTGTTTGTTTGTTGTGTTTTGTTTTGCTCTGCCCAGTCTTCTTTTGTTTTGGAAACTGTGTTTTTGGGAACAGTTAGGGCTGTCAATCACATGGTCTCATCAGTTCTGCTAAAGGAGAACTTACAATTCAGGTTGGCCAATAAGAGTATTGTATTTCCCTTCAAATAACAGTAATTAGTCCAAGGATGGGTATGTGATCCAGGTGGTGCCAGTATTTTTCGGGATGATTGTGGAGAGACGGTAATCTACTCATATGAGTTCCTGAACTACAAAGATTATGTAAGCCTCGTGTTGTCAGGAGTCATCTTCTCCATGATGTAGACACAGCCAGCCTACAAAACAAAACCAATGCCAAACACCCACCATAATTAACAGATGAATATATGTAGGCAATGATTTCATTTAAACACCTGGTTCTATGCTACCAGCTTTTGGACTTTTTAAATGAGCTAATACATTTATTCTTTCTTTCTTTCTGGCCTAAGCTAGTTTAAATTAGGATTCTCTCACTTCCAACCAAGAGTCCTGGCTAACTAAATTAATTGTTGTGTATGAATTCATAATTTTAGAAACACCTTTCACCATCCATATATCACCTCACTACGCTCCTTCCAAACTCCCTGACATATTCATTCAATGTGGTATGGTTGCTAGGAGCAAAGGCTTGAAAGTCAGACTGAACTGCGTTCTACTGTCAGCTCAGCCATGTGCAAGTTGTATGATTTTGAGCAAACCCATGACTTCTTGAAGCCGGTTTTTTTTTTTTTTTGGGACAGAGTTTCACTCTTATTGCCCAGGCTGGAGTGCAATGGTGCGATCTTGGCTCACTGCAACCTCCACCTTCTGGGTTCAAGCAATTCTCCAGCCTCAGCCTCCTGAGTAGCTGGGATTACAGGCATCTGCCACCATGCCTGGCTAATTTTTGTATTTTTAGTAGAGATGGGGTTTTGCCATGTTGGCCAGGTTGGTCTCGAATTCCTGGCCTCAGGTGATCTGCCCATCCCGGCCACCTAACGTGCTGGGATTACAGGAGTGAGTCACTGTGCCAGGCGCTATGCTGTGCATCTTCTATATTTTTAAGTGTTTTATGTAAAGCGTTCAGCTCAATCCCTAATGGATTTTAGGATCTAATTGAATGTTAGTAATTTTACCACCTCTTCTACAGGCTATCCTGGGCACAAAGAATGTAAAAGAAGGACTTGGCCAACATGTATGTCCGAGGATAATCTTATATTTAATTCCTCAAATTATATCAGAGTTAACTTTACAGAGGACAGGATTCTCCCTTTAGAAACTTCATGACATTCTGTCTTTGACATCTCAGTATACCTCAATCAAGAACATGCAGGTCAGAGCCATATCCTCTGCTCCAACAGCTCCCAGGAGTTACGGTAGTCACTGACTCATCTGGGGAGTTAAGTTAAATAGAAATCTCTTTGAGAAATTCTTCCATCATTCCCTTGGCAACTGCAGACCCAACAAGGGGAAGGAGCCCCAGGCAGCAGCCAAACTGGCTGGAAATACTGAAGGGTTTATATTGCAGCACCCGTTTTGTGCAAAACAAACAAACCAAAAAACAAAGACATCCTCTCAAATTAGTATTCAACTCTGATATGGTTTGGCTTTGTGTCCCTACACAAATCTTACCTTGAATTGTAATAATCCCCACGTGTGGAGGGAGAGACCTGGTGAGAGGTTATTCAATCATTGAGGCAGGTCTCCCCCTTGCTGTTCTCATGATAGTGCATGAGTTCCCACGAGATCTAGTGGTTTGGTAAGTTTCTGGTGCTTCCCCCTTCTCTCTCTCTCCCCTGCTGCCTTGTGAAGAAGGTATTTGCTTCTCATTTGCCTTCTGCCATGATTGTGAGTTTCCTGAGGTCTCCCCAGCCTTGCGGAACTGTGAGTCAATTAAACCCCTTTTCTTTATAAATTATCTAGTCTCAGGTAGTATCTTTATAACAGTGTGAAATGGACTAATAGACACATTTTCATGAATAGCTAATCTTAATGTTATTGTTCTTGTTTGTTCTGACTGATTGATGTAAGATTCACATGACCCTATTTTACATTCTAAGTTAACAGTGAAAGTTCATCACAGCGGGTATCAGTGTTAATTAGACAATCCAACTGAAACACAACTATTCCAGCTAAGACATCCCTGACCTCTCTAGCCATCTTGGACTATTTTATTTTATATTCCTCAATACGACTAAAGTCCTGCCTCCATTCCCCAACATCTCACTGGCAGACTAGGTGTCTAGTAGGGGTCTATTTCCTGATTCATAGATGGTGCCTTCTTCATGTGTCCTCACATGGTGGAAGGGGCTAGCTAGCTCTCTACGGTCTTTAAGAAGGGCATGACTCCTAATCGTGAGGGATATGCCCTTACAGTATAATCACCGCCAAAAGGCCTTACCTCCTAATACTGTCACCTTGAGGATTAGGATTTCAGCATATGAATTTTGAAGGGGACAGACACTGAGACTATAGCAAGTGAGACACAAACAGATTCCAAAAGCCAGAGAAAAGATACAAGGTTGATTCTTCCTCAAGGCTTGTATTAGTCTGTTCCCACACTGCTATGAAGAAATACCTGAGATTGGGTAATTTATAAAGGAAAGAGATTTAATTGACTCACACTTCTGCAGGGCTGGGAAAGCCTCAGGTAACTTACAATCATGGTGAAAGGGGAAGCAAATACATTCTTCTTCACAGGGCGGCAGGAGAGACAAGTGAGAAGCAAAAGGGGAAAAGCCCTTTATAAAACCATCGGATCTCATGAGAACTCACTATCACAAGAACTGCATGGGGAAAACCACCCCCATGATTCAATTATCTCCACCTGGTCCCACCCTTGACATGTGGGGATTATTACCATTCAAGGTGAGATTTGGGTGGGCACACAGAACCAAACCATATCAGGGTTGAATACTAATTTGAGGGGATGTCTTTGTTTTCTGGTTTCAGTTTTGCACAAAATGGTTCTTCAGTATAAACCCTTCAGTATTTCCAGCCAGTCTGGCTGCACGTGGGGATCACAATTTGAGATGAGATTTGGGTGAGGACACAGAGCCAAACCATGTCAGTGTGTTTCTGAAGTAAATTTGTTTTTTTGTTTTGTTTTGTTTTGGCAGAATCTTGCTCTTGTTGCCCAGGCTGGAGTGCAGTGATGTGATCTCGGCTCACCACAACCTCCGCCTCCCAGGTTCAAGCAATTCTCCTGCTTCAGCCTCCTAAGTAGCTGGGATTACAGGCGCCCACCACCATACCCAGCTAAGTTTTTTATTTTTTAGTAGAGACAGAATTTCACCATGTTGGCCAGGCTGGTCTCAAACTCCTAACCTCAGGTAATCCACCCACCTCGGCCTCCCAAAGTGCTGGGGTTACAGATGTGAGCCACTACTCCCGGCCGAATTTAAAATCTTTAAAAATAATTTTGAAAGTAGCAAGAGAATGCATGGTCATTTATGTTGGGGAAACCAGCCCCACACCACCCTGCGGGTACCCTGAGTCCGGGGGAGGAGACAAAGGAGTTAGAAAGAGACAGAATAAGCATTTAAAAGGCGGGTCCAGGGGACCAGAGCATTGCTAGTGGCCCAGAGCTCTCGGGCTCCACCCTCATTTATTGGTTTACAAGCTCTTTGTTCTTGGGGCAGATGGGAGGGGTAGGAAAGGATGAGGAAAAGGATTAATCAGTGAAGGAGAACTCATGAGTTATTCGATAAGATGTATAGCAGTGGCGGTTTCTGTGAATTTCCTCAAGCAAAGGTGTGTGTCTAAACTACTTAAGATCTTTAACTTATCGGGACTGAAACGGGTGGAAGCGAGTTTCAGGAGGAGCCCATATATTTGATTATACTCCACTGCTTCAAGGGAGTGTTATCTCCCTGAGCAACCTGTGGAATGCCGCTGAGCAGTTATGCTCTCTGGGCATAAAGACATGAAGGCAATAAGGAGACTTTTCTCCTCAGAGGCCACCCATGGCTTCCCATGGGTGTCTCACACAGGGGAGACCAAACCAACTGGCATCCCAGAAACTCTCTTTCCCACAGTTTACACTGGCAAATGAGAAATTATACATAAGTGCTTAGAATAATACCTGACACAGACTAATACTATATGTATGTATGTTTGGTCTCCCTTCCTTCCTTCCTTCTTTTCATTTCTCTTTCCTTTTCTTTTCTTTCTTTCTTTCTTCTTTTTCTTTCTTTCTTTCCCTCTCTTCTTCTCTTTCTTCCTCTCTTTATTCTTTCTTTCTTTCTTTCTCTCTCTCTCTCTCTCTGTCTCTCTCTCTCTCCCCCCTCTCCTTTTTTTAGATAAGGACTCGCTCTGTTGCTCTGGCTGGAGTGCAATGGCATGGTCTCGGCTCACTGCAAGTTTCACCTTCTGGGCGCAAGTGATCCTCCCACCTCAGCCTCCCAAGTAGCTACATGTAGTAGTGCCAAGTACTACAGGCATGAACCATCATGCCCAGCTCCTTTTTGTATTTTTTGTAGAGACAGGGCTTCACCATGTTCAGCAGGCTGGTGTCAAATTCCTGGGCTCAAGCCTTTTGCTTGCCTCGGGCTCCCAAAGGCTGGGATTATAGGTGTGAGCCACCATGCTAAGCCTTGATGTTTTATTCTTTTAAAAGAGAAACATCCATTCATAAATACTTTCTTAATATAAGGCCATGCAAGTACAGTAGGATAATGTGTTAACCTGTTTTGTATTGCTATAAAGTAATATGTCAGACTCAGTAATTTATTAAGAGATTTATTTGGCTCATGGTTCTGCATGGTGCCAGCATCTGCTAAGCACTGGGTGAGGTCTCAGGAAGCTTTTACTCATGGTGGAAGGTGAAAGGGGAGCAGGCATGTCACATGGCAAAAGAGGGAGCAACATAAAGGGAGGAGATGTCAGTCTCGAAATAATCAGCTCTCCTGTGAATGAATATAGTAATAACACACTCATTACCATGGGGAGGGCAGCAAACCATTTATGAGCAATATGCTGCCATGACCCCAACACCTCCCACTAGGTTCCACCTCCAACATTGGAGATCACGTTTCATCATGAGCTTCTGAGGAGACAAATATCCAAACCATATTAGATAAATAGGTAGGTATTTAGGTAGTTAGGTAGGTAGGTAGGTAGGTAGATAAACATGTACATACATGGATGGGTGGATCGGTGGGTAGGAAGATGGATAAATAGATTTAAAATAAGATATTAAACATAGTTAATATTGCATTGTTGTTGTTGTTATTTTTGTTGTTATTGTTATGATCTGGATTTCATTGTCTAAAGAGTGGCTCACTTTTATTCCTTTTTTTATTTTTCTGCACTAAAATTGTGATTTCTGATTCTCATAAGGGTCAGGAAGCTACATATTTCAAGAAATGAAGACTTAAGTACACAAATGTAACTGTGTTCATGGTTTATTAAAAGCATCATTGATGGAAGAGATGACTTTTATTAATCACAGAAAAACAAACACAGATAATATTATTTTTGTATACTATGTGCAGGATGGAATTTCAAACACTTTAGATAGGGTTGATACACAAAACTACCTTCCTATTATTATCCCATTTCACAGAAGAAGAAATGGAAGTACAGAGAAGTTAACATGCTAGAGGTTTCACAGCTAGTCAGTAGCAGGACCAGGATTCAAACCAAGGTAGTTCAATTACAGAACAGAATCTGTCAATGACTAAGTTACCTAACCTTTCAGAAAGCCAGAAACAGTCAGATAAATAATCCACCTTGGTTCATCTCTCTTAGTATTTTATTTTCATTTTTGGGGAAACAATTCTAAAACTACTTAAATTAGACTAATTATTCCTTTATCATTACATGGGAAAGCAATAACTTAAGTTTACTCATTTTTTTTTTTTTTTAAAAACAAGTATTTAGTGAGCACCTACTAAGTGCCAGAAACTCTTCTGGGCATGGGGCTAAGCAGTGAAAGAAATTGATGACTTCGTGGAACTTATGTTCTAGAGAAGTGGATATAGATAATAAACTAAATAAGCACAAATATTATAAAGAAAAATAGAGAAGAAAGTTGAGTAGACAGGAAAGGCCACACCAAGCAAATTATTCATTTACTTAGGAAGCCTTGCAGAAGGGGAAAGAAATATTGTGTTCACATTTTCCCATTTACTTCTAGTGTCTTTTCCACCAAGACAATTCTTAACTCGGAGCTAGGTCACCACAGGGACCTGCTTGCCAAGATTTTAGAAATTCACACTTCAATGGATGCAAAGTCAGAAGGTTGCAGGCCCTTTCTATGCAATCCTACCCCGTGCTAGGATGCACCCACAAGTCTGCAGTTCATGAAAGATTCTTCTAAGCCAGAGCAGCTCCTATACATGATCAATTCATCATTCAAGAAATGTGGGAGATTTAAACTTAGCCAAACTCCTTGAGCAGTTCAGTGTCCTTTCACATGGGACATTTGGCTTGTCAAAAGAAAAATTGAATTCCCCGAAGCTTGATCTTAAACTTGTCTGAAGTTGGAGACACTGCATGAGACTTTTGCTTCTCTTTCTAACTCGTATACACGTTTCTTTGTGCTAAAAAGGCAACATTGTCAAACATCTACAGAGATCATCACAATAGAAGTGTAAAATCACACAATGAAATCATGCTGATAAAGAATGTGTTTCCGGCCGGGCGCGGTGGCTCATGCCTGTAATCCTAGCACTTTGGGAGGCCGAGACAGGCGGATCACCAGCTCAGGAGATTGCGACCATTCTGGCTAACATGGTGAAACCCGTCTCTACTAGAAATATAAAAAATTAGCTGGGCGTGGTGGCAGGCTCCTGTAGTTTCAGCTATTCAGGAGGCTGAGGCAGGAGAACGGTGTGAACCTGGGAGGCAGAGCTTGCAGTGAGTCGAGATCACGCCACTGCACTCCAGCCTGAGCAACAGAGTGAGATTCTGTCTTAACAAACAAAAAAAAAAGAATGTGTTTTCCCTGATGGGACATATCTCAAAATAATAAGAGAGCTATTTATGACAAACCTACAGCCAGTATCATACTGAATGGGCAAAAACTGGAAGCATTCCCTTTGAAAACTGGCACAAGACAGGGATGCCCTCTCTCAACACTCCTATATTCAACATAGTGTTGGAAGTTCTGGCCA